>NC_051161.1:154979363-155299363 GCF_013339745.2 Dermacentor silvarum
ACTGCTACCACCGCCCAAGCCGCTCGACCCTACTGGTGACATTTTCCACATTTGGAACATCTGGAAAAGTGAGTTCGAACTTTTTTCAACAGCGACAAGGGTGAATCTACAGCCAGAGGATGTTCAGACCGCTACGTTTTTAATGACTATCGGTGAAGATGCAAGGCGTGTATACCGCATCTTCAAGTTTGAAAACGAGGAGTAGAAGAATGATCGGAAAGTTTTAATGCAGAAGTTCGAAGAGCATTACAGACCAGTTACAAATCTCACCTACAACGAGTTTCGGTTTGGTTCCAGGAACCAGCGTGAGGGCGACTCATTTACCGAATGGCTCACAGAACTGAAGACTCTAGCTGCGCAGTGTGAATTTGGCGAGATTGAAGGTAGACTTCTACGCAGTAGAATAATCCTTGGAATACGGGACAAAGAACTGCAGCAGAGACTTATCTCTGAAAATCCCTCCTACGCAAAAACTGTTGAGATTTGCCGTGCTAAGGCACAGAGCAAAGAACAGGTCGCTGAAATCCGAGGCAGCCAGGGCGGCAGCACTTCATTTGAATCGGAAAGGCACATTGACGCTGTAAAAGCAAAGACTGCCACCTGCCCGAAATGCGGCTTACAACATCAAAAAGCGACAAGATGTCCAGCAGTAGGGAGGTATTGCAAGAATTGTAACGGCCGAAACCATTTTGCTAGTGTGTGCCGCACACCAAGCTCGAAAACGCGACCAGAAGGACGGCACGTACGACAGGTGGCAATGACTGGCGGCGAGGCATACATCCTTCAAGCGTTGGAGGTTCAAGCGGTCACGAGCGACGAGCACTGGGTGTCAGTGTTAAATGTGGCTGGTATCATGACCAAATGTAAGATAGAAACAGGGGCGAACTGTTGTGTTATGCCAGAAACGGTCTTTAGAAAGTTATCAGCGGTGCCAGCACACAACTGTTGCGCAGCCTTGCGTACGTTTTTCGGCCACACTGAAAAAGCAATCGGAAAGATAAACCTGCTTGTGTCTAATAAGAATCGGAGCACCGAGGTCACGTTTTTCGTTGTTGTCCAAGATGTACCAGTTACATTAAGCGGGAACGTCGCTGAGAAACTTGACCTGATAAAACGCATAGATACCGTCAAGGAAGTATCCGAGGTCCTGATATCTGGCTTTGAAGAGACATCTTCTAGGGTCTAGGACAACTTGAGGGCATTACCTATCACCTGCAGCTGAAGCCCGATGCACAACTAATCATAAAACCAGCGAGAAGAATTCCCGTCGCCCTTCAAGAGCCCGTGAAAGCGAAGCTCGACGAGATGGAACGCGATGGCGTCATTGCAAAGATGACAGAGCCTTGCTCGTGGTCCAGCTATATGGTTGTAGTGCTCAAAAAGGATAAGGTACGCATATGCTTGGATCCTTCCGACTTAAACAAGGCGATTTTGCGGGAGCATTACCATATGCCTACATTGGTAGACGTACTGCCACGGCTGCAAGGAACCAAACATTTTTCCACCCCTGATGACGCGTCAGGGTTCTGGCAAATAACCCTCGACCAAGAAAGTTCGCGTGTTTGCCCCATGAGCACGCCGGTCGGAAGGTACAGATTTCTGCGCATGCCATTCGGCATCACATCAGCGCCAGAGGTTTTTCAATGCGCTGCAAGAGGTGGTTGGAAGCTTGGCTGACGTAGCTGTCGTGATGGACGATATATTGATCTGGGGAAAGACAAGGCAAGAGCATGACATGAACCTCACCGCGTTGCTTCAACGCTGTAGGGAACGCAACCTAAAGCCAAATAAAAAGAAGTGCCAATTTTTGCAGGGCAGCGTACGTTACATGGGCCACCTCCTCGCTGCCGAAGGGCTGTCACTGGACCCGGACAGAGTTCAAGACATCATGCAAGTGCCCACGCCGAAGAACCGTAACTAGCTTCAAGTGTTATTTGGAATGATAAACTTTGTATCTCGCTTCATCCCAAACCTGTCGGTCGCATCTGCACCCATTCGGAAGCTGCTTAAGAAGGACGTCGCTTGGACGTGGACAGAAGGGCCGAAAGACAGTTTTCAAAGGTTACGAGCTAATCTTGCTACAGCACCAGTCCTAGCATACTTTGACCAGTCCAAGCCAGCGAAACTGTCCGTGGACGTGAGCCAGTACGGTGTCGGAGCAGTCATTTTGCATGATGACCACCCCATTGCCTATTGGTCCCGCTCCTTAAGTGCCACACAACAGTGGTATGCACAAATTGAAAACGAAACCCTAGCCATAGTTCATGGCTGCATGAAATCCAAGGACTACATACTAGGACAACCCCTAGTCACGGTAGAATCCGACCACCAACCACTGGAATCAATTTTCAAGAAACCGCTTTGCGATTGCCCTCTTCGCCTTCAACGCATGCGCCTCACTGTTCCAAGATTCCCTATCAGCGTGATAGGGAATCTTTGAACTAGGAAACTAGGAAAGGAAGTGTCTTTGGCCGACGCACTTTCGCGCGTTCCTTGCAAAACGCAGCTGGTGGATGCAACAGAGCAATTTCAAGTCAATGTTGTTTCTTCGTTACCTGTTTCAGATCAACAGCTGCTCAGCATGAAAGCGGATACTGATAAGGACACCCTCATGACCGAACTCTGCCGTTACCCAAGTACAGAGTGGCCCCAAAGCAAGCAGCAGCTGCCGGATGCCTTAAAACCATACTGGAGCTACCGTGATGAGCTCCACGTCGAGGATGGGCTGCTTCTCAGAAGCAACAAGCTTGTAATTCCGCCAGCAAAACGCAAGGAAGTTCTCGGCCTCCTCCACGCTGCTCACTGTGACGAAGATAAAATGAAGGCGAAAGCAGGTCAAGTAATGTACTGGCCAAACGTAAATGCCAACATTTCTGATGTGGCGAAGTCATGCGCTGTTTGCCACAAGTACAAGAAAATAAATGCAAAGCTGCCCATGCTGAGTCACGAACTACCGAGTTTGCCATGGCAGGTTGTCGGGGTCGATCTTTTTCACCACGAAGGCAATGATTACCTCATAGTGATAGATTCTTACTCATGTTACTTCGAGGTTTGCAAGCTTAATTGGAATACCGTTACTGCTGTAATCAACGGAAGTGCAGAAATCCTTGCGCGTGATTTTGTTCAGGGCACGGTAATCGACACAAAAACGCACTGCACTATAACACTTCTGCACTAGAACAACTGGAGAGGACCAGGGGCTCGAGGAAGGTCATATAATATTCTGTCGAAGCATGTCCAATACATTTTCCTCGATGATTTCGCACTCCTTATGAGACACGTGATATGGCCGCCGGTGAACAATGCGGGTGCCGTTAGTGTGTATGCGTTGAGTCTCGGAAGCCATCATACCGAGGGCTGTAGAATTAATGTCGAACCAGGAGCGGTGTTTTTCTAATAGTGCGAGCAGAGTGCTATTCTGGGCAGCGGTCATGTCAGGGCTTATGGTTGCCGACAGCGGTGTGGACGAGGCAGTGAGTGACGACGACGTTGACTCTGGTCGCACAGGTGAAAGGGCAACACTTGCATCAGGGTGTGTATTAACAGCGCAAGTGACACTTGATCCACGAGGTAGCAGTCGAGACTCGGTAGTTTGGTTTAACGCGGTCAGGAATGCAGAGCCATGAGAGAAGCGAACAAGGCCAGGAGTAATAGGAATTCCTCGAGATAGCGTATGACCGTAGGGAAGAATGAGAACGTCGCCATCCCGAATGTCACTGGAATTGACACTAATAATTTCTCCTATAGATGGCCAAAGAACATAATCGGAGTGAGCTCTTCGAGTGTATAACCACGTTGCTCATCCTGTTGACGCCGCCTACAGAACAACACTTTGCGAGTCTGCAAATATTGATAGTCTTTTTAAGTTTTGATTTCATTATATACTTTACAGCCGATAATATTGCATAGGCCTCAGCCGTGAAGATGCTTGTCTCCGAGTGCAGTACACCGGATTCCAAAAATGATGGACCGATGGCTGCATAAGTTAACCCGGCATGTGACGTGTGAGCGTCTGTGTAAAACTCTGTACACGAGTATTTAGATTGGAGTTCTAAGAAATGCATTCTAATGTGTGCCTCTGGCGCGTGTTTAGTGAATTCTACGAACGATGTGTCACACTCTATGAGCTGCCACTGCCACGGCGGCAACAGTTTCGCTGGAGCCATAGGACATTGTTCAAACAGTGGAACACCCATTTCCTCACTGAGGTTCCTCACACGGAAAGCGAACGGCTTTCTCGCTGCAGGTCAATTATGGAAGAGTGTGGCAGCGGTCACGTCATTTATAGTTGAATAAGAAGGATGTTCAATGTTTGCTTGTATTTTCAGAAAATATGTAAAACTGCTGTATGACCGCTGCAGATGAAGTGACCACTGATTCGACTCTACGTAGAGGCTCTGGATTGGACTTGTCCTGAAAGCACCAGTCGCGAGACGGATACCCAAGTGGTGAACGGGGTCTAGTATATTTAACGCACTTGGCGTTGCAGAATTGTAAATTATTGACCCGTAATCAAGGCGTGAGAGGACAAGACTTTTATACAAGTTAAGCAAACACTTTCGATCACTACCCCAAGTCGTACGTGACATAAGCTTTAAAAGGTTCATTGTCTTCAGGCATTTTGCCGTCAGATGCTTAAGATGAGGAATAAATGTGAGTTTACAATCTAAAATGATTCCTAAAAACTTGTGCTCGCTGCTCACAGAGAGCGCATCTCCTTTGATTGCAATACTAGGGACTGGCGTTACGCCTCTCTTGTTAGTAAAGAGTACGCAAGTGCTCTTCTGGGCATTTACTCTGAAACCATTTTCCTCTGCCCATTCGGACAATTTGTTTATTCCAAGCTGCACTTGTCGTTCGCAGATCGCAATCTTGCATGACTTGAAGGCTATTTTCACATCGTCGACATAAATTGAATAAAACATTGTGCGTGGAATGACTTTGTGCAGGGAATTCATTTTTACAATAAATAGTGTGCATCTACGCACGCCTCCATGTGGCACACCGGTCTCTTGGGTGAATGACTTAGACAAAGCGTTGCCCACTCTTACGCGGAATGTACGATTAGATAGGTAACTTTCGATTGTATTTAACATGTTGCCACGGACACCCATCGCCGAGAGATCTCGGAGAATGCCGTAGCGCCATGTCGTGCCGTAAGCTTTTTCTAGGTCGAGAAACACTGAGAGGCAGAACTGCGTATGTATAAAAGCATCCCTGATATAAGACTCAATGCGAACAAGGTGGTCTGTTGTGGACATACCTTCCCTGAAACCACATTGCAAGGGGTCTAGTAGTTTGTTATTTTCAAGAAAACAGATTAAGCGCATGTTTATTATTTTTTCAAATAGTTTGCACAGGCAGCTTGTTAGGGCTATTGGCCTATAGCTGCTGGCTAGGGATGGGTCTTTGCCTTGTTTAAGCACGGGGACGACTATAGCTTCCTTCCACGAGGACGGGATGTACCCATCCCCGCACATGGCATTGAAAAGATACAGGAGTGTTTTCAGAGTTTCAGGATGTAGGTACTTATTCATTTCATATATGACACGATCACCGCCTGGCGCCGAGTTATTGCAGCAAGCGAGGGATGCCTTAAGTTCAGTTAAAGTAAATGGATAGTTGTAGGCCTCACTCGATGAATCTTTACGTTTAAGGGGCTGCCGCTCTTCGCGTTCTTTGAACCTCAGGAATGTTTTTGTGTAATGGGACGCACTGCATACATGTTCGAAGTGTTCGCCCAGACAATTGCCTAGTCATCCAGGCTCTCACCTTGGGTACTGACTAAGGGCAGTGGGTGTACCTCCCGGCCTTTTAATTTATTTACTCTATTCCACACTTTTCTCTCATCAGTGTAAGAATTTATACCGGAGATGTACTTCTCCCAACTCTCCCTTTTAGCACGTCGACGCGTTCTTCTACCCTGGGACTTTATTTGTTTGAAACTAATCAAGTTTTCGGCAGTTGATGAGTCGCGAAGTCGTCCCCAAGCTTTGTTTTGATTTTTCCGTGCTTGTTTACATTCTTCATTCCACCACGGAATGCGACGTTTATTCGCAAGTCCGTTAGTTTGACGGATGCATTTCGTGGCAGCGTCAAATATAAAGGCTGTTATATAGGCCACAGCGTCTTCTATATTAAAGGAGGAAATATCACCCGTGCTTAGATATGTAAGTTCCCGGAAAAGTTCCCAGTTACCCGTGTCAACCTTCCATCGGGGAATGTGAGGTGAGCATATATCTTGTTTTGTTAAGTTTATTATAATTGGGAAGTGGTCGCTCCCAAAGGGGTTCTTGAGAACGGACCACTCCAGGTACGGAATTACTGTACTCGACACGATACTTAAATCTATAGAGGAGTATGTATTATGCGCCACGCTGTAGTACGTTGGCTCTTTCTTATTAAGTAAACATGCTCCTGAGGAAAAAAGAAAGTTTTCAATTAGGCGACCTCTCGCATCGCAACGCGAGTCTCCCCACAAAGTGTTATGTGCGTTTAAATCTCCGACAACAATGTATGGAGCCGGAAGTTCATCTATATAGTTTTGAAATTCGGTTTTATTAAGTTGGTAACTGGGAGGGATGTATACAGAACTGATATTGGTTAGCTTGTCAAAAAGCACCCCTTGGACAGCAACTGCCTCTAGGGGCGTACGAAGTTTTATTTCCCTACAGGCAACACCTCTGTCGACTATGATAGCCACACCACCGGATGACACAACAGTGTCCTCGCGGTCTTTGCGAAAAATAGCATATTGTCTGAGGAAATTTGTATATGTATGTTTGAGGTGTGTTTCTTGAACACACAGCACCCTGGGACTAAATTTGCGGAGGAGTTCTTTAACGCCGTCAAGATTTTGAAGGAGACCTCTGACGTTCCAATGAACTATTTGAGTGCCCATATTAAAAAGAGTTTTGTGCTGCGTGTTTACGAAAAGATAGTTAGCTTGCAGAACCCTTTAGGGGCCCTGTAATGCGGGGTTTCTCTTTTTTGGAGCGGTCGAGAGATTCTCGCCGCTCCTTAGGCGCTGGCTGCGCAGTCTGGCTAGAAGATGTGTCCATCGGCTCTTGCGGCGCTCTGGACACTCGTTCTTGCGAGCGGTTTGTTCGCGGTGAAAGCCTCGTCTCGAGGGAGGAGACCCTTGAGGCCACCAGCCCGGAGGTCGATGGCCCCTTCTTCTGAGATGGCGGAGCAGCACTAGCTGCAGCCGCTGAGGGGGCGGATGGCGTCACCGCCGGCTGACTACGTGTGCCAGACAGCCGCCGAAGGCCGTTGTGGCGCAGCCCCCTGACGCGTCCCATTGGCAAAGCTGGTTTTTGGCAGGTAGGACACCTGCCTTCGTGCATGTTTGAACGAAATATTTTGTTTAACTTTAATCGTGACAATTTCCTTTTCTTTTTTCCAGGATGGGCAGGACCGCGAGTACGCGGCGTGCTCCCCTTCACAGTTTACACAATGTGGGGTCTTATTGCACGTATCAGACGTGTGTTCAGAAGCACTGCATTAGGCGCAAGTAGTCCGACCGCGACAGCTCTGTGAGCTATGACCAAATCTCTGACATTTGAAACATCGCAGGGGATTAGGAATATACGGCCTGACTCTGATTTTCACGTAGCCTGCCTCGATAGTCTCGGGCAGTATACTTGTGCCGAAGGTTAGAATGAGATGCTTGGTCAGAATTTCTTTTCCGTCACGCCTCATCTTAATTCTTTTGACATTGATGACATTTTGGCCACTCCAGCCCTCTAATAGTTCTGCTTCACTTAGCTCCATCAAATCATCATCCGAAACTACACCACGACTGGTGTTCATAGTGCGGTGCGCGGTCAGTGACGGGAAAGTCTCCAATGGATACTAGGTTCTGTAGTTTCTCAAGTTGTTTCATATCTCGGAGTTCAAGAAGGAGGTCGCCGCTAGCCAATTTCGTAGCTTTGTAGCCGGCTCCTATTCTCTCTGTCAGGCATTTTGAAACGAGGATGGGAGAGATCGCTCTCACTGCCTTTTCAGTATTTACGCTGTGTATGACGTGGTAGCGGGGAAAGTTTTCTTTGTGGTGCCCAAAAAATTGAAACACTTCTTCGGTGCGCCCCCTTTTCTGGGGGCGATCGGGTAACGCAGGGAAAGAGTAAGCCATAAAAATAATATTCTTTCGGCAGGAACGCCAGCCACCCATCATGGAGCCCAACAAGGGGACGATGTAGCACCTGTAACACAAGTCTCACAAACGCCAGCTGTACGTTCCCGCTATAACCAAATACGTATAACCAAGAGTGGTTATAACACACAAGGTTAACCCTCGCCGCCAGGAATGTTGGAAGTAAATGGAAGAGAAAAGGAGACAGGAAAGATTAAAAGTAAGCGAGAAAGACGAAGATTGAAGAGAAGAACAGGAAAAGGCGACTGCCGATTTCCCCCGGGTTGTGCCGTCTACGTGAAGCAGAGGCCAAAGAGGTGTGTTGCCTCCGCCGGGGGGCCATAAAGGTCCAAACACCCGGCTTCGGCTCAACCTCCAGGATCCCCTTTTCCCCGGACACGGCTAAGCCGCGCACGGTAAGACGCGGTAGGGTCCAACACCCATGTGCTCGGGTCCGTTGTGTCGCCACACACCAAACGCCTGCTTACGCAGACGCCCCTGCGGGAGAGAACCGGGAGATAAGCCTGCGGTAGCCACAGTAGTAGCAAATGGTTCGAGCAGGAAGCGGAGCGGAGCGGTAAGGCTGTACGCGCACTGGTGGCGACAGTGAAGCCACGGGGACATAGTGGTCCGTTGGTAGAGGGGCCGCATTGACCGGAGGGAGAGCCGCGACGTCGGCATATGTTGGCACATGTCGAGCGCAGGGGCCCTCGGAGCACGTTAGACATGACGCAGAGGATATCGCTTGCTTGATTATCTCCCGTAAGCCGGTCGGAGAAGGGGCGACGACAGGTTCTGTCGCACAGGAAGACAACCGCCCGTGAAGTTCCTCCCGAACGATATCACGTAAGAGCGTGCGCAATTTCACTGCTGAAGGCAGACGGATATATGTGTTATCCCTGCATAGACGTAGAGACTGAAGTTCCTCTAGGCACTGGCAAGTGGCTTATACATCTTGGATAGTGGCACAATTTTGTGTGGCGAGAGCGCTAAAGGCGACGGTGTTTATGCCTTTAATAATATGCCGTACACGGGTGGTCTGGAACATGGTGGCGTTGACACGTTTGCCCAAAGCTAGCACATCCTCAGTGTATGATTTGTACGATTCCCCGGGGAACTGGACACGCTCATCGAGCTTCTTCTTCGCTACCTAAGCGCGAACAGCGGAAGTGCCGCAGTTCTGGCGAAGTTGATGCAGACCAGCGAAGACTGGTGGGTCACGGTGGTGGTTGTGGATGGCCACGACGGATGGCGAATTGGCTGTGCTGCGGTGGTAGTAGCGGACGTGCTCGGATTGTCTTGGGCAGACATGGCAATAGGTGGTATGCGGCGACCCGAGTGGAGCTCCAGTGAGAAGGACGAGAGGTCTCGGGGAACGAAAAGCACCTTCCACCACTTATAAGGAACCGTTCATTGCAGCCGAGCTGGAGACGAAGAAGAACAAACTGGGCGGCTGACGATAAATAAATACAGATGAGGAATTTGTGCAAGTGATGATTATGTGTAGAGATGAAGAATAATCGTTCATGGGTCTCGCTCCCAATACATATATATATATATATATATGTATATCATTCACTCTGACGAAGGCTGGTCCACCAGCCGAAAGGTCAATACAACGATATGCCATAACATTCGCCTTTTTTTCTTTTTGCATGTTATACCTTCGTCTCTGGCGCACAATTTTTAATCTTGACTGCATATATATATATATATATATATATATATATATATATATATATATTGTACCGAAGCACATCGGCACCAGCTTTGTGCCAGCCTCTGCGGAAGAAGACGTTGACGATCGTGTGGTGCGCGCTAGGCTGGTTTCGAACGATTCAGCTTTTTTTAACCGTCAAGCTTCGTCAAGTCTACCTGCCGAATACTCTTGTCACATTTGGTGAAAGTGCTGGGTCGTCCCTTTCAGCGTCCTGAAACTCCGCAGCCGTACGCTACCATCGGCCTTCGCTATGACCGAGGACGCCGGCCCCTCGTGAGCTGCTCCCGCTCCCACACCTTTCGTGTGCTCTAGGGTGCTTCGTCAGCGTGATCCTCCAGTCTTCAGTGGCACTGACGGTCATGACGTGGAAGACTGGCTGGCCGAGTATGAACGTGTTAGCGCTCACAACAAGTGGGATGATCGCGACAAGCTGACTTACGCCATCTTTTACCTTGCCGGCGTGGCCAACCTGTGGTTCAAGAACCACGAAGCTGATTTTACCACCTGGTCAGCGTTCAAAGAGATCCTCGTTTCGTTTTTCGGGCGGCCAACGGTGCGCAAGCTTCATGCTGAACACAGTCTCCGTGGACGATCTCAACAAATTGGTGAGAATGGTGAATGGGTGAATGCGTCCATGTCGGAACCTGAGAGGATCAAACACATATTGAAAGGCATAGACGATGACGCCTTTCATATGCTCGTGGCCAAAAACCCACAGAGCGTTACTGAGGTTATTGATCTTTGCCAATGTTTTGACCAGCTGCGTAAACAGCGCATCACCACACGTCGCCCTGGAATGCAATCGGCTGACCTTTCAGCTTTGGCTCCCAGCAGCGCTTGTATTGACTACACCTCCTTGCTGCCTCAAATTCAGCAATACGTACGCGAGGAAATTGCGTGTCAGCGCTCTCTTGTGGCATCGGCCACCGAGCCTCTCCCCACACTGGACCAGTCGCTTCGTCGGCTTATCCAGATGCAAGTTTCTGAGGCCCTGCCGTCCCCTGCTTCGCCGCCGCAAGTTACGCCTACGGCCCCGCTACAGGTTACGGCGCCGCTCACTTATGCTGAGGCCCTTACACGGTCTCATGCCCAACCGAAGCCAGTTCCATCCAGCCCAGCCACCAACTTCTACACGCCGCCAAGTCCTGTACGGCCGGTTTACGCACCGTTCTCGCATCCGAGACCACCTATCAACCCCTGGCGCACTCCGGACAACCGGGCAGTGTGCTACGCTTGCGGTATTCCGGGACATGTTGCACGCCTCTGTCGCTGCCGCGGACTCCATTTTCGCGATGGCACTCCCAACCTTGGCCATGTCCTTCAACAAGCTACACACCGTCTTGCATGTGACGCAACCGACTCGTATTCCCGTCGCCCCGCCTTCAATTCACGCCGATCTCCTTCTCCCCGCCGCCGCTCCCTTTCCCCCATGATTCGCCGTTCCAACCATGCCGAGGAAGAAAACTAACAGCCGCAGTTCCTGAGGCAAGAACTGCGCCGTCGTCGAAATTTGCAAGGCCTCTTCTTTCGCCGCCTAACGAGATTGTAGTGTTTCTAGATGGTGTCGCGACGAACGCTCTTGTTGACACAGGAGCAGCTATTTGTGTCATTAGTGAGTTTCTATGCCGCAAACTGAACAAAGTGACGACTCAGCTTTTTGATATTTCGCTACGCACAGCGAGCTCGCAGCACGTCCAACCTTCGGCCACCTGCACCACTCGTGTTTTAATTCAAGATGCGCTCTACGTTGTCTAATTTGTCGTCTTTTCTCATGCGTCGCATGACGCTATCCTGGGCTGGGACTTCCTTTCCGCGCATCATGCAGTTGTCGACTGCGCTCGTGCACAACTCGCCTTATCTCCGTTCTGTACCACAACCGTCGATGACCCTCGCCCGTCTGCTAAAGTGGTTGTCGCTGCTGACCTCGTCATCCCTGCTCACTCTGTCGCCTTAGTGTCCGTCACCTGTGACACTGTCCCCAATTCCACTGCACTTTTTGCACCGTCTGAGGAATGTGCGCGTCGCCGGAACCTTGTCCTACCGTTTGCAGTCGTCACACTTGATGATGATTCCGGTGCCGTTTACGCGTGCAATCCGTTTCCCTGCCCTTCAAATCTATTACATGGCGAATCTGTTGGGCGTCTCAACACTTTTGATGCCATCTTTCCGTTTGATGCGCCTTGCGATACGACCTCACTGCCTATCGGTGCCGTCACTACTGCCGCTGCTCCCGCCACACCCGCCTCACCCGACCACGACGTCTTGCTTCGCAGCGTCGATAACGCACTCCCGCAAACTCAGCGCGATCAGCTCGTTCAACTGCTTGACTGTTTTCGGGCCTCTTTCGACCTCGGCCAACCTTGCTTGGGGCGCACGTCAGCGGTTGTTGACCGTATTGACACCGGTCGCCATTCTCCACTGCGTCAGCGTCCCTACCGAGTGTCCCAAGCCGAACGCCGCGTCATTAGTGAACAAGTCGATGACATGCTGCAACGTGACGTGATCCAGCAATCACACAGTCCTTGGGCTTCTCCGGTCGTACTGGTGCGGAAAAAGGACGGCTCAATCAGATTTTGCGTGGATTACCGTCGACTAAACAAGAGCACACGTAAGGATGTTTATCCTCTAGCACGAATAGGCGATGCCCTTGATTGTCTACAAGGTGCCGAATTTTTCTCTTCCCTGGATCTTCGATCTTGATATTGGCAAGTGCCGATGGCTGAAGCCGACTGTCCGAAAACGGCTTTTCGGACCCCTGACGGGTTATACGAATTTAATGTGATGCCCTTCGGCCTGTGCAACGCGCCTGCGACTTTCGAGCGGATGATGGACACTATCCTCCGGGGACTTAAGTGACGTACCTGTCTGTGCTACTTAGACGACATAGTGGTCTTCTCTCCCAATTTTGAATCTCATCTTGATCGCCTCGAGCAAGTTCTTGAGTGTGTCACGGCCGCCGGTTTGCAATTAAACTTGAAAAATGCCATTTTGGTGCCAGACAGCTTACGATTCTAGGCCACGTCGATTCACAAGAGGGAATCCTGCCAGACCCTGTCAAACTGCGTGCCGTTGCCGAGTTTCCCAAGCCAACCACTCTTAAAGAGCTCCGTAGGTTCATCGGCTTGTGCTCTTATTTTCGGCGTTTCGTTCGTAATTTCGCCTCTATTATCGCCCCCTTGACTCAGCTACTTTCCAGCAGCGCTGACCCCTAGGCGTGGACTCCCGATTGTGACGAGTCATTTACGACGCTCCGCCGGCTCCTTACGTCCCCTCCAGTACTGCGCCAGTTCGATCCCAATGCGCCTACTGAACTTCACACGGACGCTAGCGGGGTCGGTCTTGGTGCCATTCTCGCCCAACGCAAAGACGGCTATGACGAGTATGTCGGTGCGTATGCCAGCCGTACCCTAACAAAGGCAGAGTCAAATTATTCTATAACGGAAAAAGAATGTTTGGCAATTATTTGGGCGATCGGCAAATTCCGTACTTACCTTTACGGACGCCAGTTTGACGTTGTGACTGACCACCATGCATTATGCTGGTTGTCATCTATGAAAGACCCCACTGGCCGCCTCGCTCGTTGGGCTATACGCCTTCAAGAATATGACATACGTGTCATTTATCGCTCGGGACGCAAACATTCAGACGCCGATGCCCTATCCCGTTCTCCGCTGCCTCTGACTTACTTTGCTTACAAACTTCCACCTGCGATTCGTCGTCCCTCAGCATCACCGACATGCCGGCCGAGCAACGCAAGGATCCCCGGATCGCTTCTCTGCTTGACGTTCTATCCCACCGTTCGCTTGAATCTGTTTCACGCACCATTCGTCGCCAAGCGCAACACTTTGTCGTTCGTGAAGGCTTGTTGTACCGCCGCAATCACCAAACCGATGGCCGCAGGTGGCTGCTTGTTATCCCGCGTCATCTGCGCTCGGACATATGCACCGCCTTCCACGACGATCCTCAATGCCGCCACGCTGGCGTATTCAAGACCTACCGATTCACGGTACCTAACGCCTGAGGTATTACTGGCGCGGCATGTATCGATACATTCGCCAGTACGTGTGGTCATGCCTTAAGTGCCAACGCCGTAATACTCCCCCTCATAGCACCGCGGGACCTCTTCAACCTTTACCGTGCTCTGTACGACCATTTGACCGTGTTGGCATTGATCTTTACGGTCCCCTCCCGAACACTCCTGCAGGCAACCGGTGGATCATTGTCGCCGTCGACCATATCACACGGTACGCTGAAACATCTGCGCTGCCAGCTGCCACCGCGATAGACGTCGCTCGCTTGCTCCTTCGCCACCTCATTTTGCGACAGGGTGCGCCCCGTGAATTATTAAGCGATCGTGGCCGCGTCTTCCTCTCAAGCACTATCGAGGCACTGCTCCAAGAATGCCGCATTGTTCTCCGCACCACCTCTGCATACCATCCTCAAACCAATGGCATGACGGAGCGTTTCAACCGTGCCCTTAGAGATATGCTTGCGATGTACGTGTCGGATGATCACTCCAATTGGGACCAGGTGCTACCCTTCGTCACGTACGCCTATAACTCTGCGCCACAAACTACCACCGGCTTCTCTCCTTTCTTTCTTCTATATGGACGTGAACCATCATGTTCCATGGACACGATCCTCCCCTACCGACCCGATGTTTCTGAAGCCACGCCTGTTTCCGAAGCTGCTGCTTACGCTGAAGAGTGTCGTCAACTGGCTCGCTCATTTACCGCGCAAGACCAATGTCGCCAAAAATCTCGCCATGGCGAATCCGCATCAAGTGCTCACTATTCCCCAGGAATGCTAGTTTGGCTCTGGCTCCCGTCCACTAATCCCGGCCTTTCGACCAAGCTTCTATCGAATTACCATGGTCCCTACCGAGTAGTAGAGCAAACGTCTCCCGTGAACTGCATCATCGAGCCACTCGAGCAATCTTCCGACCACCGCTGCCGAGGGCGTGAAACCGTTCACGTCGCACGGCTGAAACCGTGCTACGACCCTCCCGTGCTCTCATTCCCCTAAGTCGCCAGGTTGGCTCCTTTCTGCGTGGGAAGTGATTGTACCTAAGCACATCGGCACCAGCTCTGTGCCAGCCTCTGTGGAAGAAGACGTTGACGATCGTGTGGTTCGCGATAGGTTGGTTTCGAACGAACCAGCTTGTTTTAACCGTCAAGCTGCGTCAAGTCTACCTGCCGAATACTCTTGTCACAATATACATATATATATATATATATATATTGCCGCCGTCGCCAGCAGGATGAAAGACGAGGCTATGCTGAGCACGAGAGAGACCGCACTCACCGACCAGACTCCTACTATCCCGGTTCGTACTCGTTCCCTCAACGGCGTTCACCGTCTCATCCAGTTGCTCCCAATCTGCCTCATAGTTCCCGTTCGGCCAGACGTCGTTCTCCTTCGCCTTACCGGCGCTCTACATCGCCGCTTCGTCCCACTTCCCATCTTGCCGACCAGCACTCGAAAAACTAACTGTTGCAGTTTTTGGAGGGGAAACGGCTTCCTATCGGTCTTCAACAATTCCTCCTGTTCGCCCGGCCAACATGCTTTATGTAACTGTTGAAGGTGTTCCCGCGTCTGCTCTCATCGATACCGGTGCCGCCGTTTCTGTTCTTCGTAGTGATCTGTGTTCACGGCTCCGGAAAGTGAAAACGCCTTATCTTGGAACTATTTTGCGTGGTGCTAATAATGCATTCATACACTCCGACGGACAGTGTACTGCTCGTGTTTTCATCGACGGCATTCGCCAACACATTGAGTTTATCGTGCTTCCAACGTGTATCCATGAACTTATCTTGGGTTGGGACTTCCTACATTCTGCTTCAGCCGTCATTTCATGTAGAGAGGAAGTTGTCCACATCGCGGATACAGCGCTTGCACCTGTTACAGATTCTTCACCTTCATGCGTGAACTTGGTCATTGATGAAGACTACGTCCTGCGTTCTGGTCACGAAGACGTTGTATCCGTAACATGCCGGCAGATCGCCGACGGAGACGCTCTAGTCGCCCCTTCTTCCCGCTGTACTTCTCATGGAATCCTCATTGCCGCCTGTCTCGTCCGGTTTTCACGTGGCCGCGCCCTTCTGTCTGCCTGCAACACGACCCCAGATCCTGTGATGCTGCCCAAAGGGATGACTGTGGCAACCCTCGCCGACACTCAACCTATCTCTATAGTCACGCTTTGCCCTTCTTCATCGCCAGCACCTACCTCGGGTTTGGATGATTCCTTCCCTCCCCCAGCCGTTCTTGGTTCTGACCTAACCGCCGCGCAGTCCGAAGCCTTACTGGCGGTCTTAGCGAAGCACAAAGCCTGTTTCGATAGCTGTTCCCCTGTGTTGAGCCAAACAGGCAGTAGGTGAACGCCTCAGGTCTAATATTTGAAGCTCCTCGCGGATGATGGTGCGGATGAGAGCACGGAGATCTGAAGAATGGGGAACCTGAGGATCGCTACTGTCATGTTGAAGACGAAGAGACTACATCTCGTCCAGGCGCTGACACGTGGCAGTGATGTCTTGGACAGAAGCCGGATTTTGCACGATTAAGGCGTTGAACGCGACAGACTCAATGGCTTTTAATATGTGTCGCACGCGTTCGGCTTCCGTCATGCTAGGGTTCGCACGGCGGCACAGAGCCAAGACATCCTCTATGTATGAGGTGTACGACTCTTGCGGAAGTTGGAGGCGCGTGCCCAGCTTCTGCTTGCCGACTTCTGCACGGCTAGACGAGGAAGCGAAGACTTGCCGCAGCTTGGCGGTAAACGTGGACCAATCAGTGATGTCGGATTCATGATTGAAATACCACGTCTGTGCAACACCGGTCAAGTAGAATGCGACGTGCCTCAATTTCTGGGTATCGGTCCACTTATTGCAAGAACTCACGCGGTCGTAGTTGTCGATCCAATCGTCGACGTCATCACCGCGGCGTCCCGCAAAGACAGGGGGATCGCGTTGAGGGCACGTCACAGTCCAAGAGGGAACCGCAGGCGGAGTCGTTTGTGCGGTAGGGTTAGAGGCGCCGGAAGAGTCGGGGTTGGAAGTGTCCATCATAGTAGGGGTAACCGGGCGCAGGCGGCGACCGGAACGTAGCTCCAGGGAGGACGGGAACTCGAGAGGACGTCGGGGTCTTGACGTACCTCCACCACTTTATAAGACCGAGACCGACCGAGCTGTCAAGCGCTTTTTATTCCAAAAAGCAAACGCCCCAGCTCATGCGCGAAGAAGTAGAAGAACAGGGAAGGTGATGATGGTTATGTACAAATGAAAAGGACGAAGTACGTTAATAGTGCTTACAATATATATATCACAAGAAGCTAACAATGACACGAAGGACAACATCGGGGAAATTACTTCTACCTGCTAATTAATATAAAGCAACGATCAATTATGAAAAATGAAAATGGACAAAAAACAACTGGCCACTGGTGGGGAACGATCCCACGTCTTCGCATTACGCGTGCGATGCTTTTACCATCGAGCTACCCCGGCACTGTTTTCCCATTCACTCTGGCGTATTTTATGTTCTACAACTAGAACTACCCCCTGAGAGTGTTAGCCAGCGCCACCACTCACAAACCTAGGGGACGGATGTGGAACATCCTTTCTGCCGCAGCCGTCACGACTGTGTGTTGACCCTAACCGCGTTAGGGTTAGGCATCGCTCGCCCACCTCTTTTTTTTCAAGGACTTTGTGATGGACTGTGAGGTGGAAGGGGAGATTTTAACTCCCGAGGACTTTACTACAGACTCCGGGTGACAGCTCGTTTCCGCCAGACGTTCTTCAGTGAGAATGAGAAACCCGGCCGCCAGCTAGAGTGGCGCCAATGTGGTCAACGTTCAGCCTAACGTCGGTTTCAACGCTCGGTGCCGCCCCGACCACGCGGGCATTAAACACAAGATTATTCGAGGGGGCAGGATGCCTCCGCTGTCCAAAGAGGAAGAAAAGATCATCGTGCGGCCGAGGGGAGGCCTGTGTATCGGCAACCTGGTGCCGTTGCCGACGCCATATGGCAGACTGCCGGTGACATGGGCTCAACGACCGCCCCAACGCCGATCTGGCCGCAGCCGGTCCCGGTCCAGGGGGAGATCCAGGTCTCGTAGATGCACGAGGAGCCGCACCGTCTCCAGGTCCAGGTCGGGATCACGGGTTCGATTCAGGTCCGGTTCCAGTGGCCGCCAAGGTTCAAGAGCCCAGCCGCCATCCGGACCTCAGTCCGCCTCCACATGCTGCGGGAGGCAACCGACCCTCGTTTGGGCCGATCTGGTGCGTCCCAAGCCCTGCGCCAATAACGGGTCCGCTCAGGCACCTCGTAACGACCCGCCCCCAGAGCTAGCTACGGACGCGGAAGTCATTCGCTTATGCAAAGAGAACGACGACCTCAAGAACACGATCAATGGGCTAGTTAACAAAACGGCGGAGATCAGAAACTTGTTTCGAATCCGTCGGGTAACGGTGCGGCAGTCATGGCCTCCGAGACTCCAATCCCAGCTTCGGTAGACGGTACTGCAACGTCCTCCAGACGCAGGGCAGTAGTAAATCAAGCATGCGAATCGGGAGTGTCCGCAGACGTCAGCGAGATTAAGCAAACTCTCACTGCGCTGGCAGACAGCCTCAAACAGGTCGCCCCTAGCGTCACTTTCCTCACCGACAGCGTTCGAAAAATTCAGGTTGTGCTCGGGGACTCCAAAAGGGGCCTTGGAGCTCCCGCAGATCGCATCGACGCTATTGAAGCAAGAATGCTTCACCCGCCACCGTCGTTTAACTGCTACTGAGAGAAACTAGACTTCAGTATCCCACCAACGCTCCGGCAGACGGTCCGATTCTTTGCGCAGCCCAAACTGCCCCATTAGGCGGTAGTCCGACTGGTCAGCCCAATAATGGATAGATCGAAAAAGAGTTTTCGCATTTGGCAATGGAACTGCAGGGGGTATTCTAACAAGAAAGCCCCTCTGCAGCAGTTTTTCAGGTCTTTGGCGGTCAAACCTCAGGTCATTGCTCTACAGGAAACATAAGTCTCCGCTGCCTCGCTCCAGGGCTACAGGGCCGTATCGGGCCGGCCCAGGGGGCGAGGAACTTGTACCTTGGTTGATAAAAACCCTACTCATCTCACTCACGACCTCAAGCTGGGGAGCAGTAGAATCGTATATGTTATGGCTGAGATCCTGTTCGACGCACCACAGCGGAATCAGCGCAGAAACAGCGTCTTCATCCACAATATCTATAGCAACCCCAGCGACTCGCACGAACAGTTCAAGACCACCCTCAAGAAAGCGACTGCCCTGGCCGGCCCTCGACCCTTGGTCGTCGTCGGCGACTTCAACGCCCCGTACGGCCTGTGGGGTTGCGTCTACGACACTACCAAGTGGCGCAACCTGTGGCAAGACGCCAACGAGATGGACCTCACTCTGGTCACCGACAAAGCTGTTTCCACGCGCACCAGCAACTCCGTCACCCGGGACACGACACCCGACCTCGCCTTCGTCAAGAAGGTCGAGGACGTGGGCTGGGAGAACACCGCCATGGTGTTTGGCAGCGACCACTGCATTCTCGAGACCCACTTTGAGGTAACTCGGTGTAGGGTCAGGGAATTCACGTTGGTTGATTGGGACCACTTTCACAAGATTTGGGAAGAACCCGGGAGAGCCAGGGCACCCACCAGCCTCGAATAATGGTGCGAATGCATCAGCAACGACGCTTCCGCGGCCGCCAAGAAAGTGGAAACTGATATCGACGTCGAGCGGATGGACAGCAAACTCACCCATCTGATCGAGGCCAAAAATGCCCTGCTCCGCCGATGGAAGGGTCAAAGGCTCAATCGCAGACTCCGAAAGATCTCGGAGTTCAACAAGGTCATCGATGACCACTGCAAAGTGCTAGGCCAGCAGCAGTGGGATGAGCTCGGCTAATCCATTGACGGACAGATGCGCAATGGCAAGTCCTGGGGCATGCTGGAGCACTTCCTCGACGAAAGCGGCTCCAAGTCAAATCAGAAGCATAGGTTGGCCCGGGCCCTTCACGAAGCCACCAGGTGTCACACGGTCGATGTACACGCGTCGCCAAACTCATACAGAAGTGCCTGCCCGTCCGGCACGACGGGGATCCGGCGATCCAACTCCTGGAACACCGAAGCCCTCCTCGCCCCGAGCTGGACGAAGACTTCTCCGTTGCCGAGGTCAGACAGGCCATCTTCGCGCTCAACCACAAATCTGCGCCGGGTCCGGACGGAGTCACCAACAGAATTTTGAGAAACCTCGACTACCCGGCGATCGTCTTTCTGACCGACAAGATCAACGAATCCTGGGAGAGCGGCGTGGTTCCTGCAGAATAGAAGACGGCCTGCACGGTACTCATTCCCAAGCCCGGCAAGGCCCCGAACATCGAGAACCTCAGGCCGATTTCTCTAAACTCCTGCGTCGACAAGGTCGTGGAGCGCGTCGTCCTCAACATGCTCAACGGGTACCTCGAAGAGAACGAGGTTTACACGTACAACATTATCGGCTTCCGCGCCGGACTCTCGACGCAGGATGCAATGAAACTAATCAAGCATCAGATCGTGGACGGCCGTTCCAGAGATGTCAAGGCTCTGCTCGGTCTGGACCTCGAGAAGGCTTTCGACAACGTGCTCCACGCCTTTATAGTCAAGACCATTTCGGACTTAGGTCTCGGTTCCAGATTCCACTGCTACGTCAGCTCTTTTCTAACGGACAGGAAGGCCAAGCTTCGCATTGGAGGCTTCCGCTCCGAAGATGTGCCCCTCGGAGGACGGGGCACTCCTCAGGGCGCCGTGACCTCCCCCACACTGTTTAACATCTCTATGATTGGTCTTTCCGAGAGGTTGGCACGCGTCGAGTACGTCAAGCACACCATCTACGCCGAGGACATTACCATCTGGTGCGCCGGGGCATGCGAGGGCGGAGTCGAAGAAGCCATGCAGGAGGCGATCTACCTGATCGAGGAGTATCTGCGCACCACCGGACTTCGGTGCTCCCACGCCAAGTCGGAGCTTCTGGTTTACAGAGTAGAGAAGGGAGGCAGACCCAAAGATTGGAAGCCAGTATCCGAAAGCAGCATCAGTCTTCGCACTTGTGACGGAGGGGTGATACCCAGGGTATACGTCATTCGGATCCTGGGCATGTTTGTCGAATTCAACGGCGGGAACGAAACGGCTCTCCACAAGATCATCGCAAAGACGGAAACGCTTTCCGCCTTGTTCGCCGAATCGCAAACAAACAGCGATGCCTGAAGGAAGCCAGTCTCCTCAGCCTGATCAACGCCTTCGTATTATGCCACTTCACGTAGACGATTTCTATGCACAACTGGCTCAGAGCGGAGCGAGGCCAGCTCAACGCACTCATCCGCAAAGTAGTCAAAAGGGCTCTCGGGCTACCCATTAAGACCCATACCGAAGATTTCCTCAAGCTGGGTGTACACAGCACCGCCGAGGAGATTGCCGAAGCTCAAGAACGCGAGCAGCTCTCTCGCCTGACCACCACAGCGGCAAGTAAACGCATCCTCGAAGCTGGGTTACCCTCCCGTGGTGTCTTCGAGGGTCAGTACCCCCGATCCTTGGGTGCATTTGAGACAAGTTCGAAGTGGCCCCCGTGCCTCGAAACGTCCATCCGGTCCACAACATGGGCAGACGCAAGGCGACAGCAGGAGCAATTCTCAAACAGATCAAGCAACACAGCATCAGAGCACGGTTCGTCAATGCCGCGGAGTACAGCGATGGGAAGACCTTTGCCGTCGTCGTGGTCGACTCCAATGGGAATCTTTCCAATACCGCTTCAATTCGCACTTCAGACCCCGAAGTCGCCGAGCAAGCCGCCATCGCCCTCGCCCTGCTCGATGGTCGTGGGTCTGAGATCTATAGCGACTCCATAACGGCAGTTAGGGCTTTTTAGAAGGGCCGCAACAAGCTGCTCGTCTTAGCGTCTCCAGTCCGGATTCTCTCGCGCATCATTCGATTCACTGGTTTCCCGCTCACGTAGGGTCGGTCGACGGTGCTCCCCCAAACCTCAATGATCCTGCTCACGAGGCTGCGCGCGACCTCCCCTACCGTGCTTCCTCTGTAAGGAGAGCCGACACCCCTCCCCCTACGGCCACAGGGATGCTCCCGCTACTCACAACGAGGTCAAGAAATTCTTCTACATGTCTAGAAGGGTCTTTCCACCCCCTCACCCCAAATTCAATAGGGCGGAAGCAGTTACTCTTAGACTTTTACAGACCATCAGATATCCGTGTCTGGCCGTTTTGCACGAAGTTTACCCTGACGTATATCGCGAAGACGCCTGCCCGACCTGCGGCCCGGCCTCCACTCTAGCACACATGCTCCTGGAGTGCGGGTCGAGATACCCCAAGTTCAGGAAGGAGGAGTGGGACTCGCTTCTGCGTAGCCCCGCTCTAGACAAGCTGTCCGGCGTGCCCGGGACCGGGCCGGTGGGCTAGACCTGCCGGTCCCGACGTGGGACCAGACGGGTGCGCGACGAGTTCGTGTCCTCACCAGACCTCAAATAAAAGTTATTTCACTCATTCACTCGCTCACGAGTAGGTGATCTTTCTGGGTGAAGGCCAGCGGTCAAAAAACCCACACATGCAACCTGATGCCATGAACGTTGCCGGATTCGAGCCTTCGTTATGTAATGAACGAAAAGAAAGAGAACCGAGGGGCCCGATTTTTATTAATCACATCATAAGACGCCAACAAACAATGACACCAAGGACAACATAAGGGAAATTACTTAGTCTCGGCTTTCTGGTGAAAATGCGCAAGAATTGGATGAATTTCAACACGCGTTCGTAGTTCATTGAACGCATTCTCCTGTTCACTTGACCAGACGAAAGGCATGCCTTCTTTTGTTAGCCGCGTTAGCACTTCGGCAATCCTTGAAAAATGTTTCACGAAGCATCTGTAGTAGGTGCAAAGTCCTAAGAATCGCCCAACGGCCTTTTTGTCGGTTGGTTTCAGAAATTTGTCAGCAGCCACAGTCTTCTCAGGGCCTGGTCGACTACCTTCTGAACTGACGATATTGCCAAGGAAAAAGAGCTCGTGTAAGCCGAAATGGCATTTCTGTGGTTTTATCGTCAAATCTCCTGATCTAATAGCTTTCATCACAGCCCGCAGTCGTTCTACATGCTGCTCGAAGGTAGCAGAAAAAACGACGACATCATCAAGGTAAATGAGACAGGTTTGCCATTTCAGACCGGTGAGCGCAGTGTCCATCATCCGCTTAAATGTTGCAGGTGCGGAAAAAAGGTCAAACGGACGTACTTTGAACTCGTATAGTCCGTCTGGCATCACAAATGCCGTCATTTCGCGATCTCGTTCGTTCACTTCTATCTGCCCGTACCCAATTTTGAGGTCCAGGCAGGAAAAGAATTTTGCATCCCGTACTCTAGAGTGTCATCTAGAGTGTCATCGACTCTTGGAAGTGGGTAAACATCCCGCTTTGTGATGGCGTTGAGCTTCCGGTAGTCTATGCAGAAGCGCATGGTCTGGTCCTTTTTATTTACGAGTACCACAGGTGACGCCCACGGAATTTCCAACGGCTGAATTACGTCGTCTTTAAGCATTTCCTTGATTTGACTTCCGATGGCTTCTCTCTCTTTTGGCGACACTCGGTAGGGGTGCTGGCAAATAGGCATCACTGATTCATCGACAATATCCGATGTTTGGCGATAGGTGTACGTTGGACCTAGGATAAAGTTGAAAAGCATTCGGCGAATTCTCTGATGAGGTTCTCTATTTCCTCCTTCTACCCGGCAACAGACGTGGTTCGATGTCTATTCATGCAAGGACAGAATCCACACCTTGGGAATTCGATAGTGCAATCTCGGGAATGCTTAGGTCCGTAACTTCGACGAAGTTATTAAGGCTTGCAATAACGATTCCCTTCGCGACATGTTGCACCTCATTTCCAAACTTAGTGAGGAAAGCGTTGGCATATTCGCCACGCAGCTGTACAAGGCCTGTTGCCATGCAAATCCCTTTTTCGAGTATTAGTCTGGTGTTGATGTCTGCATTCCCTTCGAAGTCAGTGAACGCGTTGCTCATTACTGCAACACCTACGCTGGATCTCGGAGGAACCATCACGTCGTCGTCAGCGGCGACAGCGGCATTACTCGCCACATTACTGCAAATGTGGCGACAGCGTGCCTCGTTGAAAAGGAAACACGTGATTCTAGCAAATCGATTACGGCACCGTTAGGCTGTAAGAAGTCCATGCCAACAATCATGTCTCTTGAGCATTCGGAAAGCACAATAAAGCTAGCGACGTAGGTGAAGCTTCGTATTCTTATTCTAGCCGTGCACTTGCCCGTCGCGTCGATAAGGCGTCCTCCCACAGTGCGGACTTGTGGCCCTTTCCTACGAGTCAGCGCTTTCTTCAGTTTTCTGGCAAGATGACTAGTTATTACCGAGTAACCTGCACCTGTGTCCACTAACGCATTCACTTCGTAAGCATCAACACACACGTAAATCGGAAGCGACATCGCGGTTATGGCATTGGTTTCAAAGTCCCTCGTCGTCGTTCGGAGTCATCGATGGAGACTCTTCTGTTTTCGCATCGGCAGCGGCCTTACCTCCCCAGGTCGCTGACTCTAGTTTTCCCTATGCCAGCTTTGTGAACGGCGTCTTGGGGAGCTTGATGACGGACGGGGGCTCGGTGACCGATACGTCAACGGTGCTGTTGATCGAGGTGGGTGTTGTTGAGAGGTGTATGGGAAGCTTTGACGAGTTGGCAGGTATTCTTCAATTTCGAATAGACGCTCACCATTTCGAGGGCATGGTGCGTTTACGGGAAAACCACGGAGCCCTGCGTGGCGATAGGGGCACATTCGGTAGAGGTGGCCAGCTTGACCACAGTGGTAGAAAAGAGGTATTCGGTCAGGAGTGCGCCATACATCAGCTTTCCTAAATCTTCTCTCGGGTGGCGACAACGTATTTCGAGGCATCGGGTTGTTAATAGATGCAGTGGTTGCGACGTGAGCACGGCCGGGAGTTTGCCGCAGTACATCGGCATATGAGAGGCTCGGCTGGCGCAGTAATGGCGCTTGGGGGCGTGCACTGAGCTGTGGTTAACACATTACCTGTCTGCAGTGGCGTAGCCAGAAATTTCGTTCGGGGGAGGCTCAGGTTGCGGCGCGGCCTCCTCCTTAGAGAATTTGTCGAGGGATCAAATGCGTATACAATAGCTGCATTGCCAATGCCATTGTATATTAGATGCTGCAAACGAATTATTGAATGCTATGCACTGTCAAGTAAAATATGTATTTTAGGGGCGAAGCTCCTTAGGGTGTGGGTTTGTCCCTCCTCTGTAGTATGTAGTAGTAGTAGTCGTCGTCGTCGTAGTAGGTAGCCACGTCTACTTTTATGAAGAAAAAAAATTCCGGAAGTTGTGTTCGCAGCGCGGAATCGAACCAGGGACCCCTCGCTTCCGAACGCGCGGCGCTAACCACTACGCCACGAAGCGCACATGGACACACGCACCACGATGACAATAAATACCCAACATTAACGAAACACTGCGCGTTTATAACGCGTTTGTGCTAGCGCGTTACGGCCCGTGTAAGAAGCTGGTGTAAGACGCTGTGGCCTCTCCGCCTTACCCCCGTATTCATAAACGCTCCTCGACTTCAACTTGACTTGCCACCGCCTTGGCAGCGCGTTCGAAACGCGTTGAAGGCGGTGGCAAGTCAAGTTCAAGTCGAGGAGCGTTTATGAATACGGGGGTTATACTCTCTCAGCAGTCATGTGATGGCGTCGGCAAACGCGGTGCACGTTCCGGCATGTGTAAACGGCTGCGTAAGACGCTGTGGCCTCTCCCCCTTACTAGAGAGTACTGCACGTTTCTAACGCGTTTGTGCTAGCGTCCCCTTAAGCGGGAGATGGTGCAATTATAATGAAGGGCGCTGTTATAAAATAGGAATGACGTCACATATGGCGCGTGTCATTGGTGGAAGTCAATCGTTCGATTTAGTGCGGCGAGACTGGGCGAATTACACGGAAGATTCTCGGTTTACCGATGATTCCCTCCGGAGCTTCGCCCACTCATCATCATTCGCCCCGTGGATATGCGGTGTTTTTTGCTGCAGTGACAAACAAAGCCCCCTGTTTGAGCAGGTCAGCAGAGAGAGGCCTGGCCTCGCGCGAGCGTTGCATGCTGCCGCCTCGCGCGTACATTAAAGGGGGGGGGGGGGTCATAAAAGGATATATTCGTATGTCCCAAAAATTGTGGCAGAAGTAACTGATATCAATGTGTCCGCGTTTTCTTTTGTCTATTTAATAAGTAAAGAAAATATCACACGAACTTTAGAACTATATCAGTTCGAAACGAGCAAAGCAGTGTGTGCAGCTGATATGAAAAACGTAAAGGCCAAGAAATGAATAAGTTGAGGAGAAATATTTTGATGAATCTTTGTCATTCAAGAACCTTGTTTACATTTTTGTACATATGCAACGGCCAGGAAGAACCTCAATGACGCTGTCCTTCGGTGCAATAGATTGCGCAGGAGCAGCTGTAACCGGTCGCGTATTACAATTACACCGAGATTATACTCGCAAAAGTGAGTACAAATAAAATGTAGGAGTTCTGAAAAATATACATTAGAAATGCGAAGATAGAATGGAAAAAATAAATGCGAAGATACAACTCGCTAAGGGGCAAAAAAGAGTCGCTGGAAACAAAGTTCACTGCTTGTATACACAAAACCTCGCAACAAGATATTTAAAGACACGTATAAGTCTGCAATAAATCTACGTATTCAGGCAAACGTCACTGCATATAATGCGTCAAACAAGACAAATAAACATGTTGCGCAGTCACAGATAGCAAACTTTGCGCACAGAAAGACAGATGATCCAGGCAAGAACAAAACTATGATCGCAGAAATCGTGATATGTACTCGGGCCATGCGGCGGTCGCGACAGCGCCATATGGGTAGAGTAATAGAGGAATAATACAGAAATCCGTTCGAAAATGTTAAATTTAACTGCCTGCACCGCGCCAACAATTATTCTGCACCCAAAACTAAAGGAGGGTGTTGCTTCGTTTCAAAAAAGAAATAAAAGCAGGTAGCTAAAAAGGAAAGAAAAGGACAAACAAAAGCCACGGATGATGCGGCAAGTTGAACTATCCAATATCCGAGTGTGTTTTTGGCAAACGCCGCGTGGGCCGGGGTTTCAATGAGCAAGGTCAGTCAAAATTGGTTATTGATGTCCTCGTAATTTTTGTATTCGCTTGATAATTTTGATCATGATGCTAACTGCGAGAATAAACGGCGAAAATTTCTGCAGTTTTAAAAGCTAATGAACAGTCATACGTTTTCATAATTAAAAGCTTATGGACCTGAAGGAACATAGCTTTTTACTTGCATTGATTTTTGCTGCTTCGCTATCTACAGGACAAACTTCTCTCGGCGGGGAAGTTGAATGAAGCGGTCAATGACTTCGGACACGTTGATGCCGACATTTCTGTGGGTGTATAGAAGCGCCAGCCTAATCATGGGTTCCACAGACATTATAGAGCTCAAGTAGTTTTTTAGTAAACCCTTGTTAAAAAATATTCTCTCTGCGCTGGCAGTGGTCACTGGAAGGGTGACTAGAATCTGCAGTATTATTTACACATTTACATAGAACCTGCAGTGTCAATGAGAGCTGGGCATTTATTCCGGTGTTAAAACCTAAAACACTCCCTCGATGTCGTTGGCATCCTTGTTTACGTACCTTGCACAAGCAGTAGGCTGTTCGATTCCAGCCATGTCCGTCGTTTCGTCAGGAAGTATGGAGAAGCAGCCTGCTTTTGCATCTATAGGCTTTCTTTGATAATTTCACCTCAAATTTCTATAATTAGGTTTTGCGGATCTGGGCTTAAATGCCAGGCATTACTGGGGCAACTTTCCAAATGGTTCTTCAGATATGTATCTCCACAGTCAGCTCGCATGCGAAGAAGCGCTTTGAAAATACCTGTATTTTCAGGGGGGGGGGGGGGGGCTATGCTTAAATCCATAGGGCCACTGCTCCTGTGGCCACGGAGAGCCAGACCTTGTAGCACGCAAAAAAATTCTCAATAGTAGGCCGTTTACTTTCTTCTGTTTTCCCATATTTTACTTTGCCTGCCCTGGTCCAGCTGATCGATCATATTGGGCACGCTTTCTGAAAATCTTTGGAGAAAATTATCAGCTGCTAGCTGACAGTCACGGTGATATTTAGTATTTTCTTGTGTGTAGAAGATTGCGAGCGCGTGCTTCCATTTCTGGAACGGCTTGGACACGAGGGCTCCAGTGCGCGCATGTTGGCCCAAGTTTATAAGAACATTAACCCCATAAAGTTCCAGAATGGAAAATCTTTTAAAGCACGCCTTTGGTAATGTCAGTGCACCTTTCGCATCAAAAGTTTATGAGAACTTTACACCCATAAAGTTTCGTAATTTAAATCCCTGCGCTCCGTAGATTCTGCGGCCGCTGAGAGAGGCCGCAACGCGCCCGCTCACTATCGAAAAACCCTTGAACGTTTGTGCTCGGTTGGGGCTCCATGCGTTACGTGACTCCAGGTGCAAGGGCAATGCCACGAAATCCAGCCCGGGTTAGCAATGTTCGTGCCGAAATGTCTTTTAGAGCATGAAAAAGACATTGTAGACAAAATCCAGAATGATTACCGGCGTCAGTGGTAGTTTTGGTCGGCGGTGCATGCCAGCACGAAAAAATTTCAGGGGGGGGCTGAAGCCCCATCACCCCCCCCCCCCCCCCTGGCTACGCGCCTGCCTGTCTGACCTCTTCTCCAACCAGGTCTGCCAGTGAAGAGGGCGTTGGAGCGTTCTGGTCAAGTCGTAGCCTCTGAAGCTCTTCTCCCACTACAGATCGTACGAGCTCCCGTATGACTTCCACTCTGTTTCCGAAGACTGCTGGAACTGCGTCTACAGAGGTGACGTTCATTTCCCGGTTGTACATCCTTGATCGCTGAAGGAATGTTCTTTCCATAGTTGTCGCCTCCGAACGAAACTCAGCGACCGTGCGCGGCGGGCTCCGAAATAACCCTGCGAATAGTTCGTATTTTACGCCCCGAATTAGATGGCGAAGCTTCTTGTTGTTTGATTGATTATTATGGTTTATTGGCACGAGGGCCAGATGTGTCCAAAGAGCGCCAAGACGATGGCTTGTTAGTGGTACATGAATAGTGAATTATATGAACATTAGATGTGGCATGGCTGTAAAGGGCCCTAAAAAGTGTCGCTGTAAAGTGCCTAAAATCTATACGCAATAAGATTATGGCGATGACTAATTATGTGTACTATGAACATGAACAATGCATTGCGAAAGAATGATACGACTTACAAAATATTGTTACGGGGTGTGTAGAAGGCGTTTATTGCAGAGAGCCGTAGGGCAAGTGGGTGCCGATACTACACGTCGTCCTTCTCTTCCTCGCTGCTCTCCAAATGTTGTTGCTGCTGATGCTGCCGCTCCACTACCTTTGACGCACTGTAACATGGCTCCCCTCGCAGACGAAGCCCTCCGGGCGAGTAGTCAGTGGGGCTTTCGTTGAATAAACGGCTTCAGGCGGGCTACATGCGTGATGTCAGTCCTGGATGACCGTCTCCCACTGGAAGTGAGGCGCGCAATTTTATAATTCACCTCGCTGAGACGTTCAAGCACAATAAACGGTCCACCATAGTCAGCGAGCAGTTTTTGACATAGACCGCGTTTACGCACGGGAGTCCATAGCCACACTAGGTCACCCGGTTCGTAAGTGACTCGCCGATGTCGACTATCGTATCGGGATTTGTACTGCTTTTGCGAAGCTAGAGTACGTAATCGAGCGATGCGCCGAGCCTCCTCTGCTCGGCAGAGAGTTTCCGCGATACAAGCGTCGTCGTGACTGCCAAAAGGGAAGATAGTGTCCAAAGTGTACTTCGGCGGACGAGCGTAGAGCAGGAAAAACGGACTGTATCCAGTGGTCTCATGTTGCGCGGTGTTGTATGCGTATGTGACGAACGGCAATACTTCGTCCCAGTTCTTATGGTCCGAGCTTACGTACATGGAAATCATGTTCACAAGTGTTCTGTTCGTGCGTTCTGTCAGCCCATTAGTTTGCGGGTGGTAAGGCGTTGAGTGTCGCAGGTTGGAGGCGCACAAACGTAGAAGTTCTTCAACAACATCAGCTGTGAACTGACGGCCACGGTCGCTAATGATCACTCGAGGGAGACCATGCCGAAGTATAATGCAATGTAGCATAAACTGGGAAACCTCGCCTGCAGTTGCAGAGGGTAGTGCTGCCGTCTCGCAGAACCGAGTCAGGTAGTCGGCACATACTATGATCCAGCGGTTGCCTGTGGAAGAACGTGGGAACGGTCCTATGAGATCGATGCCGACTTGCTCAAAGGGGGAACTGGGTGGCACCACAGGCTGTAAGAAACCGGCTGGAGCTGCAGTAGGTCTCTTGTGACTTTGACACTCGGCGCAAGTGGCTACGTATGTCTCCGTGGTCTTGCGCATTTGAGGCCAGTAAAACCTTTCTTTGGCTCGATGGAGTGTCCGCGTGGAGCCTAAATGACCTGAAGTTGGATCATCGTGCACGACGCGCAAAACAGAAGAGCGGAGGGCTTCTGGTACCACCAGAAGAAACTGTGCACCTATCGCGGAAAAATTCTTCTTATACAACAGTCCATCCCGAACACAAAAACTACATGATGTCGACTCTTTCGCTGCAGAGAAAAGTGGCTCTAAACTCGGGTCATCACGTTGCTCTCTTGCGAAGGTTGTGGCATCTGGGAAATCACGGTGTACGGATGCGATGAGGTGGTCGAAACTTTCGGCGTCGCATTCCGTTGTACTAAGAGGCATCCGGAAAAGGCAATCGGCATCAGCATGTCGTCGGCCGCTCTTGTAGGATACAGTGAAGCTGTACTCTTGCAGACGCAGGGCCCATCGTGCAAGGCGTCCAGATGGATCGCGAAGATTCACGAGCCAGCACAAAGAATGATGGTCTGTGACGATCGTAAAGTGACGCGCATACAGGTACGACCGAAATCGCTGCACCGCAAAAATGACAGCAAGACATTCCTGCTCAGTCACCGTGTAGTTACGCTCGGGTTTGCTTAATGACCGACTTGCGTAGGCGATGACGTGCTCTTTGTCATCCACGCGCTGAATCAGAACAGCACCAAGACCTACACCACTCGCATCTGTGTGGACTTCTGTTGGCGCGGAAGGATTGAAGTGTCGGAGGATTGGTCGCGACCTCAGCAGAAACTTCAGCTGTCGAAAGGAAGCAGAACAATCAGGCGTCCACTCGAAAGCGGCGTTCTTGTGCAGGAGGCTGGTCAAGGGATAAGCGACGTCAGCAAATCGAGGAATGAACCGTCGAAAATAGGAGCAGAGTCCTAAAAAGCTGCGAAGTTGTTTGACGGACTGAGGTGGTTCAAATGCTTCAACAGCCTCTGTCTTCGCAGGGTCAGGCCTGACGCCGTCTTTGTCCACAAGATGTCCCAACACCAAGGCTTAGCGCTCACCAAAATGACACTTTTTAGAGTTGAGCACAAGACAAGCCTTCTGTATGCAGCTGAGTACAATACCAAGACGCGTGTTGTGCTCGTGAAATGTGCGTCCAAAAATAATAACATCGTCGAGGTAGCACATGCATATTTCCCACTTTAGACCTCGCAGAATAGTATCCATGAATCGTTCGAAGGTGGCGGGTGCGTTGCACAAGCCGAACGGCATGACATTGAATTCAAAAAGTCCATCGGGTGTTACGAACGCTGTTTTTTTCCTTATCCTCGGCATGCATCGGGATTTGCCAGTAGCCGGATCTCAAGTCTACAGAAGAAAAGTAAGATGCCGAATGAAGGCAGTCTAAGGCATCATCTATACGCGGAAGTGGGTAGACATCTTTCTTGGTAACATTGTTTAGCCGCCGATAATCAACACAGAATCGCCAACTGCCATCTTTCTTTTTAACGAGGATGACAGGTGCAGCCCAGGGACTCGCAGACTCCTGAATTATCCCTCTCTTCAGCATTTCCTGAACTTGCTCGCCAATTATCTTGCGCTCAGTCGGGGATACTCTGTACGGCTTCTGTCGTATAGGGTGCGCTGATCCGGTATTTATACGATGGCGTACTCGAGATGTCGGAATTTGGGACGTCGTGTCAGTCTGCGAAAAGTCAAACACTTGCGAGTGCTTGGATAGAACATCCAGTAACGTGTAGCGCTCACTCGTGCTGAGCGACTTGCTTACCATCTGAAGTAGTTTCGAGTCCGATGGGCAGGGATCGAGGGACTCGTCTACAGCTCCGAGTACAGCCAGTAACGCCGGTGTCTCTTCTTTGAAGAGAGCGAGCTTCATGCCAGAAGGGAGAAGTATGGGCTGGGCCGCATAGTTCATTGCCCATAATCCAGAGTGTCCTTCAACTACCGATACTAAACAATGCGGAACCAAAACGTTCTTCTTTACACAGGCCGAATGAAGCGGCTCCGTCGCGGCATCAAATGTGGCGGGGTTGGCACCAAAGCAAATGACCGGAACGCATACAGCGCATAGTGGGGGAATGACGATGTCCTCCGAAACACAAAAAGCACCTTCTTCACGTGGCGAGTTCTCCATGAGTCCTGTTATAACCTCGCTCTGTACCGAAAGCTCCCCACTTCGACAGTCAACGGTTGCACCACACTCCTGCAAGAAATCGATGCCTAAAATAACATCATGCGTGGATCGAGGAATAACGGCGAATTCAGTGGTAAATACTTTGCCACACAAACACACATCCGCAGTACAAACACCAATCGGGCACAGCGTGTCACCACTAACACTACGAAACGTGGAAATATTGTCCCACGAAAACATCACTTTTTGTCCCAGTAGGGCTTTAAAATTTAAGCTCATCACGGAAATTGTTGCCCCAGTATCCACAAGAGCCATTGTAGGTATATCGTCAACAAGCACGTGCACTTTGTTTTTCAGCATGAAAACTGGCGGAGGAATGTCGGTTGGCAGCGAACGGTATCCAGCGACCTCACCCCCATCGGCCGCACTGCCTAGTTTTCCGGTGGTGGGGATAGCCGGCGACGCCGCGGCGATGGAGACCGCCGAGTACGTGGAGCAGGCGGTGGCGTTAAGCTGTGATCGGAGGCTGGTGACGGGTTCCGGAAGCTACCTTGGCGAAATCCACGATTGGTTGGCGGGCGTGGAGGCCATGACGCGGAAAAGGGTTGATAATTTGACTGGTACGTCGCTCGTGAAGGTTCTCGGAAAGGTCGGCGGCGGTCGCAAAACCTGGCGATGTGGCCAGGGACCCCGCAACTATAGCACACACGAGGAGGCCGAAATTCACGGTGCTGCTCAAAGCCTTCATTTCCGCCACCGAGCATGGGGTATCGGTCATGATCGTCGTATTCTCTGTACCCCGAATAAGTGGCACGGTACCGCTGCGCCGGATAAGAAGTGCGGTGCTGCTGCTCGTTGTTGAAGCATGGCCGGTTGGTGGGTGCAGATGGAAGCACAGCTCTATAATCGTCCACGTTCGCCGCATTAACAGAGGGTTGCCACGGCGTAGCTGGTAGTCCGGGTTCGTTGCCTCGTGCGTCGCCGCTACCATAACGGCCGATTTCGTGGCACCGGAGGAGCTCTTCCCGAACTATCTGTCGTATTGTAGACGACAGATCGGATGGTGTGCTCGCGTCAACGCAGGCCAATGTCGGCACATTAGCCAAACGGCCAAATTTCGGTGCCACGCGACGCATCTTCAGTGCTTCAAACGTGCGACAATGTTGGATGACGTCGGCCACAGATGTCAGGTTTTCTTTAGCAATCAAGAACTGATATACATCTTCAGCTATGCCCTTGACAAGATGACCCACCTTATCTTCATCAGACATGCTTGAATCCAGGAGTCTACATAGCTTGAGGACCTCTTCTATGTACATGGTACATGTCTCGCCAGAGAGTTGGGCCCTTTGGGACAGAGTCTGTTCAGCTCGCTTCTTCCTCGCTGCGGAGTCCCCAAAGCACCTTTTCAGTTCTTGGACAAATGTATCCCAGGTCGTCAGCGTGTTCTCGTGGTTGTCGTACCACATGAGAGCAGTGTTCGTGAGCGAGAACACAACATTTGACAGCTGAGAGGTGGAGTCCCAGCCGTTATGTTTGCTCACCCGTCGGTACTGCTTCAACCACTCGTCCACATCCTCACCGCCAGTCCCGGCAAAGCTGGGTGGCTCCTTGTACGGTTGCGAAGAACCCGTCGGTCTCGGAGCTTCAGTTTCTCGGGACATGCCTGCTGCTGAGTATGGTGGAAGTCCCGCCAGTCGACGGCTGCGACGAGGTTCAGGGGGTAGCGATTCCGTTGTTGGATGCTTAGATACCCAGCACCTTCCACCTCTCTGTTACGGGGTGTGTAGAAGGCGTTTATTGCAGAGAGCCGTAGGGCAAGTGGGTGCCGATACTACACGTCGTCCTTCTCTTCCTCGCTGCTCTCCTAATGTTGTTGCTGCTGATGCTGCCGCTCCACTACCTTTGACGCACTGTAACAATATTACAGATGCAAGAACTGGACAGAGGCACAAGACCTAAACAGAGCCCTTGAAATACAGGGGCCTGGAGGCATGTGCTATAAAAAACTATCATAGCAACATTCTCTGGAGAGAGGATGCGCTCCGAGCTTATTGGGCTAATAACATGCAGGACCACATCGTTCAAGAAATCAAGGACTGCTTTGGTCTTCAAAAGCGTTTCTTTACCAAGAAACATAGCGGGATGGAGAGGGACACAATAGCGGTATGCAAGAGAAAAATGTTTCATTTCTCTTTCGGTTCCCGACACTCCAGGAGGACGTGAAGGGCGGTGAGCCTCTCGCCACATCTACCACAGGTTCGAGGATCATTACCATTCAATAGAAAATTGTGAGTACCATATGTGTGCTCTATTCTAAGACGACAGAATAGGACATCAGTTCGTCGTGTTTCGTTGTACAGGGCCAGAAACATAACTGTGGCTTAATCAAGTGGAGCTTATTATTTGTTTCAGCGTCCCACAAGCGTTGCCAGTGGCTTTGCAGTTTGTTTCGTAGGAAAGGCTTCAGATCTGTAGCAGGGACAGCAGCGGGAAAACCAATACTTTGCGATGTCATTGGTTTGTCGATTTCGTTGGCAAGCACATTACCCTCGATTCCTTTATGGCCGGGAACCCTGCATAATATAGCATGTCTATGAGATAGGCAAATGTTACACAAGAGTGAGTAAACCTCAATAAAAACAGGATTCTTGTGCTTTTGTAAACATGTTAGCACTTTTACAAAACTCAAGGGTCTGTGACTATTATTGCTTTCTGTAGTTTCAATTTCTCTATATGTTTCACCGCACACAGTACTACGTAGGCTTCTGCCATTAAGATACTTGTTAGGGGGTTCAATACGTCAGATTTAGGAAAAGAGGAGCCAACAGCCGATATGCCAGCATGGGACTTGGATGCGTCGGTGTAGAATTCCGAGCACGAGTACTCCGATTGAAGTTCGCGGAAATGCATTGCAATTCCGAGCTCGGGAGCATGCTTTGTGACCTCTACAAAGGATAGATCACATTCTATCACCTGCCACTCTCAGGGTGGTGACAGCTTAGCTGGAGGCATTAGGCGATGTTCTAGAAGTGGGAGATCCATCTCTTTGCTTAGTTCTCTTACACACAGTGAGAAAGGCTGCCTCATAGAGGGTCGATTATAGAAAAGCGTTGCACAGTTCAAATCATTAACGGTTATAGAACAAGGATGTTCCCGATCGGAGTGCACTTTGAGAAGATAGGTGAAGCTGATGTATGTTATCTATAGATGGAGTGACCACTCATTTGATTCTACATATAAACTTTCGACGGTGCTTGTTCTGAATGTGCCAGTAGCCACGCGGATACCTAGATGGTGGACAGGATCTAGCATTTTTAGCGGGCTCGGGGCGGCAGAGTGATATACTACGGTAGCATAGTCCAATCGTGACCGAATGATGCTCTTGTGAAGATTCATTAAACACTTCCCGCCGCTGCCCCAGGATGTGTGAGATAAAATTTTCAGTAAGTTCATTCTCTTTAGGCATTTCGTCTTGAGATGTTTATGTGGTGGATGAAAGTAAGCTTAGAGTCAAGTATGATGCCTAAAAACTTGTGTTCATTGTTCATAGGTATTCGTTGTCCATACATTTCGATAGCGGGATCTGCAACGAGACCTTTCTTCCTGGTGAAAAAAAAAACACAAGAACTTTTGTGGGGGTTTACTTTCAACCCGTTTTTCCCTGCCCACTCAGACCCTTTGTTCAACCCCTGCTGTACCTGTTTCTCGCACACTGCGAGGTTACAGGACTTGAAGCCTATTTGTATATAGCCCACGCAGATGGAATAAAAAATTGCTGGTGGGAACGAAGCACGAGGCGTTTTCATCTTAATGATAAAGAGTGTGCAACTGAGCACGCCCCATGGGGTACACCAGTTTCTTGCACAAAAGGTCTTGATAAAACATTGCCAACTCGAACACGGAATGTGCGATTCAGCAGATAACTTTCAATCGCATTTACCATATTACCACGTATACCAAAGTGGGAGAGGTCTCTCAGTATTCGAAACCGTCATGTGGTGTCATAGGACTTTTCCATGTCTAGGAATACAGACACAAATAACTGTTTGTGAACAAAAGCTTCGCGTATCTGCGCCTCAATACGTATCAAATGGTCTGTGGTGGATCGACCCTCGCGAAAACCACACTAGTATGGGTCAAGCAGTTTGTTTGATTCCAAGAAATGTAGTAAGAGACGGTTTATCATTTTTTCGAAGACTTTGCAGAGACAGCTTGGGCGGATAACTCGATACAGACGATGTATCCTTGCCCTGCTTCAGGATAGGGAACACTATGGTCTCTTTCCAGTCAGAGGGGATCTCGCCGGAGGTCCACATAGAGTGATACAGACAGACAAGGGTTTTTCTTCCTTTGAGAGGGCAGGTTCTTCAACATTTCATATAGTATGCGGTCAGAGCCAGGGGAAGATTTGTTGCAATCGGTAAGTGATGCATGCAGCTCTGCTAGAGAGAAAGGTAAGACATATGGCTCGTTCCCGGTGCTCTTTTCGTCTAATTTATTTCTATTGCTGCTTTGTATTTTGTAAATGGTGGAGAATAGTGCAATGAACTGCGCACATGTTCAAAATGTGGCACTTGGTCTTCCAAGCTGTCGCCCTGTGTGTTTACCAAAGGGAGTGAATAATTTTGTCGTCCTCTTACCTTATTAACCCTGTTCCAGACTTTGGCCTCATCTGTATACGAGTGTATAGCTGATAAAAACGCCTGCCAACTCTCTCTTCTGGCCTGTCGGCACGTTCTCCTGCCTTGCGACTTTATATTCTTAAAAGTGATAAGATTCTCCGTAGTAGGAGAATCGCGTATAGTAACCCCCACGCATTGTTCTGTTTCCTACGAGCATTCCTACATTCGTCGTTCCACGATGGGACACGGTGATTGTATGCCACACTACTTATTTCGGATATGCATTTAGAAGCGGCATCAATTATGAAGGTAGTAAAATACGGCACAGCAGCATCAATTCCTAACGAAGACATGTTAGCCCAGGAGATTCTACTAGTAAAAGCTCGAAATTTCTCCCACTCGGCTGTATCAACCTTCCATCGAGGGGCTTGTGGTGAAGACTCATTTTCTTTGGTTGTTCTCAGTAGTACTGGGAAGTGATCGCTCCCGTGAGGATTTTTGGTAACTTCCAATCTAAGTTCAGATAATAGAAACGGGGAAGCTATGCTAAGATCATTAGAAGAAAATGTTCTATTTGCGAGACAGTAAAATGTAGGTTCCTTCTTATTCTGGAGACAGGCACCAGAGGAGAAAAGAAATTCTTCAACAAGACGACCTCTCGCAACGATACGAGAGTCGCCCCACAGACTGCTGTGCGCATTGAAATCGCCAAAATCAAGATAAGGTTCTGGCACTTCGTCTACAAAGGACTGAAATTCATGTTTGTGTAAGTGATAATGTGGGGGTATGTAAAGCGAGCAAATGGTGATGAGTTTGTTTAGAAGAACAAGTCGAACTTCCATTGCTTCAAGGGGCGTTTTTAGCTGCAAACGTTGACATGCTATGCTTTTGTGAATTACAATGGCAAAACCACCTGATGATGCGAGAGCATCATCGCGATCTTTACGAAACGTAACATATAGTCGGAGAAAGTTTGTATGTTTCGATTTTAGGTGCATTTCCTGTACACACAGCACTTTTGGATTCCTAAGAAGGCCTCTGACGTTCCATTGTATGATTTGTGTATCCGTAATGAAAGTAAATTGGTGCTGTGTGTGCTAAAAAAGAAGGTATTGCTTTAGAATACGGAGCCCTTTCCAGGCCCCGTAACACGAGATTTATCCTTTCTGAAGCGGTCGAGGGAGCCTCGCCGCTCCTTAGGCGCTTGGTGCGCCGTCGGGATGGGTGCAGTGGCCATTGCCTCTTGTGAGGCGCCGGAGACGCGCTCTTGCGAGCGAGAAGTTTCGCGAGAAAGTCTCGCCGTGAAGGACGAGACGTTTGCGCCCACCAGCGCGGAGGTCGATGGGGCTGCCTTTGGGCCTGAGCTGCGTCGGCTGTTGCCAGAGCTAGCAGGGCTCGGTGAGGCAGCCTTGACTGCACCCACCGTGGAGATGCTGGCGGGCCTGCGGGTTCACTACGCCTAGCGCTGGCTGCCACCGAGGACTGTTGCGGTGCCGGCAACCCTAGGGTAACCGGGCCTGTTTTCTGGTTGAGTGGAGTAGACATAGCTCCTTCCACCCTGGGGGCAGGAGCCAGAAACGACAGCTCGCTACGCGCGGGCTAAGCAGGTGGCAGTAGCCGCTGCGACGCTGCCCCTTGACGAGCCGCATCAGCGTAAGTGGTCGTGTGGAATGGTGAGCACCTTTCGCGTGCTTCCCTGAACGATATGTTTTCACGGACTTTCAGTGTTGAAGTGATTTTATGTCGTCTTCGTATAGGACACACACACCTGACTCACAACTTTTTACTAAGAGGAGAACAACAAGTGGAGTGTGAACAATGCAAGGAACCTCTCAGTGTGAATCACATTTTAATCACATGTCCGGCGTTCGAAAAAGAAAGACAGCATTATTTTCGCGCACTATACAAAACACTAACACCACTTCATCCACGTTTACTATTATCAGAGCATGCACTAGTATCCATTCATGACGTTTTTAGGTTTTCAGAGGCCACGAGTCTTGTAAATAAACTGTAAAGGAAGGTCTTAATCTTTTTATTCATTTCGTTGATTGAGCTCTGCATTGTATTGATTGAGCACTACCCTGTGGCTGGCGCATCATAGCCATAGTCGCTTTTGCGCCATAAAACCCTACATAACTAACTAACTAACTTTCAGTGTTACGATTTCTTTTAGATGTGAAGCATCTTATGCTCGGGGCTATGTCACTCCCTACCTGCCCCTCCATCCATCTAACCGCCGTGCGTCCACACCCCAAGTGCGCATGCGCATCCTCCTTTCCCTCCTCTCCTTTTCTCATCCCCTCTCCTCTCCAACGCTCCTCTCCGGATTGCGCAACGAATGGCAACACCTGCCGCTCCGCACGTGATAATGCGAACTTGCGAAGCAGATTACGTTCGAGGCACGACGGTAGGCGCCCCAGAGCCACCGGCAACAGTCACCAACGCCGCGGGCGTTCGGTGCGAACACGGGCAAAACGCCGACGGCGTCGACAACAATTCTGCGTGTTGCTGGTGCTGCTGCATGTCCAAGTTTATACAGCTGATAAAACTACCCTGAGTCGACCCCATGGCACCTTCGCATACTACTCAGGGTTCCCCTACGGGAAGATGGTGTAATTCTTTCTTTTTTTTCCAGTTTGGACAAGACCGGGAGTATGCTGGATGGTCACCATTGCAATTACCGCAGTGAGGTGTGGCCTCGCAATTGCCTGAGGCGTGACCTTGTAATCCCCACTTAGCACAGGTGAGTCGACCACGGCAGCTCTTCGAGCCATGGCCGAGTCTTTGGCATTGGTAGCATCGCCGAGGATTTAGGATGTATGGTCTTATGGCTATCTTTGTGTAGTCTGTTTAAATGCTTTGTGGCAAATCAAATCAATCAAATCAAATCAAAATCACTTTATTTCAGGGAATTTCCTTCTCAAAGTGCTCAATTCAAAGGTAGGTATCAGGTGTTTCGTGGGAATTTCTTTGTTTTCCCGTCTCATAACAATGCGCTGCACATTCGTGACGTTTTGCTCCTTTCATCCTTTCAACAGTTCGGTTTCAGATAGGCCGATGACGTCTGCTTCAGACTCACTGCCCCCCGTACGGTGTTCATGGACCAATGCAGTGAAATGGTAACTGTGACATCACCAAAAGTAAGAAGCTTGCTGAGTCTTTTGTATTGCTCTTTATCACGAAGCTCAAGGAGAAGGTCCCCGCTTGGCATTTTGGTGACCTTGTAGCCAGAGCCTAGCGTGTTGGTTAAGCTTTGTGCAACTACAAATAGGGATATGATTCTTGCTAATTTTTCGGTTCTCTCACTGTGGACTACTTGAAATCGTGGGAAAATGTCTCTAGGTCAGGTGAACATGTTTATCGAACATCTCATCGGTTCGTCCCATTTTCTAAGGGAGACGATCAAGAAGCCGAGTAAAAGCGGTGTTCCCATAGGATCTTGGTGTAATTCGGCAGCAATGGCAGCCACTCACCATGGAGTCCAACAAGGGGACACTGCCGCACTTAACGTGTAAGGCTGCAGGCGCCAGCCGTACATTGCCGCTATAACCCAAGAGAGGGTACCTACACAAGGTTAACCCAAGCCGCCTATGAAGAGCGCGGAAGTAACAGAATAGAAGTGGTGACAGGATAGTGAGTACAGAAAAATAAAGAAAAAGATCAGAAAGGGGTACAGGAAAAGGTGACCGCCGACTTCCCCCGGGTGGGTCAGTCCGGGGGTGCCGTCTATGTGAAGCAGAGGCCAAAGAGGTGTGTTGCCTCCGCCGGGGTTGGGGGCCTTAAAGGTCCAAACGCCCGGCATTAGTTCAACCTACAGGATACCCGTTTCGCCAGACACGGCTAAGCCACGCACGGTTATGCGTGGGAGGGTCCAACCCCCGTGTGCCCGGGTACGTGGTGGCGCAACTCACCAAACGCCTGCTTGCGCAGACACCCCTGCGGGGAAGCTTCTTCTCCGCGCTCAGGTTCGAATCAGCTCGGCGGAATAGGTGAGATTTAGATTTGCATTTAGATTTAGGTGTGCGTTAAAAAACCCAAGGGGGTCCAAGTTATGCCGGAGTCCCCCACTACTGCCTGCCTCATAATCAGATGGTGGTTTTGGCACGTAAAACCCCACAAGTTATTTAAATTTTAAGTAAGCTGTTATGGGCTCCTTCCAAAAGCAATTTCGGTTGGCAATGTTGTCCGTAGCCGCTATTGCCAGGAATAAGAAAGAGCCGGCAGATCCCACGCCCTGTGGGAATCGATGTTATGCGAAGCAGTGTGCGGGGAGCCTACCAAGTTAACGAAACGACCATGAGAGCACCAAGACGTAGGTGGCTCTTTCATGACGTACATGACATGCATGTCATGACGTTCATGTCACGAGTACTCAGGAGTCCCTTTAGTTATACCGAAGAGACCTTAAGGCGAAGGCCTTAGGCATGCTCATGACTATGATTTCTATCAGCATCCTTTAGTGTTTCCTTCCCTTAGTACCCACGTCCGAACCCATTTCAGTGGCTTTTGAGTGTTAATCTTTTTTCGCTGTGTCATTGTTATTTTGCTGAGTCATGCTCAGGACTATGATTTCTACCATCATCCTTTAGTGTTTTCTTCACTTAGTGCCCACTTCCGAACCCATTCCAGTGGTTCTTTAGTGTTAATATATTTCGCTTGGTCATTTTTATGGCCTAAGTGACACGCATGTCATGACATTTATGTCATGACCTATCACTTATGTTCGCTTTACACTCCTGTCATACTATGGCAATTTTGGTACCTACCAAGTTAACGAAATGACCATGAGAGCACCTGAGACCTAGGGTGCTGTTTTATGACCTACATAACACACATGTTATGATATTCCTGTCATGACATGTCACTTATGTTCGGCATATACTCTTGTCATAGTATGCCAATTTTTGTACATGCCAAGTTAACTAAACGACCATGAGCGCACAAAGACGTAGGCGGCTAGATAGATAGATTAGATAGATAGATGGATACATAGATAGATAGATCATCATCATCAACAGCCTATATTTTATGTCCACTGCCGCACGAAGGCCTCTCCCTGCGATCTCCAATTACCCCTGTCTTGCGCTAGCGTATTCCAACTTGCGCCTGCAAATTTGCTAACTTCATCTTCCCATCTAGTTTTTTTCCGACCTCGACTGCGCTTTCTTTCTCTTGGTATTCATTTTGTAACCATTCTGCAAGATAGATAGTTATATGCTGTCAAAGTAGCAAATGCTCGCCAAGAAATGGTTAGCATTCAAAACATAAACCCATTTCCCGCCGGGATCGAACCCGGGCCATCTGCTTGGGATCAGCTACTCTGCCACTGCGCCACACCAGCGCTTCCTAGCTACTGCGGAAATATGCCCTCTACACGTGTCCTAACGCGCGAGGAGCCATGCGATGTGGGATGCGCGCCGCGTAGCGTCGATACGTGCCCACTTTGCATTGCAGTTGCATATATTCCACCAGGTGGCACACCATGTACCAGTTGCATTGGTAGCGGTACAAGGACAAAGGGAAAACTAAGGGGATATACACAACAATGCAGTAATCATAAACATGTGTAGCATGCCTGATGAAATCGAGCAGGCTAGGTGCACTACTTGTCACCACCTCGTTTCATAGGGGATGCAAATAAATGATCGTCATGAGCAGCAGCAGCCGCACTGTATGGAGCATGGCGGAAGGAAAGAAACTGGGAGGGAGCGTCACCTGACTATCTTAAAGCCTGCTCATAAAATATTTTGAGGAAGGGAATGGCGGAAAATAGGCGCTCACGTGATAGGCAAGCGGTAAGTTTTATTCGTCTGCTGCGGGAGTTTCAGAATATGCGCACACAGTAGGCGTGGAAAACGCCCGCCGAGGTTAGTGAAGGAATTCAAGTGTGTGAAGCAGTTGAGTCTCGCCGCTTAAGCAACAGACAGGCGCCAAGGCTGTTGCGAACGAAGCGGTCGGCTAACCGGCACTGTGCCCAAAAACCCAGGCGGACCACCTCAAGGACCACTGGTTGCGTTTCGGGGTGGTTTCAGGGAAAAAAGAAAACCTTTCGCCCTGCAAACGTGTGAAGGCAACCAAGCCGCCCTTCCGACGACGATTCGTTGCGTTTCGGGACGTCTTCTGGGAAACAATGATGCCTTTCTCCCCCGCAAAAATGTGCAGGCGAATAAGTGAACGTACAGGGTTCCAAGCGACAGTGTTCCCAAAGATGGATTGGCGAGCTGGAAACTCCAAACATATTTAGGGCCGTGCCGGCCCGTAGGTAAGGTAGCCAAATAGACACTTTTGCTCTGCTCAAAGTCTTCGGCCTCTCAGCAGACCGGCGAGAACTCCCGTCAGCAATAGGCGCACCTGCGTTATCAAGTGTTGTGTGCCAGGATACCCTAATTGAACAGAAAATCGGCGTAATGGTGTGTCCTTCCATAGGTAAGCACATTGAACGTTCCTTTTATTTATGAAAATGGAACTGCAATATTTGCTAGTGCCTACGTGCTCGTATGAATTATAACTGACGAAATAGTGGTGCAATACAAGTCAGGCATTTTTTCCAACTTTGTCATAATTCCCACAAAGTGTTAAACATTTATTTCTCCTTGAACTACTTTTATCAGCTAACGTCCACTCCTAAAAGAGTCCATGATGTGAAACTATTCATTGTCGAACAATTATATTTCCTGTTATAAAAATATTATTGACTGAATTTTATATGTATTACTTGTGGCTCAAAACAATCAAAATTGCAATAAAACTAATTATTTGAAGAAACCATGAAAGATTAGTCTTCACATAATTTACCAAGTTTTGCAATAGTGAATACGAACAGTAATTTTGTAGAGAATATTCTGCACGTAGTTACTCTGCTTGTGAGTGCAAAGTTCAATCATTATGTTGCAAAGTTCAATCACTTTCCATGATGAGGTTAAATACCATTTTTCTTTTGTTTTTTCTTTCAGAAGATATAGTGTTAGTTGACAAATTTAACAACAGATAAATGAGAGTCGAGATGAAATAACGTAGTTGTATTTTAAAACAGGAGTAAACATCATTTACTTGCAGTACCCTGAAGGCCCGTAGGTATTGCAGAGGGGGCATTACATTACATTATGTAGGTGTTACACCTATGTTTGTGATATTTTTGTATGAAACATGCACCGCGAAGTTAATACAGCTCCATTTTCCCCGAGATTCAATAAGTTGTATGTGAATTTACAAGCACACTTAGATCGAGCATAGTTTTCTACACAAGGGATGCGGTGTGTAGGGAAAGCATGCACAGATCTTCCGAGGCCTTTTGCATGACTCTGCAAAGGTTGTGTAAATTCATTCCACAGCAAATGTTATTGTTGTATCTTAAAAATATCTGGTAGGTTATTCTGTAACTGCAGACACTTGCAAAGGACTGTGCCACAGCAATGAGTGAACCTTAAAGTCAAGCAGCTACATCTATGGCAACATCACAGCATCAAGATGAGCCAGTAAGTTGATGCACAGCTGTATGAAGCCATAATGCACGTTTCCAGTTTGATCATGCCTTTTTCATGACTGTGGTAGATGTCCCCCACCATTCCTGAAGCGAAGATAGCTTTTTTATATTCAGGCAGGTCTCTCTCATGCCACAATGGAAATGGAAATCTCTGAGGGCTTGTCTGATGTGCTAGCAGAGGGTTCTGCAACATCTGCTAGCTCGTCCTTCACTGATTCAGACATCGCCGATGAGCATTTCGAAATCTGCCATGTCCTCGCATGTTTGATTGTGGTAATGATCACAGGGCTTGCTTAAGACATTTTCTCATGCGTGTTCATTGGTTCATTCATGTTCTGATCTGCTTTGCAAAAATCTGGTGTTTCCTTGTAATATACATTCTGGATTTCACCTTTAAAATTATTATTGCAGTTTCAAAACTGCATATGATATGGTCATACAGCTTTTTGTAAGATGTTTTCGACTAATTTAAAAGATCGTAAAGAAAATAATGAACTGTTCAACTTATCAACAGCTACATTACAGGCCTTTTTTGACACAGGTGACAAGCATACTGCGTTCAAATTTCATTGTTAACACTGGCAAAAGCAACTGCATATGAATTAAAGCCATATATGCTACATCATAACCTCATTTTAGACAATCTAGGATTAAATTATGGGGTTTTACGTGCCAAAACCCGTTCTGATTATGAGGCATGCCGTAGTGGGGGACTCCGGAAATTTGGACCACCTGGGGTTCTTTAACGTGCACCTAAATCTAAGTACACGGGTGTTTTCGCATTTCGCCCCCATCGAAATGCAGCCGCCGTGGCCGGGATTCGATCCCGCGACCTCGTGCTCAGCAGCCCAACACCATAGCCACTGAGCAACCACGGCGGGTGACAATCTAGTACAAGATAAAGAAAATAAAACAAAGTGCAGCAAAGCAGTGTTATGCAAGATGAAAAACTACTATTTTTTAGTAAAGTTGGAATAATGAAAACACACTGCTTCCATGAATTATACTACAGCCATGTCCTCTCATTGCACGTCTGAATAACACCCTTGCTAATCTCCAACATTTACTACAGTAATAAAAATTAAAGCATGCCAACTTTGACGGTAAGCTTGATCAACATCATTTGTGGGACAGTAGATAAAAAATACAGTCCATAGCAACATCCACTGATCTCCCTAACAATGTCCTGCTTGCTGGTCATTATTGCGCTTAAATTTTAAATGAAGCCAATGGTGTCGCTATTAGTCCTGGGTTTTAGCTTCAACTGGGCATCTTGTATTTCGTTTGCACGGTCAGAAATTTCAAGCTATGTTGCAATAAACAGTCCCACATCATTGCAATTGGTGTATTTTATCCAGTGTCCCAGTCCAAGACCCACCAGGACAGACACTCAAGGGTGAAATTTCTGCAGCACTGCCTATGCACAACCCAGCGACACCTCGAACAGCAAGGCATACTACGTTAAGGATAATACTCGACCACTACAATTTTTACACACTTGTTTCCTTGGATAACTGCAAGTGAAGTAGCATATATTTTCGGGGCAACTGTTTAATAGCTGAAGCATAATAAATGTCGCTCAGTTAACTGCACGTGGACACTAACATTTATGACCATGGCACGCATGTAATTAAAGGCTGAAACATTCATATTCGTCCTCAGTGGTATGAGTTTCCTCGGGGTTTGCATTAAACACCAATTGGCGGCCAATAATCCTTTTTCAATTTCTCTTTTCCATTCAAATGACACAATGCGCTAGAAGACTAACAGATTTTTCACAATTTCATTTGTTCGATCGGTCACGATGAGCCGTGATACAGGCAGACAAAAGTGGTCTTTTGTGTAGAAATATGAGCTTAGTATATTTTGCCCACTCACACTAAAGGGCTTCTGCGAAGCATCTCCCGTCGAACTATGCGTACTTCATTGGCCTCTTCTGTGTTAGTTGTTTTGTACTTTTACCTTTCCTGCCTGGGCTCAGATAAGCCTGCGGTACTTTGCAAATAAATAAACAAACAATATTAAGTGGTACTAGCAAGCTCGTGTGGATGGCAGTTTTATGTCCTCACAGTTTTGAAGTTGACAAAAGTGTAAATGGAAACCGTCGTGAGCAAGGTAATGACCTAAAATTTAGCATTATATACTTCATACCTTGCACAAGAATCTATGCCACAACAACGAAGTACCTTGTTCTGCGTACGTGACTGTCATGTTGGTTGCTCAAGCACCTGTTTCTTGTGTATCTGATATTTTGCAGCCACCGCCTGCAGAAGACGCACCTGAAAAGGCCTTTCTGAGGCATGAAGTATGGCGTTACTCACAATTACAAACTGCGACCAAGAAGAAGATAAAGACTGCAGCAATCCCATCACCGGCTTTTGCAAAAGGTTGCTCATCTCCAAGATGTCATACATGATTTGTCTGACAATCGCATTCTACGAAATGAGGATGTCGCCATGTTGCAGAGTCTTGGTGAGGCGAAAAAAATGACTTGCTCATGCGTCAACTGCCACGTAGGTCTGGTGCAGCAGTGTCACCCGCTTACTCGCCAGAGCTCAGGGCATTTGCACTGACTTAACATTTTTATGCCCCTAGAGCAGACGGATATGTACGAGCTGTGTCAACACATGCCTCCCGCATCCAAACACACTGTAAATGGTATCAATCAATTGATGGGGATGCTGGCTTTTCAAAAGAGGCACAGAGTGCATTGGCTATGGAGGTAAAGCAAAATTTACAAAACGGCCAGTCGACATTATGCAATCTGCTTGTGGATGAGGTGGCCATTGGGAGACATGTGAAGTGGAATGGAAAAAAAAAACACCGCATATCCACGGGGTGAATGATGATGAGTGGGCGAAGCTCCAGAGGGAATCATCGGTAAACCGTGAATCTTCCGTGTAATTCGCCCAGTCTCGCCGCACTAAATCGAACGATTGACTTCCACCGATGACACGCGCCATATGTGACGTCATTCCTATTTTATAAAAGCGCCCTTCATTATAATTGCACCATCTCCCGCTTAAGGGGACGCTAGCACAAACGCGTTAGAAACGTGCAGTACTCTCTAGTAAGGGGGAGAGGCCACAACGTCTTACGCAGCCGTTTACACATGCCGGAACGTGCACCGCGTTTGCCGACGCCATCAGCGTTTATGAATACGGGGGTAAGGCGAAGAGGCCACAGCGTCTTACACCAGCTTCTTACACGGGCCGTAACGCACTAGCACAAACGCGTTAGAAACGCGCAGTCTTTCGTTAATGTTGGGTATTTATTGTCATCATGGTGCGTGTGTCCATGTGCGCTTCGTGGCGTTGTGGTTAGCGCCACGCGCTCAGAAGCGAGGGGTCCCTGGTTCGATTCCGCGCTACAGACACAACTTTCGGAATTTGTTTTTCATAAAAGTAGACGTGGCTACCTACTACGACGACTACTACTACATACTACAGAGGAGGGACAGACCCACACCCTAAGGACCTTCTCCCCTAAAAGGTTCCATTGATATTGTAACACGCAGTTGATTGAAGTTACTTTACTTAATTTACGTTGGGCGAACTTGTGCTCGACAAACAGTTAAGCAAGAGTCTCGCTCCAACGTACACGGTCTTCTCGCAAGAGTTCCACCCGTCTTGTTGTTCTTCGTGGCCCGCCTGATGTTCTCTTGCTCCGATCAAACGTGCCTTGTGAGCACGTGTTCGCCGCTTCGCTGCTGCTATCTTTCGTACGTAGCAACACATGGACGGGCGCAGGATACCGCTGGCGCGCGAGATTGGAAGGCACCTTGTGTCATTGTCCCCCTTCCAAGAGAGCATCCTCCTGATGATTATAAAGATGGCGGTGGTTTCCAGGCTGTCATTTGAAATGCTTGTTGGTCAATTGTCTGTTATTGTATGTCGTAGTAGAGTTTCATTCGGATGTCATTAACGACTTCGGTACGATGCCGCCGTCGTGATGAGGTTACTTGACCTTCTGGAAGAACTTCGTAGTTCAAGGGGCTAAGTCGGCGAATTATCCTATACGGACCAAAATAATGACGAAGAAACTTTTCGGATAGGCCGCGCATCCGAACAAGAGTCGAGACCCATACCCTGTCTCCAAGTGTGTACTGGACGTCTCTTTGTCGCGAGTTATATCGATTCGCATCGGTTTCATGTTGCTGCTGAATGTAGTGTCGCGCCAACTGCCGTGCCTCTTCAGCTCTCTCTGTGAAGTCGCTGATATGGTCATTTCCCGAAGTCTCATCTAGATACAGGTAGCATTGCATCTAAGGGTGTGGTGACGGTCCGGCCAAAAACGAGTTGGAAAGGTGTCATTAGAGTTGTCTCTTGCACTACGGTATTGTACGGTAGGATCTGGTCCCATGTTCAGTGCTACGTGTCCAAGTATAATGATAACATCGTTCAGCGTTCTGTTGAGTCGTTCAGTCGGTCCATTTGCCGGCGGACGATATGCGGTGGTTTTTTTGTGACTGATGTGCGCAAGTTTCATAACGGACTGTGTCAAATGGGCAGTAAGTATGGTTCCTTGGTCTGCGATCAGAACTATAGGAGCGCCATGACGTAGTACTACGTGCGTGACAAAAAAATCAGCTACTTCAATTGCTGTTCCCATAACAAGAGACCCTCTCGGCATATCGAGTTAGGTAGTCAGTCGCAACTACGATGGATTGCTTTCCTGACGAAGATGTAGGAAAGGGGCCATGTAAATCCAGTCCCACTTTTGCGAATTGAATTTCCGGTGGCTGTATGGGTTGTAGGAGACCTGCTGCCTTCAATGGAGGCATTTTGCGTCTTTGGCAATCCCGGCAGGTTCTCACGTAGTGTTGCAGAGAATTCAACAACTTTGGCCAGTAATACTTCGTACGGGTACTTGCGAAGGCTCTGCTCACTCTTAAGTGTCCTGCTGATGGGTCATCGTGGCACGCTTCCAATATCTCTGGGCCTAACTTTGAAGGTACGACGAGCAGAAATGTCTCAGCACTAAGTTCAAACTTTTTTTGTACAGGACGTTATTCCTCAGAACGAACGACGACAAGCTGCGGATAAAAGCTCAGTGGAACGTCGACAGTGTGTTCTTCTAGGTGATCAATGAGCAGACGCAACGCCACGTCAGAGTGCTGGTGCTGCGCAATTTATAATGATGTCACAGCTCCGTGAACGGGCAATCCTGTTCATCTTCAGCAGGTGTAGGTTTTGTAGATTCAATGGGTGCACGCGACCAGCATTCAGCATCACTGTGCTTGTGACCGGACTTGTATACGACCATTATATCGTATTCCTGCAGCCGTAGGCTCCATCTTGCAAGCCGTGCTGATGGGTCTTTAAGATTGGCCAGCCAGCAAAACGAATGATGGTCACTGATAGCTCTAATTGGTCTGCCATATAAGTATGGTCTGAACTTGCTGATGGCCCATATCACCACGAGGCATTCTTTTTCTGTCGCTAAATAGTCCACCTCAGCCTTCGAAAGGGTACAAATAGCACACACAATGACTCGTTCCTCTCCATTCTGCCTCTGAGTGAGGACGGCCCCGAGGCCTAAATTACTTGCGTCTGTGTGGATATCAGTCTCGGCTTTCTGGTCAAAATGCGCAAGAATTGGACGAATTTAAACACGCGTTCGTAGTTCATTGAAGGCATTCTCCTGTTCACTTGACCAGACGAAAGGCATGCCTTCTTTTGTTAGCCGCGTTAGCGCTTCGGCAATCCTTGAAAAATTTTTCACGAAGCGTCTGTAGTAGATGCAAAGTCCTAAGAATCGCCTAACGGCCTTTTTGTCGGTTGGTTTCAGAAATTTGTCAGCACCCACAGTCTTCTCAGGGCCTGGGCGAATACCTTCTGAACTGACGACATTGCCAAGGAAAAAGAGCTCGTGAAAGCCGAAATGGCATTTCTGTGGTTTTATCGTCAAATCTGCTGATCTAATAGCTTTCATCACAGCCCGCAGTCGTTCTACATGCTGCTCGAAGGTAGCAGAAAAAACGACGACATCATCAAGGTAAATGAGACAGGTTTGCCATTTCAGACCGGTGAGCACAGTGTCCATCATCCGCTGAAATTTTGCAGGTGCGGAACCAAGGCCAAACGGGCGTACTTTGAACTCGTATAGTCCGTCTGGCATCACAAATGCCGTCTTTTCGCGATCTCGTTCATTCACTTCTATCTGCCAGTACCCAATTTTGAGGTCCAGGCAGGAAAATAATTTTGCATCCCGTACTCTAGAGTGTCATCTAGAGTGTCATCGATTCTTGGAAGTGGGTAAACATCCCGCTTGGTAATGGCGTTGAGCTTCCGGTAGTCTATGCAGAAGCGCATGGTCAGGTCCTTTTTTTTACGAGTACCACAGGTGACTGCCCACGGAATTTCCAACGGCTGAATTACGTTGTCTTTAAGCATTTTCCTTATTTTGACTTCCGATGGCTTCTCTCTCTTTTGGCGACACTCGGTAGGGATGCTGGCAAATAGACATCACTGATTCATCGACAATATCCGATGTTTGGCGATGGGTGTACGTTGGACCTAGGATGATGTTGAAAAGCATTCGGCGAATTCTCTGATGAGGTTCTCTATTTCCTCCTTCTATCCGGCAATAGACCTGGTCCGATGTCTATTCATGCAAGGACAGAACCCACACCTTGGGAATTCGATAGTGCAATCTCGGGAATGCTTAGGTCCGTAACTTCGACGAAGTTATTAAGGCTTTAAATAACGATTCCCTTCGCGACATGTTGCACCTCATTTCCAAATTTAGTGAGGAAAGCGTTGCCATATTCGCCACGCAGCTGTACAGGGCCTGTTGCCATGCAAATCTCTTTTTCGAGTATTAGTCTGGTGTTGATGTCTGCAATCCCTTCGAAGTCAGTGAACGCGTTGCTCATTACTGCAACACCTACGCTGGATCTCGGAGGAACCATCACGTCATCGTCAGCGGCGACAGCGGCATTACTCGCCACATTACTGCAAATGTGGCGACAGCGTGCCTCGTTGAAAAGGAAACACGTGATTCTAGCAAATCGATTACGGCGCCGTTAGGCTGTAAGAAGTCCATGCCAACAATCATGTCTCTTGAGCATTCGGAAAGCACAATAAAGCTAGCGACTTAGGTGAAGCTTCGTATTCTTATTCTAGCCGTGCACTTGCCCGTCGGGTCGAAAAGGCGTCCTCCCACAGTGCGGACTTGTGGCCCTTTCCTACAAGTCAGGGCTTTCTTCAGTTTCCTGACAAGCTGACTATTTATTACCGAGTAATCTGCACCTGTGTCCACTAACGCATTCACTTCGTAAGCATCAACAAACACACGTAAATCGGAAGTGACATCGCGATTATGGCATTGGTTTCAGAGTCCCTCGTCGTCGTTCGGAGTCATCCATGGAGACTCTTCTGTTTTCGCATCGGCAGCGGCCTTACCTCCCCAGGTCGCTGACTCTAGTTTTCCCGATGCCAGCTTTGTGAATGGCGTCTTGGGGAGCTTGATGACGGACGGGGCCTCGGTGACCGATACGTTAACGGTGCTGTTGATCGAGGTGGGTGCTGTTGAGAGGTGTATGGGAAGCTTTGACGAGTTGACAGGTATTCTTCAACTTCGAATAGACTCTCACCATTTCGAGGGCATGGTGCGTTTACGGGAAAACCACGGAGCCCTGCGTGGCGATAGGGGCACATTCGGTAGAGGTGGCCAGCTTGACCACAGTGGTAGCAAAGAGGTATTCGGTCAGGAGTGCGCCATACATCAGCCTTCCTAAATCTTCCCTCGGGTGGCGACAACGTATTTCGAGGCATCAGGTTGTTAATAGATGCAGTGGCTGCGACGTGAGCACGGCCGGGAGTTTGCCGCAGTACATCGGCATATGAGAGCCTCGGCTGGCGCAGTAATGGCGCTTGGCGGTGTGCACTCAGCTGTGGTTCCCCATTACCTGTCTGACCTCTTCTCGAACCAGGTCTGCCAGTGAAGAGGGCATTGGAGCGTTCTGGTCAAGTCGTAGCCTCTGAAGCTCTTCTCCCACTACAGATCGTACGATCTCCCGTATGACTTCCACACTGTTTCCGAAGACTGCTGGAACTGCGTCTACAGAGGTGGCGTTCATTTCCCGGTTGTACATCCTTGATCGCTGAAGCAATGTTCTTTCCATTGTTGTCGCCTCCGAACGAAACTCAGCGACCGTGCGCGGCGGGCTCCGAAATAACCCTGCGAGTAGTTCCTATTTTACGCCCCGAATTAGATGGCAAAGCTTCTTCTTGCTTGGGTGATTATTGCGGCTTATTGGCACGAGGGCCAGATGTGTCCAAAGAGCGCCAAGACGATGGCTTGTTAGTGGTACATGAATAGTGAATTATATGAACATTAGATGTGGCATGGCTGTAAAGGGGCCTAAAAACAGTCTCTGTAAAGTGCCTAAAATCTATACGTAATAAGATTATGGCGATGACTAATTATGTGTACTATGAACATGAACAATGCATTGCGAAAGAATGATACGATTTACAAAATATTACAGATGCAAGAACTGGGCAGAAGCACAAGTGCCTAAACAGAGCCCTTGAAACACAGGGGCCTGGAGGCATGTGCTATAAAAAACTATCATAGCAACATTCTCTGGAGAGAGGATGCGCTCCGAGCTTATTGGGCTAATAACATGCAGGACCACATCGTTCAAGAAATCCAGGACTGCTTTGGTCTTTAAAGGCGTTTCTTTACCAAGAAACATATAGCGGGATGGAGAGGGACACAATAGCGGTATGCAAGAGAAAAAAATATTTCATTTCTCTTTCGGCTTCCCGACACTCCAGGAGGACGTGAAGGGCGGGGAGCCTCTCGCCACATCTACCACAGGTTCGAGGACCATTACCATTCAATAGAAAATTGTGAGTACCATATGTGTGCTCTATTCTGAGACGACAGAATAGGGCATCAGTTCGTCGTGTTTCGTTGTACAGGGCCAGAAACATAACTGTGGCTTAATCAAGTGGAGCTTATTATTTGTTTCAGCGTCCCACAAGCGTTGCCAGTGGCTTTGCAGTTTGTTTCGTAGGAAAGGCTTCAGATCTGTAGCAGGGACAGCAGCGGGAAAACCAATACTTTGCGATGTCATTGGTTTGTCGATTTCGTTGGCAAGCACATTACCCTCGATTCCTTTATGGCCGGGAGCCCTGCATAATATAGCATGTCTATGAGATAGGTAAATGTTACACAAGAGTGAGTAAAGCTCAATAAAAACAGGATTCTTATGCTTTTGTAAACATGTTAGCACTTTTACAAATCTCAGAGTCTGACTATTATTGCCTTCTGTAGTTTCAATTTCTCTATATGTTTCACCGCACACAGTACTGCGTAGGCTTCTGCTGTGAAGATACTTGTTAGGGGGTTCAATACGTCAGATTTACGAAAAGAGGGGCCAACAGCCGCGTAAGATACGCCAGCATGGGACTTGGAGGCGTCGGTGTAGAATTCCGAGCACGAGTACTTCGATTGAAGTTCGCGGAAATGCATTGCAATTCCGAGCTCGGGAGCTTGCTTTGTGACCTCTACAAAGGATGGATCACATTCTATCACCTGCCACTCTCAGGGTGGTGACAGCTTAGCTGGAGGCATTAGGCGATGTTCTAGAAGTGGGACATCCATCTCTTCGCTTAGTTCTCTTACACACAGTGAGAAAGGCCGCCTCATAGAAGGTCGATTATAGAAAAGCGTTGTACACTTCAAATCATTAACGGTTATAGAACAAGGATGTTCCCGATCGGAGTCCACTTTGAGAAGATAGGTGAAGCTGATGTATGTTATCTATAGATGGAGTGACCACTCATTTGATTCTACATATAAACTTTCGATGGGGCTTGTTCTGAATGCGCCAGTAGCCAGGCGGATACCTAGATGGTGGACAGGATCTAGCATTTTTAGCGCGCTCGGAGCGGCAGAGTGATATACTACGGTAGCATAGTCCAATTGTGACCGAATGATGCTCTTGTGAAGATTCATTAAACATTTCCTGCCGCTGCCCCAGGATGTGCGAGATAAAATTTTCAGTAAGTTCATTCTCTTTAGGCATTTCGTCTTGAGATGTTTATGTGGTGGATGAAAGTAAGCTTAGAGTCAAGTATAATGCCTAAAAACTTGTGTTCATTGTTCATAGGTATTCGTTGTCCATACATCTCGATAGCGGGATCTGCAACGAGACCTTTCTTCCTGGTGAAAAAAAAAACACAAGAACTTTTGTGGGGGTTTACTTTCAACCCGTTTTTTTTCTGCCCACTCAGACCCTTTGTTCAACCCCTGCTGTACCTGTTTCTCGCACACTACGAGGTTACAGGACTTGAAGCCTATTTGTATATCACCCACGCAGATGGAATAAAAAATTGCTGGTGGGAACGAAGGCACGAAGCGTTTTCATTTTAACAATAAAGAGTGTGCAACTGAGCACTTCCCCTGGTATACATCAGTTTCTTGCACAAAAGGTCTTGCCAACAAAACATTGCCAACTCGAACACAGAATGTGCGATTCAGCAGATAACTTTCAATCGCATTTACCATATTGCCACGTATACCAAAGTGGGAGAGGTCTCTCAGTATTCGAAACCGTCATGTGGTGTCATAGGACTTTTCCATGTTTAGGAATACAGACAGCAAGAACTGTTTGTGAACAAAAGATTCGCGTATCTGCGCCTCAATACGTATCAAATGGTCTGTGGTGGATCGACCCTCGCGAAAACCATACTAGTATGGGTCTAGCAGTTTTTTTGATTCTAAGAAATGTAGTAAGCGACGGTTTATCATTTTTTCGAAGCCTTTGCAGAGACAGCTTGGGCCGATAACTCGATACAGACGATGTATCCTTGCCCTGCTTCAGGATAGGGAACACTATGGTCTCTTTCCAGTCAGAGGGGATCTCGCCGGAGGTCCACATAGAGTGATACAGACAGACAAGGGTTTTTCTTCCTTTGAGAGGGCAGGTTCTTCAACATTTCATATAGTATGCGGTCAGAGCCAGGGGAAGATTTGTTGCAATCGGTAAGTGATGCATGCAGCTCTGCTAGAGAGAAAGGTAAGACATATGGCTCGTTCCCGGTGCTCTTTTCGTCTAATTTATTTCTATTGCTGCTTTGTATTTTGTAAATGGTGGAGAATAGTGCAATGAACTGCGCACATGTTCAAAATGTGGCACTTGGTCTTCCAAGCTGTCGCCCTGTGTGTTTACCAAAGGGAGTGAATAATTTTGTCGTCCTCTTACCTTATTAACCCTGTTCCAGACTTTGGCCTCATCTGTATACGAGTGTATAGCTGATAAAAACGCCTGCCAACTCTCTCTTCTGGCCTGTCGGCACGTTCTCCTGCCTTGCGACTTTATATTCTTAAAAGTGATAAGATTCTCCGTAGTAGGAGAATCGCGTATAGTAACCCCCACGCATTGTTCTGTTTCCTACGAGCATTCCTACATTCGTCGTTCCACGATGGGACACGGTGATTGTATGCCACACTACTTATTTCGGATATGCATTTAGAAGCGGCATCAATTATGAAGGTAGTAAAATACGGCACAGCAGCATCAATTCCTAACGAAGACATGTTAGCCCAGGAGATTCTACTAGTAAAAGCTCGAAATTTCTCCCACTCGGCTGTATCAACCTTCCATCGAGGGGCTTGTGGTGAAGACTCATTTTCTTTGGTTGTTCTCAGTAGTACTGGGAAGTGATCGCTCCCGTGAGGATTTTTGGTAACTTCCAATCTAAGTTCAGATAATAGAAACGGGGAAGCTATGCTAAGATCATTAGAAGAAAAGGTTCTATTTGCGAGACAGTAAAATGTAGGTTCCTTCTTATTCTGGAGACAGGCACCAGAGGAGAAAAGAAATCCTTCAACAAGACGACCTCGCGCAACGATACGAGAGTCGCCCCACAGACTGCTGTGCGCATTGAAATCGCCAAAATCAAGATAAGGTTCTGGCACTTCGTCTACAAAGGACTGAAATTCATGTTTGTGTAAGTGATAATGTGGGGGTATGTAAAGCGAGCAAATGGTTAAAAAAAATTAAATTATGGGGTTTTACGTGCCAAAACCAGTTCTGATTATGAGGCACGCCGTAGTGGGGGACTCCGGAAATTTGGACCACCTGGGGTTCTTTAACGTGCACCTAAATCTAAGTACACGGGTGTTTTCGCATTTCGCCCCCATCGAAATGCAGCCGCCGTGGCCGGGATTCGATCCCGCGACCTCGTGCTCAGCAGCCCAACACCATAGCCACTGAGCAACCGCGGCGGGTGAGCAAATGGTGATGAGTTTGTTTAGAAGAACAAGTCGAACTTCCATTGCTTCAAGGGGCGTTTTTAGCTGCAAACGTTGACATGCTATGCTTTTGTGAATTACAATGGCAAAACCACCTCATGATGCGAGAGCATCATCGCGATCTTTACGAAACGTAACATATAGTCGGAGAAAGTTTGTATGTTTCGATTTTAAGTGCATTTCCTGTACACACAGCACCTTTGGATTCCTAAGAAGGCCTCTGACGTTCCATTGTATGATTTGTGTATCCGTAATGAAACTAAATTGGTGCTGTGTGTACTAAAAAGAAGGTATTGCTTTAGATTACGGAGCCCTTTCGAGGCCCCGTAACACGAGATTTATCCTTTCTGAAGCGGTCGAGGGAGCCTCGCCGCTCCTTAGGCGCTTGGTGCGCCGTCGGGATGGGTATAGTGGACATTGCCTCTTGTGAGGCGCCGGAGACGTGCTTTTGCGAGCGAGAAGTTTCGCGAGAAAGTCTCGCCGTGAAGGACGAGACATTTGCGCCCACCAGCGCGGAGGTCGATGGGGCTGCCTTTGCGCCTGAGCTGCGTCGGCTGTTGCCAGAGCTAGCAGGGCTCGGTGAGGGTGAGGCAGCCTTGACTGCACCCACCGTGGAGATGCTGGCGGGCCTGCGGGTTCACTACGCCTAGCGCTGGCTGCCACCGAGGACTGTTGTGGTGCCGGCAACCCTAGGGTAACCGGGCCTGTTTTCTGGTTGGGTGGAGTAGACTTAGCACCTTCCTCCCTGGGGGCTGGAGCCAGAAACGACAGCTCGCTACGCGCGGGCTGGGCAGGCGGCAGTAGCCGCTGCGATGCTGCCCCTTGACGAGCCGCATCAGCGTAAGTGGTCGTGTGGAATGGTGAGCACCTTTCGCGTACTTCCCCGAACGATATGTTTTCACGGACTTTCAGTGTTACGATTTCTTTTAGATGTGAAGCATCTTATGCTCGGGGCTATGTCACTCCCTACCTCCCGCCATCTATCCAACCGCCGTGCGTCCACACCCCTACTGCGCATGCGCATCCTCCTTCCCCTCCTCTCCTTGTCTGATCCCCTCTCCTCTCGGCATTCCTCCTCTCCTCTCCGGATTGCGCAACGAATGGCAACACCTGCGGCTCCGCACGCGATAATGCGAACTTGCGAAGCAGCTTAGGTTCGAGGCACGACGGTAGGCGCCCCAGAGCCACCGGCAACAGTCACCAACGCCGCGGGCGTTCGGTGCGAACACGGGCAAAACGCCGACGGCGTCGACAACAATTCTGCGTGTTGCTGGTGCTGCTGCATGTCCAAGTTTATACAGCTGATAAAACTACCCTGAGTCGACCCCATGGCACCTTCGCATACTACTCAGGGTTCCCCTACGGGAAGATGGTGTAATTCTTTCTTTTTTTTCCAGTTTGGACAAGACCGGGAGTATGCTGGATGGTCACCATTGCAATTACCGCAGTGAGGTGTGGCCTCGCAATTGCCTGAGGCGTGACCTTGTAATCCCCACTTAGCACAGGTGAGTCGACCACGGCAGCTCTTCGATCCATGGCCGAGTCTTTGGCATTGGTAGCATCGCCGAGGATTTGGGATGTATGGTCTTATGGCTATCTTTGTGTAGTCTGTTTAAATGCTTTGTGGCAAAGTGCTCAATTCAAAGGCAGGTATCAGGTGTTTCGTGGGAATTTCTTTGTTTTCCCGTCTCATAACAATGCGCTACACATTCGTGACGTTTTGCTCCTTCCATCCTTTCAACAGTTTGGTTTCAGATAGGCCGATGAGGTCTGCTTCAGACTCACTGCCCCCCGTACGGTGTTCATGGACCAATGCAGTGAAATGGTAACTGTGACATCACCAAAAGTAACAAGCTTGCTGAGTCTATTGTATTGCTCTTTATCACGAAGCTCAAGGAGAAGGTCTCCCCTTGGCATTTTGGTGACCTTGTAGCCAGAGCCTAGCGTGTTGGTTAAGCTTTTTGCAACTACAAATGGGGATGTGATTCTTGCTAGTTTTTCTGTTCTCTCACTGTGGACTACTTGAAATCGTGGGAAAATGTCTCTAGGTCAGGTGAACATGTTTATCGAACATCTCATCGGTTCGTCCCCTTTTCTAAGGTAGACGATCAAGAAGCCGAGTAAAAGCGGTGTTCCCATAGGATTTTGGTGTAATTCGGCAGCAATGGCAGCCACTCACCTTGGAGTCCAACAAGGGGACGCTGCCGCGCTTAACGTGTAAGGCTGCAGGCGCCAGTCGTACATTGCCGCTATAACCTGAGAGAGAGAGGATACCTACACAAGGTTAACCCAAGCCGCCTATGACGAGCGAGGAAGTAACAGAATAGAAGCGGTGACAGGACAGTGAGTACAGAAAAATAGAGCAGAAACAGATCAGAAAGGGGTACAGGAAAAGGCGACCACCGATTTCCCCCGTGTGGATCAGTCCGGGGGTGCCGTCTATGTGAAGCAGAGGCCAAAGAGGTGTGTTGCTTTTGCCGGGGGGGGGGCCTTAAAGGTCCAAACGCCCGGCATTAGCTCAATCTCCAGGATCCCCGTTTCCCCAGGCACGGCTAAGCCACGCACCATATGCGTGGGAGGATCCAACCCCCATGTGCCCGGGTATGTGGTGGCGCAACTCACCAAACGCTTGCTTGCGCAGACACCCCTGCGGGGAAGCTTCTTGTCCGCGCTCATGTTCGAATCAGCTCGGCGGAATAGGTGAGACATGTCGACTACCTACATGGCGACGCTTTCATTGTTTCCCTGGTTCCTTGCTTGTAGGGCAGCTTCGGCCCCCTTCCTGCGGTCCATACTCAGGTAAGTGGCAAGCAACTCCCGTCGGAAAGCATCCCACGACACAAATGTTGCTTCATGGTTTTTGAACCACGTTCTTGCACTGTCCTCTAACGCAAAGTAAGCGTTTCGCAACTTGCGCTCTCCGTTCCATTCGTTGAACTCCGCGTCGCGCTCAAAGCGTTCCAGCCAGTCCTCTGCGTCTTCAAATGTGTCGCCATGGAAACGCTCTAGCGTCACCGGCGGATTCACTACGATGTGAGTTGATGTGACCTGAGTTGTCATCTCGGTAGCGTTTCTGCTAACAGATGATGACGCTCCGAGAGAATCCGGCAAAGGGAAACACTCGGGAGGCTCACCACGTAGGCGACGACTGCTGCGTTGGTGAACAGGAGTCAGTTCGGTGGGTGTGAGTCGGCGAGGGTCTGGGCGGGTTTTTCTTCTCGAGAAGGGCTTGAACTGACACCCCGCACCTCGATCCGAGTTGTAACACACAGCTGATTGAAGGTACTTTAATAAATTTGCGTTGAGCGAATTTGTGCCCGACAAACAGACAAGGAAATTCTCACAAAGCATGTAATTATTGCGTTTGGAACAAGCGACCTTCCAGACTCAATCGAGACCGGATATTGTATGCTCCGTGTGGGACCGTACATTCCCAATCCGCGCCGATGCTTCAAGTGTCAGCGTTTTGAGCATGGGTCTAAGAGCTGCTGAGGGCGCGCTACTTGTGCAAAATGTGCTTCTAAAAAACATGTCTCAGACAACTGCACTTCCACAACCCATTGTGCCAACTGTGACGGAGACCACCCCACCTATTCGCGATCGTGCCCGTCATGGAAGAAAGAAAAAGAAATAGTACAACTCAAAGTCAAGCTAAACATTTCCTTTCCAGAGGCGCGCAAGCGCTTTCCTGCCCACAACCAGTCCAGTCCTTCTTACACCGATGTGGCGCGTCGGTGTGCATCGTCACATCTTGTGCCGGCCGCCCGAGTCAAACAGAGGGTGACGGCAGTTACGCCATCAGCCCCCCTGGCAGGAGCAGCCAGTGCTGTTCCGCCCCCTACCCCGCAGGGCGAGCACACCTCCGGGCCTGCTGGTCCCAGGGCCACTGCTCGTGCAGACCATCCCCCCAAAACCCCAGTGTATGCCCGCTCAGCGGGCGTCATCCATCGCCTCGGCAGTGGCGATCGATACAAGCAGCACTATTCCGGTGCCCCAGTGCCAAAGGAACCGCGTAGCTCTGTGGAGCCCGCCGGGAAAAAATGGAAAACCCCCATCACGCAGCCTGGAAAGGCCTCGTGACCTAGCTTAATCTATCGGTCTTACACACACAGCACAAAACACAAATAAAATGGATACACAGATACTACACTGGAATGTCAGAGGTCTATTAAACAATCTTGATGACATTAAGGAACTCCTAAATAAGTACAATCTAAGGGTGCTGTGTGTCCAACAAACACACCTTAAATATTCACACACTAACTTTCTCCGGCAATATGCGATCTATCGCAAATATCGCAACAATGCCCTCGCCTCTTCAGGTGGTGTGGCCATAATAGTAGATAAAGGTGTCGCCTGCCAGCATCTGAAGCGATAAACTACCCTTGAGGCAGTTGCAATCAGAGCTGTGTTGTTTCATAAGCTAGTAATAATTAGTTCTCTATACATCCCTCCTTGCTACAAACTTTTCAAAACAGAATTCCAAGGCTTTATCACAGAACCTCCCGAACCTTACATAGCAGTAGGCGATTTAAATGCACATAACACCCTCTACTGAGATTCTCGTTGTGATGCAAGAGGGCGCTTAATTGAAAACTTTCTTTTCTCTACAGATGCGTGCTTGTTAAAAAAACGCGAACATTCTACAGTGTTGCACACAAAACATACTCATCTATAGATTTAAGTATCGCATCAAGTACACTTTTGCCATACCTAGAGTGGAACGTCATCAAAAATTCATACGGGAGTGACCATTTCCCAATCATCCTAATATTAACAAAAGACGGTGAGTGTGCTCCACATCTGCCCCGTTGGAAAGTCGACGGTGCCAACTGGAAACGATACAGAGAGCTGACGTATATGACCTGGGATGACATCTGTATCCTTCCTATCGATGATGCAGTGTCGTATTTTACGGCGTTTATAACTGATGCTGCGTCAATATGTATCCCTGAAACAAATGAATCGCCCTCTAAACGTCGTATTCCCTGGTAGAATGAAGAGTGTAAGGAAGCACGCAAAAATCAAAATAAGGCCTCGAGTCACCTTCGCGACTCTCCTACTACCGAGAACTTGATCAGGTTCAAGAAAATAAAGTCGGAAGATAGATGAACTCGCCGCCGTGCGAAAAGGGAAAGCTGGCAGAGATACATCTCCAGCATTACTTTATATACAGACGAAAAAAAAGCCTGGTACAGGGTAAACAAGATAAAAGGCCGCGAAACTCATCCGCTACCATTAGCAAATACACAAGGCGATAAACTCATTCACCAAGCTGATTCTCTAGTGGCGCATTTTGAAAAGATTTCTAGTTCGTCCCACTACTCACATACATTCCTGAGATACCGGCAGCAAGCGGAGCGGCTGCCTCTGGGTCGGAAAGGAAATATAAAAGAACCTTACAACCGTCCATTTAACACGGTGGAATTTCATGCTGCACTGAATGGTTCTAACAAGTCCTCTCCAGGAAGTGACAGAATGATGTATGAAATGATAAAACACTTACATCCTGAAACCCACAAAACACTACTGTCACTCTTTAACACCATGTACTATGCCGGCTACATTCCGTCCGCCTGGCAAGAAGCAATCGTCATTCCTATTCTCAAAGAAGGGAAGGACCCTCCCTCGGCCAGTAGCTATAGGCCTATAGCTCTGACGATTTGTACACGCAAACTCTTTGAGAAAATGTTTAACCGGCACCTCATCCATTTTATTGAAAGCAACAAAATAGTCGATCCCCTACAGTGCGGTTTCAGGGAGGGTAGATCCACAACAGATCACCTTGTCCGCATCGAGACAAATATCCGTGAGGCCTTTGTGCACAAACAGCTTTTCTTATCAGCATTTTTAGACTTGGAGAAAGCATACGACTCAACTTGGCGTTTTGGAATTCTCCGTGACCTGGCTGGAATGGTAGTCCAAGGCAACTTATGAAATGTGATTCGGAGCTACCTCTCTGATCGCTCGTTCCATGTCAGAGTTGGTAACGTCCTGTCTCGACAATTACTACAGGAAGCTGGTGTACCACAAGGCGGTGTGCTGAGCTGCACATTATTTATTGTCAAAATGAACTCGCTCCAAACTGTCATACCACGTACAATGTTTTACTATGTAGATGTGGATGACGTACAAAATGGTTTTAAATAATGTAGTATTTCTATCTGCGAGCGACATGTACAGCTTCGGCTAAACAAATTAAAAACTGGGCTGACGAGAATGAATATAATAATATATGAATATATATTGCCTGACCCCACTATTTACCGTAATCGACAACAGCTACCTGTGAGCCATGAATATAAATTTGTGGGCCTCATTTTAGACTCTAAAATAACATTTATCCCCTACCTAAAATATCTCAAAGTGAAGTGCCTGAAGACAATGAATCTACTGAAGACCTTGTCCCGGACATCTTGGGGAAGTGAATCGAAGGTGCCTCTTAAGCTTGTACAAAAGTCTCATACGGTAGCGCCTTGACTACGCAGCTATAGTCTAAAACTCGGCTACGCCTAGTGCTTTGAAGATTCTAGATTCCGTTCACCCCTTGGTTATCCGTCTTGCTACAGGTGCCTTCAGAACTAGTCCTGCTGAAAGCCTGTACGTTGAGTGCGACGAGTGGTCTCTAGATTTCCAAAGGACATATTTGAGTCTCTCGTACGCCCTGAAAGTTAAATCAGACATCCAGCATCCATGTCATTCTACCATTCGCGACATGTCCACTGTCAGGCTGTTCCGAAACCGCCCAGCCAACAGGCCCCCTCTGTCTCTCCGGTTGGAAGCACTGTCAGAAAAAACAGAGGTCCCTCTTCTATAGAATGTACCAATGGCCCCTACTTTGCTTCTACCGCCTTGGGAATGGCAGACAGAATGGCAGTGTGACATCTCTTTCATAGAAATATCCAAAGAAGCTCCTGAGGCACACATACATTCACACTTTCTTTAACTTCAAGAAAAGTATTCCTGTGCTGAATTTTACAAAGATGCTTCAAAGTCTCCTGCTGGCGTTGCTTACGCAGCTCTCGGACCATCATTTTCAACATCTGGGGCACTAAATCCACACACAAGTATCTTTACAGCGGAAACATACGCTATACTCTCGCCTATGAAACACATAAGGCTCACAAATGTTGCTAGGGCTATTGTCTTCGCAGACTCATTAACTGTAGCCAGAGCCCCAATTAGTCTACGAAAACATAAGACTGTGTTTTTAATGAACTTACAGCTTGTTGTGCTCTGCATATAAGTACAACCAAGTGACTGTTTTATGCTGGGTACCTGGCCATAAAGGTATAAAAGGCAATGAATCTGCTGACGAAAACGCTACGTCAATCGCCTTTTGCGAGACAGACGCAAATATCCCCATTCCTGCCATAGACCTAATGTCTTTTCTACGCCGTAACCTGAGGAAGCGTTGGCAAGGAGATTGGGATACCCAAGTAATAAATAAACTACACATCTTATAACCAAACCTAGGGAACTGGATAACTGGGAAAATGGCACGATATAACGAAGTGCTTGTTTGTCGATTAAGAATAGGACACACTTACAGCACTCAGTCTTACCTGTTGACTCGGAGTGATCCTCCGCTTGTAGTAAGTGCGGCAATATTCTGAGAGTTGTTCATGTTCTTATTCAGTGCCCTGCAATAGAAGCAGAGAGGAAAAGGTATTTCCCTTCTGCATTTCGCGACAACATACATCTACACCTGGCATATTTTCTTAGCTATGAATCACTTTTTAACCTGAAAACCCTCTTAGCATTTTTAAACGAAATAGACATCCTGAAAATTATTGGGACAGGTAATTTTTAGCATGTTATTAACAGCCCTTGTATTCAAGGGCTCTCTTCAAGCGCTAGTGCCACTGTTATATTTGTTACATGATACGTTTTTAACGAAACCTTGCTGCCATAGCCCCCATCACTAACTAGCAATTGTCATTATTTTACCACTTACATATTTTACGCCATTTACTGCGGCAGTTTTAAGCCCTTTTACAGCCATGTCACATCTACCATGAAGAATTTTATTGCCCACGTCATCCACAATTCATCGACGGCATTATCATTTGTCATCGAGCTCTTTGGCCCTACCTGGCCCTTGCGCCATAAAACACCACGCATCATCATTTAATAGAATGAAACAATTACTGTTGTCTTAAAAATGTGCTTTCCATAGTACAAGTACATCAGCAACACAATGAATCTACAAGTGCAAATGAATGCTGACATTTCTCCTTTGCCGCTGTGTATTCAGTTTTCATGCCGTTTCACACTTGCAGAAGAAGAACACTCCCCCTGTAGTGTTTGATTCTAGGACATAATCATGCTGTGGAGCTATACTCACATTCGAGAATATTTGAATAAACGCTAGATAATGCACAAATTCCGTCTATTGGCTTTATTATATAACGAAAATGGATCCCCGAGGCGCATCTCAACACTGTCGTCACGTCACACAATCTTACAAAATAGCGCATGTAAATCTGAATAAACGGTGATGGCTTCGGCGTTTAGAATGCAGGCTAATGGTATTTATTTCTATCAAAACAAAAGACGCACACCAGAGTGTTTTATTAAGCGAAAATGCGGCAAAAAAGTGTCCCTAAAAACATCTCGTTTCATCCTAGGTGCAAGACAGCGGGACAAAAATTTGCAAGATAATACGCACCGCAGTTTAAGGGGCACAACAGTTGATTTGACGAAGCTGAAGGAGTACGCGGTAAAAAAAGGCCACACTCGGGCGTTCTGGACGGGTTTAGAGGCGAGAGCGCTGGCAACTCCACTAAACACAGTGGTAAGCGCAAGTGACGCCTTGAAAATTTTCTCTCTTCATGAGACAGGCGCAGCAGTCTTGCTCCACGTTTCGAGGCATCGCATTTCGAGGGAAGAACGACGCGCGCAGTAGTAGAAAAGCACCACCCGCATACGGGCCTCCAAGCCTATGACTGCAGGCGCCACTAAAAGTTACCACATACCAAACAATAACGAATGCTCCGACAACCTTGTGGGCCTATTCATACCCAAAAGGCACCGCGGACAAGGCCCCCGAGAGAGGGAGGGGTGGCTTCAGAGGAGGTTGGCTTGCCGAGGCTAGCGGAATCACGTGACGCTCCCTCCTAGTTTTTTTTTTCTGCCTCCATGGTATCGAGCCCCTTGTCACGCGATTAAAACCCCTTGATAATTTGAAACAAGCGACACTCTCCTTCCGGCCGCGCTTTCCTCCTCGATTTTCCTCCCCCACCGGCTGCGCGCGCTGCGCCCGGCACGCTACTGCGCCTGGGCTCCCGCGGACGGGCCGCAGAATTCGATGGATGCGCATCATTTTGGGCCAGTTGCGCGCCCCAATGGCGTAGAAAATATTCAAAAATGGTGATAACACCATGGAGAATGCTGAAGGCAACGTTTATGATGAGGTTGGTTTCATCTTAAACCCGTATGAATGAAACACACTGATGTAAAAGGAGCTTTGAGGCGAGTTCTATAATCCAGTTATTTTTTCTCTCACATGATATGCTGCTTTACCTTGTGCAACTGATCTAGTATTGCTTGTGGTAAATCTCTCTGTGTTTGGCAGTTTTTTCTTGCATTTGCGCGGATGTGCACCGCAGGTATTATATTCAGCGTGCCTTCTTATAATGAATTACTGGTGAGTTCATCATCCATCCATGTGTTTGTCACAATGCCAAAGTAGCTTTTGCGCTGTGGTTTTGCATTATTAATAGGACGGTTGCGCAATTTCAGTGCGATGAAGCGGTGCCGGCCACCACTCATGGCTCACAATAACAGAAGCTGAGGAAAGGTATTTACAGATAATTCTTCAGGCGTCGGTGTCAATGAAGCTTAAAAAATACTCGGTATACCTATGGGAGAAGGCATTCTATATTTTTAGGCAAAAGAAACGCCTCTGGATAAGGTACTTTGATAGTTCACACCGACATACCGTTAAAATATGTAGTAGGATAGTTAAAATTGTTATTTAGATTAGCGGGAGGCCCTATTGCCGACCCATCGTAGTTTGCGGGCAAGCATGCGGTGGCGACAGGCTCTGCATAAAGGATCATAGTGTCGTTGGCTGCGTTGTTAAGCTACCAAAATCATTATTGCTGAAATTATTAGAGGCGGGACAAGGAGCAAGCAGCAGCAATCACTTACGGCGTCAGTTCGAGGTTCATGCCGCTGTCGAGGGGCCTTCCTGTGCTTCACGACATGTCGGTGGAGAAAATTCTTGGAACTGCGTTGGGGCTTCAGCTTTTTTTCCAAGTTCTTGTAGTATGAGCGGCTCAAATTGGTCTTCAGTGAAATGTAGCTAGAACATTTATCGAAGAGTTCATCATTCAGGCAGGATAAACAAAACGTCCTGTATACAAGTACAAGTGGCTAATACGCTGCCGTGATAAACATTATTTCGCACATCATATTCCCTGCATTTCTACATCCTAATCATAATCATTATTTATTACTCAACGTTCGTAATCAAAGCGCATTGATCCAATGACATCGGCTTGTGTTACATGGATGGAAAAGGTTTACCCAGAGAACAAAACCGAAGAAAGGTGATTGTAACGCATTCGCTATTAAGCGAAGATTCCCGGCCTCCGCCTAGAAGTCAACAGCAAGGGTGCGCGATCGCTTCCTGCACATTGCCTGTATCCGTGAGAAAACCAAATAATAATCGTCACCCATTCACGCGTGCATGGCAGCCCAGTTCAAAGCAGATTCAAGTACTGAAAAAGATTACCAGGTGTCCTTAGCTATCGCCTAAGAGACGCGAATGCGAGTCTTGTAAAATCTACTGTAATTCACCTCAATCGACACTAATCCACCTTCACGCACCTTCTTCGACATTAATTCATTATAATCCTCCTTAACACACCTTAATAGACTTTAATCCACCTCAATGCACCCTAATCCTCCTTAATACACCTTATTCGACCTTAATCCACCCTAATCCCCCTTAATACACTTTATTAGACCTTAATTCATCTTCATTCTGCTTCATGCACGTTAATCGACGTTAATCCACCCTAATCCTCCTTATTACATCTTGATCTACCCTAAACCACCCTAATCCAACTTAATCCTCCTTAACCGACCCAAAAGCCTCCTTATTTAACCTTAATCCACCTTAATCGACATTAAACCACCTTATTCCAATCATTAATCAGTCACGAATTTACTTTGCTCATCATTGATAATCTATTATACACGGCTGGACATGATTTGGCTCGCTTCCGGTCTTTATTAGGCCACGTTACTTTCTGTACCTCAAACACTCACCTTTAAACATATCCAACTAAGGGTCTCGCCTTAAAATGTAGACTAGCTGGCGCTCATAGCCTGCAATACCGCGGGTATACTTCCCACTAATTATTTCAGGCCCTGCATTCATTGTATTTAAATGACTGACATGCACATCGAAGCTGTAAATAGCTCCGCTACAAGCTGCTATTCTGATTTTCAGTAAAACAGGCAACGGATCCTAACAATCACGAAAAGTGCCATCGAGAGGCTATACCATCGGGTATATTTATTCAGTGGGAAGCAGAATCTATAATGCTGCATTTCCGATTGAATAACAGTTGACGACGTGCGAGGTATGGAGTCCCAGCAGAATATTCAGCATTCCGAGGAGAACCCCATTTTTATGCAACGTACAAATTGCCGCAACAAAAACGCTCGTGAGCAGGCCGGAAGAATTGAAAAAACGCAGCATTAGGTGATGCTTTCATATGAGCAATAAGAAAGGCGCCTTACCTCGCAACAATACTGTTCCTTGTCGGAACAAAGTTCTTTCGGCCAATGTTGTGCATTCACTGCTTCTTGCGCAAGTCATCACGCTTTCCTTGCGGTATCGTCAAAGCTGCATAGCCATCATCACGCTTCTTGCTGCAGTTATATGCGCAGCAGCACGGCATAGCGCTAGCAGACAGTGCACTAAACAGCGTGCAATGTTAGCGTACGACGTTCTCTATACACCGAGCCAACCGAGCTAAGGCGCAAAATGGCGCGAACGAAAATGCAGAACACAAGGAAAACGCAAGCTCCGCTCGTTTCCAAGGGCAAAGGCAGGGAGACCAATCATCGTGCAGGAAAAATGGCGCAAGACCGTCTGCCGTGGAGGAGACTCGCGAGGGGCTAGGAGGAGGCGAGGAGGTCGTGCGCCGGTGGCCGAGTGCAAAGAGTGGCGGTACATTATAATTATCAAGGGGCTTTACACGCGATGTGAGATGCGCGCCGCATAGCGCCGATGCTTGCAAACTTTGCATTGTGGTTGCGTTATATTCAACCAGGTGTCACGACATGTTGCAGTTGCATCACATTGTGACACGGGTCAAGGGATGTGACATGTGCGCCGCGTAGTCTCGATACTTGTGTTTGCTCTTCGGTACAAGTTATGGCGCCTCGCACGGTACGAACCGCAGCTGAGGAAGCGAGTCGTAGAGCGAGTCGTAAGCAAGTCGTGGTTTCAGCGCACGCGGCTGCAACCAGGCAACGTGGGGTTCTGCAGACTGCAGCGCAGAGAGCAGCACAAGCAGCAGTAGCTCGCCGTCGACGCCAATCGGGCAGTTCAGCACGTTCTCGCGAAAAGGACGCAGACACTTCGCCGCGAAGACCCTCTAGTGCGTGCTGCAGAAAATGGTGCTCCTATGGAGCCTTTCCTCTAGCTTACGCTGTGACTGTGCTGCGTGTTCTGTGCAGGCCTGTGACTTCTTTTTCAAGGGAAGCTTGTATACGCTAACCTGCTTCGGCGATGTAGTGCTAAAAAAACGCCTACTCTCAAGCTGTACATGTGGCTCGTGCTCCGCACGCGCTCATGCTACTGCTCCCGCGTTCTACGCCGTCGTCTGCTTCCACAACTGGCTGTGTCACCGCTAATCATTCCAGCGTAGAATTGCACTTCTCTTCTGTCGTCGTAATGGGCAGCGTTTACGGGGGTATGAGCCATTTCTTAAGGGGGTATGAGCCAGTAGTCTTACATAACGGACAGATTTAATTTGGAAGAAATTTCATGGAAATCCATGCTGAATGAACGCGATCGGCAAAGGGCTCGTAGTCGACGTGACAATTCTAGCGTGAGGGCTTCCGAAGCCCAGGCGAAACGTCAGCGAAGAGCCGCGGACGCCGAATTGAGGGAGCCTGATGTTGAGGCCAAACGTCAGCGTCGTCTAGCCCTCCAGCAACCCGAAAATGGCGGTGCATGCCTCGGCAACGCTAGCGCCAACTTCCCCGGTGCGACGGTCAGGTTCCAACGCCAGTTTGTCAACCGGAACTTCAGAGCCAGCTGCAGTGCGTGTGACCGGTTGTGGTTCGAACACAACGTGGTACTCGGCAGTGAAATTAGTGCGCAGGAACACCGAAGAAACACAAGAGAAGCTTCGCTTACCCCCATCTCCTCGACAAGGGAGGCGCTACTCATGCTTCTTTTTCTTTTTTTACAGTAGAGTATAACGTTGTCGAGCCAACTCTACTTCGCTGAGGATCCGTTTTAGTGGCATTTTTTATCGTCAGTTGCACGCCGCTGGCATTTTCCACCAGCCACCGCAAGCTAAGCAAGGGGAAGAGGGCCAATTCCTGGCCTCAGCATTACTCTCCTCAACCAGTTATCTAGTTTCACTGCGCTAACTTGGCCTCACAGAAACCCTCTCAACTTCTGCATGTTCCTTTTTTGTTTTCAAATAGTTATAGATAAGAAAAACCAGTGAAAATTGGCAATGCCATCCGCTTTGAACGCAAACAAAAGTGTCCTCCTATAAACAAGGAGAGCGTTCGATTGGCGGTTCAAACAACGCTGAGGGTCACCGCCTGATGCTTGCGTCAGCGTTTACATAAATTTGAGGTCAAAAGATAAGAACAAATACATATTGGAATAGAATGTTATGGCACCCCATATATACGTCTCTCGCGCTGAGCGTAGAATCGAATGTTTGACAACTCGACCAACTCTCGATTCTTGTTGTGAATTCTCATCTCTTGTAAAGATTACCTGAGCAATAAATCGCCGCTCTGTGAAATTATTCCTGATGATAGGCATTATATTATGGTGTGCTTCCTCATTATTTCATTCAAAGAAACCGAGAAAAAAAGGCAGTTGCCGGATTTTCGTGAGAATGGATTTCATTCCGGGCACTCCACATGGTGCGTCCATGTAGATCTAGAGAGCCGCATTAAACTCGCTCGTCGCAAACGAGAGTATTCAGATGTGGTGACGCTGTATGTAGGAAAAGCATACGACACTGTAGAATACCTTATTTTACTCAATAAACCTAAGTCTAAGAATTTACCGAAGTGTATTACCGCATGGATATATGAATTTATGAGAGATAGAGCATCTTATGGTTATCAACGCGGCATTGCGACGTCTAAATACAAGCAAACAAGAGGTGTACCCAAGGGTGCCATTTTTACTCCCATTTTTTTAGCATTTTGCTAAGTACAATTCCTTTGTCCAGGGAAGTAAACGTTTATGTTTATGCGGGCGATGTCGCATTTTTTAAATCTGTACCTAATGTACACTCACTGCACCAGTCGCTGCAGAATTACCTAAGAAAGCTTGAGACATGGCTAGATGAGTTATGCATGTAATTAGATGCCAGTAAAGTTGCTGTACTAGTTCTCCCGTTAAATGCACCAGTACATATATCCCTCCAATATCACCAGGAATGCCTCAAGTTGACTCGGTGAAATACCTTGGTCTCATATCCGACGGCAAGCTCGTCTGACACACTCACAGTGAACATATCACAGCAAAGGCAGAACGTGCCGTAGCTACGCTCCAGCGGCTCAGTCACCGTCGCTCGCAACTCCGTAGTGGTACTTTGTTGGCGATATGTAAGATGTATATTCGGCCCATATTAGAATTCCGCTGCCTGTTATTTTCTGGTGGTCCCGCCTCTAAAATTAAACCCCTGGTGCTACTAGAAAAAAATATCTACAATTATGCCTTGGGCTACCTAGATTCGTTGCCAACACTGTATCAGGAAGCTAATATACCCACTCTAGATTGTAGATTCCGCATGCTTACTGTTCAGACCTTTTACAAAAAAAAATTTGAGTTTTCAAGGAGACGTGCACAATACATTGTTTTCACTGAACCGACTGAGTTTTTTAACGTGTCGTGGTCTCGATTACACAGTCCTCAGGAATATATCTGCACGCACGGCTACAACAATTCAATGTGTCAATACGTCAAGTTTGCCATTCGAATAATGCCTTAACATACCTCAAAATTGAATTGGAGGACACCTTTCCAATCATGCTAAACTATTGCCTAGCAGACATTTAAATAATGTATTGAAAGACCACCTAAACCAGCTAGCTACTGACAACATAATAGCTACCGACGCTTCCCTGTGCACTGAAAAGGCCGGAGTGTGGATCTTCGCTGAATCTCTTCAATGGTCTTACTCTCTTCGCCATCCCGACTTCACACTCATTTTCAGCCAGAACTAATAGCGATTATATTAGCACTACGAAAGATTCCCCAAAACGAGTCATTAGTCGTTGTTCTGACTGACTCACTGTCTGGATGCACAGCACTTAAAGCCTCGTCTAATTCAAGAATTCTGCGGTTCCTTCGTACTTGTGGCAAGTATACTTGCTTTCGGTACCGGGACATCGTGGTTTGCACTTGCATGAAATGGCTAGTTCACTCCCACGAGCATCCCTTAATGGCCCTGTCATATCTGTTTTGCCGACATCAGCTTATGTCACCGCGACAAGTTACAGAAATTTCTCTATATCGCAAAATTCCGCAAAATCTCTTTTAACATCGTCTTCTGAATTCCACCATCTTTGTTTCCCATGGAATAATAATTGGTGTACTTCAAGGCAATTGGAAATTTCCACTACAAAATTGAGAGGCCGTATACCACCTCTAAATTTATAATGTACTTACACCCGTCTGGTCTCACTGTGTCCCCTGGATGTTCCTATTGCAATGAATCCGAATCCATTGAGCATTTTTTTCCTCTCGTGCCGCCGATTTTTAAGAGAAAGAAAGCTCTTAGAAATTTCATTTCGAAAACTTGGCCTATTACTAACCTCGTCAACCATTCTCTCCTTTGGGGCGACTTCACTGGGACACAGCCACTGGGATGCCATTCTTGCAGTTTAAAATTTCATTACAGATACAAAAAGAGTGCCTTGCTGAATTTCTAGAATTATGAATTATTCCTATTATTTCACTTGTTGCGACAAAATTATTTTATCTCAAAATTCTTAATAGTATTTTTCTAACGACTGATATGCAGATTCAGTTTGTGTTGAATTTCTCATACCCATAGTTGAAACCGCCTGCTTCTTGGCCAATCTCTTGCAGTGGGTATGAGCCAAAGTATGGGAGGCGAGATGAGACGAGGTGATCAGTAGAAGAAGAAGATTCGCGCAGCTACGAGGCGACACGACAAGTAAACCTGTTTTGAGGCAACAACAACAACAAGTAAACCTTCATCCGGAGACCCTCGGCGTCTCGCTCGACAGTGATCTCCGAAAGCGATGTCGTCAGCTGGCGAGTGTGTCGGATCGGGGCCTCCACCGGAACCCCCAGAGGCGTTTTCCACCTCACTGATGGCGCCGGTTCACGTTATCGTTGACATATTCGCCATCTTGCTCGTCGGAAAGGCGCAGGGTTTATGTAAGTATAAGAACCTGTGCTATTTCTCTCCATTTTATTGTTATTGGTGAGACGGAAAAAAATGCAGGCTCTATTTAATCTTTGGCACTCGCTTAATAATAAATGACCTCCGCATGCCAGAGCATACAAGTCGCCACATATTAATCAGCGAAAGCAAGAACGCAAGAATGAGAACGGCGTAATATTTTTATGATATAGGCAAGACGCTGCTACATTTGCCATGGAATAATAGGCAATAATTGACCAGGAGCTCAAAAGTGAGATCTCGAGCCTCGGTAGCATTAGAATTTGAAATGTTCTTATTGGGCCGCGTTAGAACTAAGCGCTGCCCCATTAGCCATCTTTGCAGGATTAAGGGGTGACAAATTTGAGTGATCGCGCCGTGTTCTTCAAACCATAGGTGGCGATGCATTACCATGCCACAGCTGTTCGTGTTTGTTGCGCCATTCTGGTTAAAGACTCGCACATCGACCATAGCCGTCACACCCTATATTCATGCTATATTCTTTTGACTTCCCAATACAGTTGTGTGATGATATGGGATTATTGTCCTGTCCTATGTCCTGTCCCCACATTTTTTTCCCTTTAAATTTATGTTGTGCTAGAAACTGTGTCGCCGCAAAAGCAAGGAAGGCGCGGGTTCTCCAAGACGCACAACGGATTTACGCAGCGGGTGCTCCTTGGCTGCATTGACAATGCCAGCTCACGGCGAGAATGCTTCGGGCACGTCGCAAACCGCGCCCACCGTCCTCCTGGCACAATCGCGGGACTCTGGCACATTTTCCGGCACAGACAACACCGACGTTGAAGAGTGGCTTCAACTATACGAACGGGTGAGCGCGAGGAATCACTGGGACCAGACCATCATGTTCGCTACACTGATATTTTACCTAGCGGCAACGTCACGCATCTGGTTCGAGGCCCACGAAGAGGAGCTCACTTTTGCAAAAAAAAAGCGCACTGATTTGTTTGGCAAGCTTGTTCGTGCAGCGAAGAAAGACCTTGCGTGCCTAGCTCAGACATGCACTGAGTCATATGTGACATGTATTCAGGACTCTTGTCGCAAGGTTGACGAGAAGATGCCGGAAGCGGTAACGGTCGCGCTCATCCTCAAAAGAATCGTGGATGACGCGTTTACGCTCCTCGTTTTCAAGAATCTATCGACAGTGCAGGACTTCCTAGCTGAATGGCGCCGATTCGAAGAAGCCAAAAGCCGTCGTATTGCCTACAACGTTTCTCGCCTTCCTTATACGGCTGCAACATCTACCTTCGAGGACCTCCGTCTCGCACCTGTGCCGCCTGCATCCGACAGTATTGTGCGCATCGTCCGCCGGGAGATTGAAGCTGCATCTCTTGTTCCTACCCAGGTTCGCGCCCCAGACGATTCCCACGCAAAAATATCCCTCATTCAGACCGTTGTACGGCAAAAGTTGACCATGGTCGTCTTCCGTACTGTCGTCAGCTTTGTCACGAGCAGCACTTGGTAACAATATCATCAACTTGACGAACTTGCTTTGTTCTTATTTGTATCCGAAGTATGCGACGCGTATAGTAGCCAAACGTCTGGCCTCCACTTTGTACTAAATGATCCATGGAATTTAACGTAGAGCGACACGTTTTGATGCAGCGCACAAGGTACAGGTCTGACTGGAACTCTGGACCGCCACGTGTTCCTTTGTTTTTATTTGCAAGGAGCAACCTTATTCACTAAGATGAAGCTATCAATCTCAGTGGGTGCAAGGTCTAGACTGCCAGACATAATACCCACAAGCAATGAAAATGACGGTCCAATTTTAACGACAAGATGCCGAATCGAGGTGAAGAGTGTTACTGCAATCTTGTTACGCAAATCTGTGGTCACGGATGCTGCCCTAAGTCATCGTACAGTGACGACTGAAGGTTGTAAATGAGGACAATACTCATTTTTGTAGCACGATGACCTAAAGATATTGTATTTCGCCGCATTTGCGCAAAAGACGCTGTGCATACGTTTTATCGAATATACTACCCTGTTTGAGAAGTACATAAGGCGCGCTAGTAGCATATATCATCCGCCTTGTTTAAGTCTATTTAGACCGCTTCCCAGTAGCGTTGATTCTAAGCTATTTTGAAGTAAACAGACTTACACATCGCAATGTGGGTGCAGTGTGTGTTTTTTAAAACTGACGTCGTACGGTGGAACTTGCTGTTGAGCACAGAGATTGTTCTCAATCTGCACTTTTAGTAACAGCATATTATCTTTTCTCATAAACAATTACCGTTTTTCATCTATCTTTCCTTTAGCATATATTCTGGCCCAGGAGGCTCGGAACGACACGACAACTTATCTAGCGACAATTTATTTCATCAGAGGGGTAAGTTAGCATGAACGCCCTTCTATTGTTGGCATATTGCAAGCTCTTACCAGATTTTTCCACGTTACACACGCTTGTGCAAAGTTCCACGAGAGACATGGTGTTATACTTATTATTGGATGGGGCTACCGTATAATTGTCTATATACAGTAAGATTTCAGTACTGCAAAGTGGAACGGCCCTTCCTATGGCATCATTGCCATCACCTATTTACAAGCTTCATTCAAAATGCAACAGCGCATTTCACATTATATGATGGTCAATCTGACATTATTTGTACACGTACTTCTTATCTAGAAAATCGGATAGGCTGAATCAAGACCACAGCCGCAGAGAGGTATGTGAAACTTTTTTTCGTGCTGGAGATAGTGTATGGGCGCTAGGGTATGCAGTTTTATGGTGTTGCTTTTGTTGTAATATTACTGTTTGCTTTAATTGTTTTATTGCTTTTCTCACATTGCTTTTTATCGTACGGGTGTACGACAACACTGCTGATTTGCCACTGCTGCCGCTGCCTGTAGGGCCCCAGGCTTCGTCAAGCTGCTCAATGAGCAGATTTTTGTCTGGGGTCCATTTTTCCTTGAGGAAAATAAAAACTGTTTCTGATTCTGATTCTGAAACAACGTAACCAAATATATAAGTTACGTGTATTCATACCTTATAGAGTTTACATGTCCAAGTTATGCTAGAGCTACTTGTGATCTTCTGGTTCGATTTTGAAATCGTGATCGGCCCCTATTTGTATTGTATTCCTTTGTTTTGCAGAGTCTATCTAGGGTAAAAAAATGAATGCCCGACTGGTGGCGCCCGGGACTGCGCTGCGTTTCTCGAGCTCCTCGTAGGAGGATGGGGCTACAGCGCAGCGCTTGCGCTGCCTTGAAAACGGACACGTTCCGCCATGGTCAAAGAGGGTAGATTTCAATCGGTCTTGGTGCACGACTCTCTTTACGCCATTGTTGTGCCGCACGTGTGAAACGCAGGGGGGACCAAAGCTACGAAAGTGGGAAATTTCTCCCCAAAAACTGCACACTTGTAGGCTTTATAACTCTGATAACCCGAAATTTGCATTTTGTGGCTTATACTTACTATGGCTGAGGGAACTATGTCAAATACCACCCTTCCTGCTCGTATCGACGAACGAACTACCGAGCTAATATGCTTCTCTGAACGCCGAGCGACAGGCTAAATTTAGCTCTGATAGCTCTGACAACGGCGCCATCTCTTCACGCGACACATGTGTAATTCAGTAGTGGCCTCTCTCCTTCACAGAATGATGTCCAAGTAAGGCACATGGGTAGTAGGGTTGCAAATATAGAGAGAATAATAGCGCAACATATTTTCTATACATGCGGTTTATCAACCGACCCCCTCTAACTGATTTTAAAGACGTTTCCCGTGCTACCACAACTATACCCCAACAAATTGCGGGGTGTGTCTTCAAGAAAATAAATTGCAAATAAAACACCAGTGCCTGTTAAAGATACACTAGTAAGACAGTAGAACCAGGCAGTACTATCAGAATAAGACAGTCGACATTAGAAATTATGAAGGTGGCCTTGGGTCCTATAACGTAAAACATAGCAATCTGTATTCCAATCTCATGACGCCAAACTTACGTAGCCGCCGAGGTAAGCATAAGGCGGTTACTCGCAGCGTTGTTTAAACCACCGCATCAAGCGCTCTCCTCGTTTACAGACGGTTACTTCTGTTTGATTTCAGAGTGAATAGCATTTGCCACTTTCGCAGGTTATGCTTATCTAATTGGCGGACAAGAGGCGAGGAGCACGCAGAAATGAAGGGGGTATCGGCGAGGCCGAGCTAGCGCAGTGGAATTAGATAACCGGACGTGGAGAGTAGTGCCGGCTTTTGGGATTGGCCCGCTTCCCATTGCAGGTTGCGGTGGCTGGTCGAAGTTCGCTGCAGCATGCAACGAAAGGGTAAAAAGAGCGCTAAAACGAATCCTCAGCGAAGAAGAGCTGGCAGAAAGATGTTTCATAGATACCGAAATGGCTTTACAGCGTTATACTGCAACGTAAAAATGTTTATTAAAAGCAAATAAATTTGTCCTACATGACAGCTCCATGTAGCCAGTGCCAGATCAATGGTAAGGCACTGGCCACATTTCGGAACGGCGCAGTCTCCAACTACGCCGAAAAAAGTTCAGTTTTGTTCGGCATATTAAAGCATCATTTATGCGTACAAGTCACTCTGACGTGGTGAGTTTTCGCGGTTTTGTGACGCCGCGTGACAGAAAGGCGAAGTGGGCGCAGACCGCAAGCTTTTGACCAACAGCGGATGGCTAATGGGGAAAGACGTGCGGAGACGGACATAATTATTTTTCTTTTGCTTGGTTTAATCATGCATCGTCAGTGTGCACATGTCGTATCAGATGAGGTGTTTTCGCGGTTTTCTGACATCGCGTGTTAGACAGGCGAAGCGCAGCCGCGGGGTAGTTCGAAAAGTGTTTGACCAATCGTGGAGGGCAGGTTCCAGAAATGAAATAGAAAGTTTGTAATTGTTTCACGTTAAAGCGCTCCTTGCCACAACTCGTTCTGTTATGAGGCTGCTGAACAAACGGAATATGAAATAAAAGAAGACAAACAGGCTTCGCTACATCCTTATCTGGCTTTTGCAAATATTCCCAGCATGCAGTTTCTGAAGCATGGTGTATTCTATAAGTTTAGATCAATGAGAAACAACATAGGAAACCCCAATGGCACCTAGCTTAAGATATAATATCATGTTTGAGCACTGTGAATAACCGTAAGAAAGTTTTTTCTAATCGTCGTGCGGAAAGTACTCAGGGTTATTAAAGACCCACTAACACCAGACGGGGCGTTACAGTTTATGCGAATTGGCGCCACTCTATTTTTGGAAAATTTTCTTCCCTGCTCTACAGCGAAGCCTGACTTGATTTATGCTTGAATAATACGTGTTCTTTATAAAACACAAAACATTTTTGGGTGAAAAAGGCGCTTAGTAAGAACTAGAGACCATCAACGATTCCTCGTGGAATTCTTGCGCCAAATGGCAGGTATGGCTGTTAACTACGAGGTTATCGCATGCGCCCAAGGAAGTGAATGGGATTTCCGCATTTAAAACAAACTACACAATTGTATGAGTAAATACCTTGTACGTAAAATGCTTGCATACTTCTCTTGCTTATGTGGTAATCAAACGGATTACTTCATTAGTGCATTTGTTGGTTTTTTTCGGCAGGGAGATGCTTTTTTTCCATAATAACGTTGTGCAAATGCCCATTTTATTGTACGGTCTTTTTGTTACTAGTCTTCTAGTCGAACAATATATTTACCGGTTAGTGTAGCGCCCGTGATGCCCAGTCTTGTCTTCTTCAAGTCCATTAAGAAAATATGCACTACGCTGACTTCACGAAGTATCAGCCTAATAAGTCCAAGATCAACTAATCTTGAGCGACGGCTTGATTTATTTTATAGACAGCTGAGGCTTTTTTGTGAATGATTGTTAGATATGTTGTCAGTGAAGAAGTAGATGTGTAGACCTATACTGCTTCTGATAAGGAGATTTACTGACGGCAAGCGGCAGACGAAAAACCAGTTCAGTCGCCAGAGAGCAACGGTCTCAACGCCAAGAGCTCGAGATCTGCGCTCGCGCCCTACATCTATGAGAGCGCCCCACTACTGCTTGCTCCCTGTTCTTCTTCTTCACTACAATAACCCCGGCGGCGAAGGGGAGCCATCCTGGCGACTCAAGGGGACGCAAGGATGAGAGGGTCGTGATGCGGCTTGAGGCGGCTGACGTGGACCGTGTCGCGACCGAGACGGCGCTTGTCCGAGGAGGGGTTGACCGGCTCAATGACATAAGTGACGGGAGACCTGCGCTCGATGACGCGGTATGGCCCGTGGTACTTGGCAGCAAACTTGGGGGTGAGGCCAGGAGAGTTGAAAGGTATGCGGAGCCAGACGAGGGATCCAACGGCAAAACTCAGCACATGCTCATCGGTGTCGCGGCGATCTTTCTGGAGGGCTTGGCTGTCGGACGTGAACGAGCGGGCCAGCTGACGACACTCCTCGGCATGCTGGGCGACGTCAGAAATTGCACTGAATTCGGAGGCGTCCGGGCGGTACGGTAAAATTGTGTCAAGCGTGGAGGATGGTTCACGGCCATATAAAAGAAAGAATGGTGAAAAGCCCGTCGTAGACTGCGTCGCGGTGTTATACGCATAAGTCACGAAGGGGAGAACGACGTCCCAATTGGAATGATCAGAATCAATGTACATCGACAGCATGTCACCGAGCGTGCGGTTGAAACGTTCCGTGAGCCCATTCGTTTGAGGATGGTAGGCAGTTGATGTGCGATGAAGAATACGACAAGAACGGAGCAGCTCTTGTATCACGTTGGACAAAAACACACGGCCTCTGTCGCTCAGCAGTTCCCGTGGGGCTCCATGACGGAGTATGAAATGGCGCAATATGAAGGAAGCGACGTCACGAGCACCAGCCGCAGGGAGTGGAGCGGTTTCTGCGTATCGCGTCAGATGGTCCACCGCGACAATTATCCAGCGATTGCCAGCAACAGAGCATGGAAGCGGTCCATAAAGGTCGATTCCAATGCGTTCAAAAGGGCGGGCAGGACATGGTAAAGGCTGCAGCTGACCGGGTGTATGGTTAAACGTCTTTCGTTGTTGACATGCGGAACAAGACCGTATATATTTACGGACAAATGTGTACATCCCACGCCAGTAGTAGCATTGGCGGAGCCGTTGATACGTTTTCAGCCCGCCAGCATGGGCATGTTGCGGATCTGCATGGAAGTATGCACACACATCGGCTCGTAAGTGCTTGGGTATGACCAGCAGCCATTTACGTCCGTCCTCCAGGTAGTTGCGGCGGTACAAAAGTGAATCGCGTATTGCGAAATGCTTGGCTTGTCGACGAAGGGCACGGGGTTGGCTAGCGGGTGAAGAGGCGCAGAGAAATTTCAAGAGGGACGCGATCCATGGGTCCTTGCGCTGTTCCGAAGGCATGTCGGTGATGGTCAGAGCGTCCAGGGAAAAGTCTACCGCTGAAGGAGGCCCTGCTTCGGATTTGACGGGTGAACGAGAGAGCGCATCCGCGTCAGAATGCTTGCGCCCGGATCGGTAAACGACGTGAATGTCAAATTCTTGAATACGAAGAGCCCATCGACCGAGACGACCAGAGGGATCTTTGAGGGAAGCCAGCCAGCAGAGGGCATGATGGTCGGTTACAACGTCGAAAGGCCTGCCGTACAAATAGGGGCGGAATTTTCCTAACGCCCATACAATCGCGAGGCACTCTTTTTCGGTGACCGAATAATTCGCTTCCGCCTTGGTGAGGGCGCGGCTTGCATAGGCCACAACATACTCAGGGAAGCCGGGCTTGCGTTGCGCGAGAACTGCACCAAGACCGATACCACTGGCGTCAGTATGTATTTCGGTTGGCGCAGCAGGGTCATAATGGCGTAGCACGGGGGGCGAAGTAAGTAGGCGGCGCAGTGTCGCAAATGCGTCGTCACAGGCCGGTGTCCAGTGGGAAAGGTCGCTGGGGCCGGCGAGGAGCTTCGTAAGCGGTGCGATGATGGAGGCGAAATTTCGGACGAAGCGACGAAAATAGGAGGCCAAGCCGACAAAGCTTCGAAGTTCTTTGAGGGTAGAAGGCTTCGGAAACCCGGCAACAGCACGTAGTTTTTCCGGGTCAGGGAGAATGCCATCTTTGGAGACGACGTGGCCGAGGATGGTTAGCCGGCGAGCCCCAAAGTGACATTTCTTCAGGTTGAGTTGAAGGCGTGCGTTTGTAAGGCAGCGGAGAATTGTGCGTAAACGAGAGAGATGTGTAGCGAAATCGGGAGAGAACACGACGACGTCATCCAGATAGCAGAGACATATCTTCCATTTCAGACCGCGTAAAATGCCGTCAATCATCCGTTCGAATGTTGCGGGGGCATTACAAAGTCCGAAAGGCATCACGGTAAATTCATACAGGCCATCCGGTGTGACGAACGCCGTCTTCGGACGATCACACGCCGCCATAGGGACCTGCCAATATCCCGATCGCAAGTCGAGGGAAGAAAAAAATTCGGCACCTTGAAGGCAATCGAGGGCGTCGTCTATTCGAGGAAGAGGATAGACGTCTTTGCGAGTAATCTTGTTGAGGCGTCGGTAGTCCACACAGAATCTAATAGAGCCATCTTTCTTTTTGACCAGTACAACAGGAGAGGACCAGGGGCTGCAAGAAGGCGTAATGACTCCGCGCTGAAGCATGTCGTCAACCTGCTCCGTAATGACACGACGTTCCGCAGGTGACACACGGTAGGGGCGCTGTCGCAAAGGAGCGTGAGGCCCAGTGTCAATCGTGTGAACAACCGCATTAGTTCGGCCTAGGGACGCTTGCGGTAAGTCAAACGAAGTGCGGAACTCGTGTAGAAGGGCAAGAAGCTGCGTCCGTGCAGCCGGATCGAGGTCGCTGTCGATGGAACGGTGAAAAGATTCCGAGAGCACGGCGTCGGATGCAAGGTGAGGGGTCAGGGCGTTCAGCGGATGCTGAGTCTCAGGCACAGAGGGGTCAAGGAGTACAATAACAGCAGCGTCTACAGGCTGAACGTGGCCAAGCGTTTCATTTCGGTGCAAAGTCAGAGGGCCTGAATTGGGGTTGCAAACAAGTAGTCCGGTATTCTCCTGATGAAGCGCGAGGATGGCAAAAGGCAGTGACGTATTGTGGCGGCGACGAAACAAGTCAGATGGCGTGAACAGAACGGTGGCGTCGGAAAGGGCGGCACAGGAAACGGGAACAATGACGGCACTCTGAGGTGGCAGGTCAATATCGGCGGTGACGACAAGCTTTCTATCCCCAGGACCGGCCACATGGGTGGAAGGCGTCTCGGGAAACACAGCGAACTCTACCTGAGCACGAGCGCAGTCGATAACAGCGTGGTTACGGGACAAAAAATCCCACCCGCGGATCAGGTCATGGGAACACGAGGCCAGCACAAGATGTGCTGGCCAGCACGAGGCCAGCACATCTATGAGAGCGCCCCACTACTGCTTGCTCCCTGTTCTTCTTCTTCACTACACTTCAAATGAACCAGTATAGGTCCAAGACCGGGAGCACTGTTGTGAGACAACCTGGAAAAAAAATTGCAAAGCATTGTTTTGCTCATTCATTTGCGACGGCAGAGTAAATAATTTCGCCCTGACCCGTATTTCATCCATCGAAAGCGACAACGCGATTCGCAACATTCGACACCGCAGATGCTGGCCACGTATCCAGCGCTGACGTTGGTGGCGATCGTCATCGCGCTGCTCAACTTGATCCCGGGAATCCTGATGTTCCTGTCAAACAGCACTTCTGACCTGGAAGATGCACTGGACGAGGAGCTGTCGGGCACCGAGCGATGCCATCTCGCCGTGCTTAGGGGCTCCATGGCCGTTCTCCTGGTTGTGCTCGGGTGGGTGATATAACGCTGCTCTGTGACAGGCCACCTATGAAACCACATACTTACGCACAAACGCTGTTGTCTATTAAATAGAAAAAAGAAAGCATACCAACTTAGCAGCACAGTTTTCCTACACTTTAACAGTTAATCCAACGAGGTGACTCGGTGCTGTGGCGTGGTGATACCGAATATCAACTAGCAGATTTTATTCAGGGCTCTACGCCCACGTCCCGGCGAAGACAGAATTCAGAGGCGTTTTTATCATTGGCAGCTCTGCAAAGGGCTGTCAAACTTCGCACGGACAATTGAGCAACGGCGTCTCTAATAGCCCAATTGTTTTCTTTTAATAAATTTTTACACTTGTTCAGTGGAGGAGCTGCACAAGAAAGTTCTGTCAGAAATCCTGACGAAACTGCCGCCCCGCTTCTCATTGGCAATTTTTTTATTTATCAGCCAGAGCAGCAGCCCAATGCACATCAGAAGAGTTGAAGGACACAATAAAGGTTATTAAATACAACTTAGAGTGGCACAAAAAAAGAAGCAGCTGCCATATGAATACAGGCGTAAAATATGGCAATAAAGCAGAGTGAGCAAAATCAGAGGTCATATTGCCCATAGATGTTATCAAAATAGCTAAAAATACGCCGTACGTACAGCCGAACACTTATTAAAAATCTGGTTAAAGATACCGCGGACCCATAAGAAGAAACCTCTGCCGCAAAGCAGCACTCAGCGAGGTTTCACACTGCCGTCAGAGTGGTCAGAATACGTAGGGAACTCTCGTACATGCATATTTTTTGTCGTCACATCGGCTAGGTGGGTTTATACACACATTAAGAGGCGTATACGTACGGTAGCTCACTTGGAAGGCAGTATGTTCCGGTGCGGCAGAGAGCTCGCTTTTCTATCGAAAGAGGCGTCTAGAAGTGAATATAAGCGTTAAACATGGTATAGTTAGGATATCAGAATATAATGCACGTAAAGGGTAAAAAACTGGCCTTCAGGAACAATGAAATCAACAAAAATTATGCGTCAGAAACCTCTAAAGTACGTACTGAGTGGACAATATACGTAGCCCAAAAGCACACGCACGTATTCCACTAAAATAATTGAATGGTGTGTAATGAAGAAGAGTGACCTGTGCCTCAGCAGCATCGCCACCGGCATGAGCTCGTGGTTGCTGTCCTTGGCCGAACGCTTGTGACTGCTACCCGTTCGCCTGCATCCGTTGCTATTAAACCTCTTAGCAAGTGGTGGAGGTGCTGGGTAGGCACAGGTCACTCTTCTTCATTCACATCTCCGTGACCTTATCTGCGATGCTTTCCACGCCGACCCACAGTGCGCTCATGCCGGTGGCGATGCTGCTGAGGCACAGGTCACTCTTCTTCATTACAGGTGGGCTAGTTGGTACTTTGACATAAGAACCATCTTGAAATGCAGCGCAACGTATCGGCACAACACATACGCACAATACCTTCCAAGAAAGACAGCTGTTTATCTGACAGGTGTACAGGCGGTCTGCTCATACAGGCTGAACCTAATACAGACACCTTTTCAGCCTCCATTATCTCGCGGGCGAGTCTATGATCACTTCTGATGACAATAGCACAGAGATCAGCACGTAACTGCCGCACAGAAAAAAAATTGCAATTTACATTTTGCTGGCTATTGAACATGAGTACGCTGCGTACATAATAATCTGCTATTCTACCGCTACTTCGAACTACTTCTGTGCTCGTAATATCAACTATTCACTGGAAATTGTTGAGGTATGCGTAAAGTGACCAGACGTTCCGATTCAGGTGGGAAGTTTCCCGCTTTTACAACCGAGGCCCCACTTTCCCACGGTTTACTGGCGGCACGGTGTTTTGTCCCGGTTTCGCCTCTCCGGACACCGAGTTGTCCCGATATGCCAGCCCTGTGGTGCGATCTTGTAACAGTTTGCAAAGCGAGCCATTCGCTTGCCCTACCGTTATTGTTCAGAATTGCGCTTTTGCTGGGAAAACTAATGCTCGCATCAATCAGGTGAGTTCAAGCGAACGGTTCTCTTTGCGAAAGGTTATAAGATCGTGCCCCTCCGAGAACGCTTGACAACTTACAGTTCGTGTACGTTTTCGATCCTGCAACAATTGACTTAACAATGAATTGGCTCACAAACAGTTACCAAGGCAAAACGGACTGACCACGCCGTCTTGCTTGTCATGTGTGTAATGTTGGAAGTACGTGGAATGATGCCCAAACGCAAGTGATAATTTAATGAAGAGCTTGTAAATGCGCTTCCTTCACATAATCAAACCATGGAATTAATGCTGAATCCAGTTACTATCTGCTAAAGCCAGCCGGGAAATGTTGCCAGATTAATAAGGTACGCAAATGCCGCAAGCTGTGCTGCCTATAATGCCCATCACGAATTATCTGCTCTGCCTGCAGGGGCCTCCTCGCAAGTGCTTTCGCTGCGAACTCCATGTACAGCGACCACATTTTCCGGCTGCCCGAGCACGCCGATCGATTCCGCGGTATTCTGGCCGCCTACGAAGATGACGTGCACAATGTACGGACATGCGCCTTCCTTCCTGGTTTTGCCACCACAGTCCCGCAGTAATTTCCGACATGACTAGATTTTATGTATCCGTGTCAGGACAAACTTGAAAATTATTTAATGCGTCTTCTGAGAGAAGAGTAATAAGATATCGGCAGAAAATACTGTAAATTTCCGACTCGATGTTGCGTTACATGATGGCCGGCAGGCTAGCCTAACGGAAACACAGTAAGAAGATGTGTAGGTGTCGAGGCGCAATTTCTTCCAAGGCGCAATTTCTTGGCTTTGTTGCATGTAAACTTAACGTAATCTTGGTATGCTGTAAGCCCGTACTTTTAAATCAAATTGTTCGTTATATAACGCATGTTTAATAACTCTAAGTGAAGTAGGTGAGGCGGAGCACGTTTCACACTCGCTATTTGCTGTAAGCGACTGTATGTACGCGTTAAGGGCGTGGGAAAAAGTTGATGTGGTAACTTGTGTGGGAAATACGCATCAGAAGAGTGTTTTTGAATAATTGTATTGAAATTTAATGCACGTTATTATGCCCGGTGTCGACACGGTCATGCTGAACAGCGTTGCGATTGCTGTGGCAACGGTGCCACCGGATCAAAATGAAAACGGGAAACTAATTTCAAAAGCGCTTTTTTGAATAACACTTAAGTTCTATGCCTAAAATGGGTTGCGAAAACCTTTGATCAAAGTGCACTACTATAAAAATAGCGCATTTTAATGTTCCTGAAGGCACATAAGTTTATATTGTAATTTATTACTTAAACTTAACGATATCAATACAATTTACGATATCAAACGTAACATTACGGTGGCTAGATGGGTAGGTGAGCCGACCGGCGCATCTGGAGCTTAGTTCACCACTTCTCCGCGTCATGACGCAAAATTGGCGCTGCGGTCAGTAGAACGGTTCCGCACCACGCGTCGTCGGCTACAGGTGGCATACGCTGCGCAAAAAATAAAGCCTGTGTTGGAATAGTTGTATGTCGTCAGTTCGTGTAAGCTTGAAAGGTGAATAGCTCCGGGTCTCTCTTACTGTTTGAAAGTTCCTAAGGGATGTGGAATGCTCCTGGTCAGAAAAATGACCGACGATATTAGCGGCGGTATTGCTCCACCAAAGAAGACCACCAAAGCCACTTACTGCTTCACTCCGAACTGCAAGTTGGTTTCTAAATCTCTCATAATGAGACCTAAAATAGCGTTGTTTTCAGAGCCAGACGACCCTGACCTTTTTACGAAATGAGAACTGGCCCCTCATCGAGCAGACAAGCAACTGTAGGTGACATCAGTTCACTGCGAACGACACTTTCAAGAGCATTTCATTCAGCGCGATTTCACCCTTGTGGTCAACGGAGAGGTTGTTCCGATTCCAAGGGAGCGTCCACGGCTTGCCAACAATGCAGTGTCATCAATTCTGCCAGGTGCTCCTGCCTACCTTTCTAAAGTGATGCCCCCAAAAAAGGAAAACGAAGAATTCTTTGAGACTGCGATCACAACACTTAATTAAGACAACACGCTGTTATTAGAATGCGGAGAGATCCCAGGAACGAGATGTTAATGAAGCCTGCGCAAATGGCGACGACAAATTTCAGTTTTCTACACCTACGCTTGCTTAGATCGAAAGCCCGTCTGTTCTGCTTCACGGCCGCTGGACCCGGCATTCAGTGAAAGGTGCAACGGCTGCCGCGTTTTCCGTTTGCGTAAAAAACAGAAATAGCATCACGCTCACTACAATAATCCTCCAGGAAGTGTGTGATCAAATGTGCTAGCAAATGTTTCTTTGCCACTGTTTCTGTGGTGGTGCAACAAATGCTAATTAAATCTGCTGAGAAAGTCAGCTGACTCCTTGTGGAAGTCGACAAAATGCTGCCATGCAGTAGCAATAAAGCAATGCATCAATGCTGCCATGCCAAGGAATAGAACACAATAGCTGCATTTCTCGAAACTGAAACATTAGAACTCGCTAAATATCGCCTAAACGCGTTTCCATAACGTATAAAACCATTGATGCGTTGTTTTATGCATGGGAAAAATGCACCTACGCCTTTATTGCAATGGGTTCGAGCGCCGTGTTTATACCAGTAAATGTGACCAATCGGCCAGCAGGAAAACTGCCTTCAGCATTTCGTATCTTCTTACTAGGCGACAAGAACAAATTCTTCATTTTGGCTTGGCCTAGACTGCTCAGAACAGTCTTATAACGCGTACGTCAAAGCTAAAACCAGAGGCAGCGATACTATCGAACACGCTGCTCGACTACACGGGACAGCCGACGTTGCGCGCAGCTGAACCGTTATACTGTCCGCAGCGCCACTTCTGCGTAATGATAGGGAGAAGTGGTGAACTACGCCGGTCGGCACACCTACCCATCTAGCCACCATAGCGTCATGATAAACAGAAAATTGCGCTATTTCTATGCATTCGATTCGAACGTTTCTTTCTGGCTTCAAGGTTGTCCACATCCAATATCTACAGTGACCGTGATGTAAATGGTGTGATTCTGTGTGCATCGTTTACTTATACCAGTGGTGACACGGTTTCAGACATTTCATATTATTCTTTATAGTACCCGTGAATATTCTAACTGCGCTATGGGCGAGAAGAGTGAAGGCCCTGCTTTTCATAGGCTCAAATCATCCTTAAATGCTTTCTTTCAGCTTTTTTTACTTAAGCTAGCCCTTTATAAGTTCAGGCAGTCATTGTTAATTATCAATTAGGGAGTATACCCCTAATTAATAAATTACCTTGTAATTACTTAGTAGTATAACTATAGTATTAGCACCATTTTTGGATGATAGATGCCCGCGCGGCTAACTTTAGCGCCTAACACTATCGTTTACCCTCTAAATTTTCGATTCAGTGTGCAATCCGTAAAAAGGCCACATCTGTCATAGAGAGATGCCTTCGTGAATTTTCGGTTAACAAACATGGGGGACACCTCGTTAGGCTTTTTCTTCTGTTTTTACCTTAGTGCAAAAGAAAGTTTTGCTCGAAAGCGTCTCCAGTTATCATTATGGTGGCTTAACGTAAGGCGAAAGAAATAGCGAAGCGCGGAAGAAAAGAAAATTGCAGTAAACAATTGCTGCAACCATTCCGTCTGATTCAAAAGCAAGACAAATTATTCTAAAAGGGTCAAGAAACATAGCTGCTCGGAAATATTGTGGCGCAGTTGTTATATTTCATTACCGCGCGGCCAAGTTGTCATGAAAAGTGGGACTGATAAGTCCTGCTGTACGTCAAACGGTTAAGTAGAAGAAAACACTGAAATATGGTTCAAAATGCACCTATCCAGTTTTCAACTATATAGACCAGTTATCATTACGAAGGCAAGAAGGGTTGAGGCCCGTTCAATCTACTTGAATGGGTTGAGTGGAAAATGAGATTATCGCGCATATTCACAATTGTGCATGAAGCCAGAAAATGAACACTTTCAAAGCAAGAAGTTAACACTACTGCTCCGAAGCGCTTATGGGTAGAAAACTTGAAGATCAGCTCAGTAAACGTTAGGATATACGAGTGTTTCTTTTTAAATTGTCACTCGCTATTTGTATTATTATTACAAATGCAACAATGGCCTCAGGTAGAATTTAATTTAACAACTTACAATAGCCTCGTAAGGCTACACCTTATGTTTGAAACACGATCTATATAATTTATTTAATTGATCTTTAGGTTACTGCTAGTCGCTGGTGAGACCTTAAACAGGAGTGGGTAAATACGTGTTAAAATACATATGGCAGCGTTCGCTAAACAAGTACATATTGTGGGCGTTTATTACGCACATCTTCCTCGTCTGTATATTTTCATCATCATCCTCACACTTTTGCCTATCCTCTTCTTTGTCTGTATATGTGATCATCATCATCGCGTATGTGCTGCGCTGGTTTGCTGACAAGCTCCTGGACCTAATAAACATCGTCCCAACAGAGACCTAGTAAGTGGTAGAGGTGACTTTTTGGTCCTACGTCTTCTGCCCGTTCGGTCTGTCCCCTGGAGCCTCGTTGAGGTCACCGCTTGCGTCCACCGTCAGCCAACATGCTACAGGACGTGCAGCCTGGCACCCCTACTGCCACCATTCCGACATCGCAAGTCACACCGTCCTTTCTCTTCAACAGCCACCAGAGTGACCCCCATCTCTTTTCTGGTCTTCGCGGAGAGGATGTGGAAGACTGGCTGGACGATTATGAGCGAGTCAGTTCCGCCAATCAGTGGGATGTTCTTAAACTCCGCCATCTCTCCTATCTGTCTGGTGTGGGGAAGACGTGGTTCCTTACCCACGAGATCAACTTGACCGACTGGACTCGCTTTAAGCACCAGCTTTGCGAAGTATTTGGCACACCGGCCGTTCGGTCCACATCGCCAAGAAGAGCCTCGATGCTCGCAGAGAACACCTGGGCGAGTCGTACACCTCGTACATCGAGGACGTCCTTGCACTCTGCCGACCTGTGAATTCTTCAACGTCGAAGTCGGACAGGGTACGCCACATTCTCAAAGGCACTGGGACTCTTGCCTTCAATGCCCTAGCCACCAAGAATCCGGCTACCGTCGCCGATGTCATCACCACTTGTTAGCGCCTCGATGAGATCAAGTCTGTCTGCCTACAGCCCGACATTGACGATACCTATTCTACGGTGGACCACGATCTACGTACACTGATACGCACGCTCATACGCGAAGAGTTGCAATCAATGGGCTTACCCTCACATTCGACGTGTCCCAGCCAGTCTTTTGGTGCGTCATTGCGTGAAGTTATCAGGGAGGAACTAGCGTCCTTGACCAGCGCTGTGCCAGTACAAGCCCTTGTCCCTCACGCACTACCGACATACGCGCAAGTTACAGCCAAGCCTCTCGGCAACGTCACTTCTCCGTTGCCGCTACCAACTTACGCGTCGGTTGCTACTGCACCCACGGTTAACTTCCCGCCATCGCCGCCAGAGCCTTCAACGGCTCATCTGACCTCACTGTCACCCGGTACACCGAACACCTTCTACTACCTAACTTGGCGTCCGTCTCGTCCTACGTGCTATTATTGCGGCTATCACGTCCACATATCACGTTTTTGCCGCAAGCGCCAGCAAGACGAGCGTCAGGGCTACGACTTGTGTGAGCGCGATTTTTATAGTGGGGCCTCTTACCAAGGGTGGCGTTACTCTTCGCCTCCACAGCGCTCTCCATCTCCACCCGCATCACCTGAAGCACGAGGCGCTTACCGATCAGCCCGACGCCATTCGCCATCGCCCTTCCACCGCTCATCGTCACCACTTCGGCCTGCTTTACTTACCTCTACCGTTCGCCCGAAAAACTAAGCGATGCAGTTTCCGGAGGAAAAACTCCATACACAAAAAAGTACTGAAATTCCTCCAGCGCGCCCATTCAATATGATTCGTGTGTATGCCGAAGGGGTGCCCGTGAATGCTTTAGTGGATACTCGTGCGGCTTTTCTGTAATGAGTGATCATTTGTGTTGCTGTTTAAAGAAAGTTACGACGCCTTACGATGGTCCCACGCTGGTTGCAGCCGAAGGGAACACTATTCGACCTGTACTACGCATGTAGCCTTCTGTACTACGCGTGTACTTGTCGATGCCATTCTCCATCACATAGTTTGCTCTGTTATACCCGTGCTCTCACCAGCTGATATTTGGATGGGATTTTCAATCTTCTGCGTCTGCTGCTATTTGTTGTGGGCAGCGTGTGGTACACCTTACCGACACCGAACACTTGCTTGGCGAAGAAACCTACAAATCATTTCACCTGACCGCTGCGGAAAATACGGAACTACCCCCAAGAGGAAACCAAGTTGTTACCCTGCTATCCAACAACATTGACCATGGTGACGTCTTGGTGTTCCCTTCTTCTATTTAGTTTACTAAAGGCACAGCATTTACATCAAGATTTTTGCAATCCCACCATGGATTTGCACTGATCACTGCCACGAACGAAACACGAGAAAAAAACCCTACTTCTGCAAGGCACAACCATTGCATGGGTCGCCGATCTGGAGCCTGCATGCGTCATGGCACTTGTACCAGTCTCTTCTGGGGATCCATCTCCTAGTGATTCTTATTCGGACGCTTCCCTTAGAACAGTCATCAGCGCTGACTTGAAACCCGCGCAGACGTAACAGCTGCTGGCTTTGTTGAAAAAGCACGCTAAATATTTCGACATCTATTGGTCGACCTTGGGTCAAACAACTATTGCAGAGCATCGCATTCTGACAGACACATCTGTCGTGCGGCGCCGCCCGTGCCGTGCGTCTCTAGCCGAGCGGGAAATAATTGAAGACAACGTCGCCGAGTTGCTGGAACGCAAGGTAATTCGCCCCTCGGCTAGTTCTCGGTCGTCTCCTGTTGTACTGGTCCGCAAAAAAGATGACTCAGTGCGCTTTTGCGTCGATTACCGGGCGCTCAATATCACGGTGTAAGAAGATAGGTGCTCCGACGGCGCGCCCGCGCTGGGGCGAGAGAGCGGCCACTTCGTGTGAACGGAAGTGAGCGCCGCCGCTAGGGGCAGCACGTATTCAGGAGGCCTTGGAGCAGTGGCACAGGAGTAGATAATTGACGACCTCCGTCAGCATTTAAACACCCATACCTAAAGATATGCAATTTTTTGTTATTAAGACGCCAAATCCTGAGCAGGTATAAGGTTTCACGCCACTTACTTTCAAAATACCGTCATTTCCAACACGTGAGAGACGCGTCGTCTGCTCGAGCAAACGGCGCGCTGCGCTTGCCGCTGCTAGGTAGCCGCTGCTCACTGCATCAGAGTCAAGCAGAATGTGGGCAGAAATATAAAGGGACGTTCCTCCAACCAAATAGAGTCGTTTTAAGCAGGCAAACAACATAGATGCATAGAAATAAAGCACTTATGCCACGCGTGCACATAGAAGGGCCGGCAAATCGAGCGATAAAGTGGCCCCCAGAACAGGTGTTGCCCCTTGCGGCAGCGGCGTGCGTAGAGTCACACTAAGTGGCCGCGCCTCGAACCACCGTCGGATTACCTGCCTTCTTACACCTTGCTCAATATGATAAGTCGAAAAGATGTCTACGCTATGCCGCACATTGACGACGCCCTTGATTCTCTCCAAGACGCGGAATACTTTTCCAGCCTGGATCTGCGGTCCGGCTATTGGCAAATCCCCATGCACGAAGACGATAAAGAAAAAACGGCGTTCGCCACCTCCGATGGACTGTACGAGTTCAACGTACCGCCTTTCGGGCTCTGCAACGCGCCCGCAACTTTTGAGCGCATGATTGACACCGTGCTGCGTGGCCTGAAATGGAAGACGTGCCTTAGTTACTTGGACGGCATTGTCATTTTTTTTGCCCACATTTTCTCAGCACCTGCAGTGCTTGTATAAAGTTTTGACGCACCTCGCCCGCGCTGGTATTCAGCTGAACACCAAGAAATGCCGTTTTGCCAACAAAGCCATTAAGATCCTTGGTCATGTCATGAGCAAGGATGGCATTCAGCCGGACCTTGACAAGATTGCTGCAGTCCTTCGCTTTCCTCGTCCTGACAGGCCCAAAGAGTTGCGCAGTTTCGTTGGCCTCGCCTCTTATTTCCGTCGCTTTATACAGAACTTTGCCTCCATTGCAGCTCCATCACACAATAACAGAGTTGAATGTTGGGCTAGTTGGTATTTTGACATAAGAAGCATCTTGAAATGCACCGCAACGGGACGGCACAACAGAAAGGAAGACGAACACAGGCGCTAGACGAACATAGAGTCTGTGTTCGTCTTTCTCTCTGTTGTGCCGTCCCATTGTGCTGCATTTCAAGATGGTTCTTATGTCCATTACACAAGTTACTAGCTTTCCGTATACCCTTTCTGTGGTCCCAGGAATGCGAATTGGCATTTGTACGCTTGAAGGACGCCCTCACGTCTCTACCTGCGCTTTGCCATGTTGATGAGGCCGCACCGACTCTCCTACACACAGGCGCTAGCGGCCGCGGTATAGGTGCTGTTCTTCTGCAACGCGACAACTCTTCGCGAGAGAGAGTCATCGCCTACGCCAGCCGTGTACTCACCACTTCCGAAAAGAACTATACGATCACTGAAAAAAGTGCCTGGCTGTTGCTTGGTCGATACAGAAGTTTCACCCTCATCTCCACGGCCGTCATTTCACCATCGTTACGAACCTCCACGCCTTATGCTGGCTTTCCATACTCAATAACTTGTCTGGATGCCTGGGTCGCTGGATTTTACGCCTCGAAGAGTATGATCTCGAAATGATTTACAAGTCTTCGAGAGAAACACCAAGACGCCGGCGCTCTGTCTCGCTGCCCGCTTCCTACGGCGCCGTTCGACGCCTCAGCAATCGCTTCGCACGTCACCAGTTCGACCTACACTGCTACGGTTTCCTCCCTGGCCTCAATGTACCAACTGCCTTTAGACGACGATCAGCCACTCGCCTCTCGTCAGCTGTCTGACCCGTACTGTCAACGCTTCATAGCTCACTTATTGGGGGCTTCTCGTCCACCTAACGCGCGCCTCCGTCTTCAACTCGCGCACTTTAAGCTGCAGAATGGCGTGCTACGTATGGCCACATTTACCATCCTGAAGGGCAACGCTGGGTGCCAGTTGAGCCACGCTCTCTTCGACTTCAGTGTCCTCAACGAATTTCACGATTATTTGACAGCTGGCCGCCTTGGGTTCCATAAAACCTATGACCGCATTCGAAGTCATTTCTATTGGATTGGCCTTTCTGCTAGCGTCGCGAGATACATCGGTTTCTGCTCTTCCAGCCAGCGTCGCAAACTCCCAACCTCTGCTCCTGCCGGCCAATTACAGCCAATTCCGTGCTCGACAGCCCCCATTCGAGTGATCGACCTTTACGGGTCCCTTCCGGTCACTACTGCTGGCAATCGATGGATAGTGACTGCCGTCGACCATCTGACGCGCTACGCTGAGACAGCTTCTGGCTCTACTTCTGAAGTTGCTCACTTCGTTCTTGAAGCGCATAATTCTACGCCATGGTGCTCCTAGTATACTACCATGGTGCCATGGAGCTCCTCGACCGTGGAAAGCCATTCCTTTCACAACTGCTACACGAAGTTCTTCGAGCCTCCGGCGCCACCCACAAGACCGTTTCTAGCTGTCACTGTCAGACTAACGGCCTGACCAAGCGGTTTCATCGCACACTTGCCGACATAATCGCCGTTTATATTCAACCAGACCACAAAAACTGGGATTCCCTTTTACCATTTGTCACTTTCGCCTTTAATACGGCTGTGCAGCACACAAATGGTTACTCGCCATTTTACCTCGTTTATGGACGCTCCCCTACTTTCTTTCTGGACGTTTCATTCTTCACCTACAAGGCTAATTCATCTCTATCATCGTGCGAAGAGTACGTTTCTCGACTCGACTACTGTCCCCAGCGAGCTCGCCTGAACACAGAGGCTCTGTGTTCGGAAAACTATTTACGACGAAGACCGGAAAACTATTTACGACGAATGCCATCGCGTTGTATCTTTTCGACCTGGTGACGAGGTCCTGCTCGTGACTCCTGTTCGCACTTCTGGTTTGTGTCAAAATTCTAGCCATGGTTCATTGGTACGTACATAGTCCTTGAACAGACTTCGCTTGTCAACTATCGCGTAACGCCTCTTGACGCCCCTACAGAGCGCTGTTGCCGCAATACCGAGGTTGCCCACGTCGCCCGCATGAAGCCCTTCACGCGGAGTGCCTCGACACCTTAACGACCGGACAGGATGGCCGCTTCCAAGTAGGGGGGGGGGGGTATTACTGTGGGCGTTTATTACGCACATCTTCCTTATCTGTATATTGTAACATTCCATTTAATCAAACATCATTAATCTGGCCGCCACTTCTACCTCTTCTCTTGATCTTCCATGTGCGCTTCTTCTCTTTCACGAGCGTTACACGGGCCTCCCCTCTGTCGTCAACCCTCCTGGGTTGATATGGCACCACGTTGTTCACAGATGATGTTTCAATAACACCTTGTGGTTCACTGTAGCACAGAGTCCTTAAAATGCCTTGCTGAAGGGCGGTCTTCACAACCTTGTAGGTTCCTGTAAAAGGAGTCTTTGATCCTTGCAGACCCCTCCGAACAAGCACGTAATCTCGCACTTGTATGTCTGGAGATTTGACTGATTGTCGGCGGTCGTAATATCTTCTCATTGCGGTCTTGTATATAGCACGTTGATCTTCAGACTTCTTTCGTTCTTGCAGCACCAAAAGATTCGTGATCCCCAACAGGTGGTCTACGGGAAGCCATTCCGATTTGCCATGGTACGCGAAATACGGTGTGCACCCCAAGCCAGCCGTGTATGAGTCATTGTGGTGGTTCACAGCAGCTTCAAGGGCACATTTCCAACCGCTTGAAAATCCCGGGTAGAGCGCGATGAACTGTTTGTAATCCCGTATCGCTCTCTCGGCGGGTCCATTTGCTTCTGGATGGTATGGTGCAGCGAAACGACGCTCTATGTTCCTCTCGTCAGCCCAACGTTTCAAGCGATCACTTCTAAAAGCTAGATGTGAGCAGTGATGATTACTTTGGCGTGTTTGAACATATCTCGATTAAGCAACGAGATAACGCTTCTGGAATCTTCTTTTCCGGGCTTGCATGCCACCATGCGTGTGCACTCAACAATGGCCAGTAGAAAAGTTTACGTAGCTCAAACTCCCTCCCCCTTTTTTGTGAGCTCCACGAGGTCAGGTGTATAGTCTCGAATGGCTTTTCTGAGTGTTTTTGGATAATCATTGCGCTTCCACGGGGCCTGAGCTTTGCTTTGCAAAGCTGGCATTGATGGCACGTCTTCACATATTCTGAAATATCTTGTTTCATCGTCTTCCAGTAAACGTCTTCCAGGTGATCTTTGTTTAATCTTCCCGTAGGTCCTCCAAAAACCGTCATGGCCACCGGATTCCGCAGAATCATGATACAGGCTTAAAATTTTTCCTATACTCGTTGTAGGCACGTGTAGCCTACCATGTTTGAGAGTCATCTCTTCCATGCCGTCACACAACAGATGGATGACGTACTTGTCGTCATCTTGGTTCCTAATTAGCAGTCTTGACAAGGCGTCAGCACCTGGCAATTTTTCTCCTGGCCTGTGAGCAACATCGAAGACAAACTGTTGTATTTCGCTCACCCACCTGGCCAATCCTCCTTTAGATTGCGAGAGATTAAGAATTTATGTCAGTGCTTGGTTGTCGGTGAATAGGCTGAAGTGTTTGCCTTCCAGGTACGTCCTGAAATAACGAAAGGCCATTACGACTGCCAATGCTTCTTTTTCCGTCGTTGGGTAGTTAACTTCTGCCTTGGTGAATGGGTATGAATAATGGCCGATCACTTTGAGCTGTCTCTTCGGATGCTCACTCTCATCCCGCTGGTATAGTACAGCGCCAGTACCATAATGGGAAGCGTCGGTGTTTAGCTCGAACGGCTTCGAGAAATCCGGTATTGTCAGCACGGGGTCAGATGATATAATTTTTACAAGCTGCTGATATTTCTCTTCGCATTCATTAGTCCAAACAAATGGAGTATCTTTTTCTGTCAGCAATATTACGCATTTGGTCTTTAGGGCATAGTCTTTTTAAAAGCCCTAAAATGTCCAGCGAGACCCAGGAACACTCGAAGAGAGAGCGAATCGTACGGTATTATCAGCTGGGAGATGCGCTTGACGGACTCTTCTTTCGTGCTTTTTGTTTGTCCGTCAAATATTCTCCCTAGGAAGACAACGGTGTTCTTAAAGAATTCGCTCTTCTTCAAGTTAATCTTTATCCCAGCTTTGCTAAGTGCTTCTAGTACCTGGGATAGATGCGAGCAGTGGTCCTCACGAGTCTTCGAATAAATGATGGTGTCATCCACACACACGTTGCAGAAAATTCCGGTAAACTGGCTAAGCATGCTGTTCATGATCTTTTGAAACCATGCACCAGAATTTTTCAAACCCAAAGGCAGTCTGTTGTATTCAAAAATGTTGAAAGGAGTAACAAATGCCGTGAATGGTTTGTAGTCTTCTTGCAGCGGAATCTGCCAATATCCTTTACAAAGGTCGATGCGGGAAAACCATGTACATCTGCCTGTCTCGTCAATAATATCGTCGATCCTTGGCATCGGGTATGGGAAAAAATTAGTTTGACGGTTTACAACTCTGTAATCAGGGCACATCCTGAAAGTGCCATCACCTTTCGGCACAATTGTAATCAGAGATGCAAAGGTAAATGTTGATGGTCGAGTAATTTCACCATCAAGCGAGCCTTGTAACTCTTCTTTTAGCCATTTCTTTTTTTCATAGGACATCCCATAGGGCTTTCTTTTAACCGGTGTTATGTCGCTGAGCTTGAATGGAACTTCACTTACTTTTGCTGCTGGAGGGTAAACTCCGATGCACATCAGCTCCGGGAACTGTGTCGGTACATCCGAACTCTCTCTCTGACCAATTTGAGACGTGTTTCAGCGTCTGCACGCACGTTAAATTGGAATGCCTCAACCGGAATGTCAACGACTTCATCGCGCCATGAAATGTTTATCTTTAATTTCTTCATGTCAGGGCGTGCTAGTGTAAAATTAAATGCGGCGTCATGAACAAGCAGTGCTTCTACAGTTGTTTTGCTTGTTTTAAACTCCCCACACACGAGTACCCACTTGTCTATGGTCGGGTACAACTTTAGAAGACAGGAGGAGGCCCCGCCCAGTTGACCGAAGCGCAGCAGCCAATTCCTCCGCGACTCAAGAAATAGTCCCGCTCAAAAAATTGTGACTGCTTCTAAAACGCATATTTGTCGGCATAAATAAGATTTGTGTATGTTGACGAGTGGTTTGGTAAAACTATCATGATAGAAATGCTACCGCACATGCCGGATCGCGAGAGAAAAATAACTCCGTGCCTTCTACAACGCTGTGCGTCGTCTGCTACGGAGCAAGATCGACGGCACCGGGCGTAGCAGTTGCTGGCTTAATAGCATAAAATTCATAAATACTTTTTGTGTGTTTGCACAACCTTATTTTCTTAAAGTGTTGGGTTTATTTTTAATTAATATATGTTTTTTTTTTATTTTTCGCGGTTGCGAACCTGCGATCTCGTGAGTTCGCGCACAATCGCGCGCGGCATTCCGTGCCAGTTTTCAGCCATGGAGCCCAGCGAGGTGACATCGGAACACGATCCTTTGTTGCCGAACGAGCCTTGTGTCGCCTTGATGACCGCACCACCAAGGAGCCTCGGCAAGAACAACAGCGGCCACATCCTGAACAGCGATTCACGCAACATGATCTTCCACTGCTACACGTTTTGGCGTAACAGGCAGCCTGAACGCAGCGTGGAGGACACGAGCAAGTTTGTCGCCTACATGCTCGGTGTCAGCGAACGGACTGTGTTCAGGGTGAGGGAGGAAGGTAAAGCTTCGCATTTTTCGGGTGGCAAACTGACGACGCCCTCGCGAAAGCGCCCACGCAATGCGGAGAAGAGAAGACGCAGCGCGAAGTTTGACAGCTTCACGTTGTGCGCGCTGAGGTCATGTGTGCACGATTTCTTTCGCCGCAACGAGATACCGACGGTCGAGAAGATAACTACCGAGTTTCCCCATCACTAAGGCGGTGTACTATGCGTCGCCTGCTTGCCGAGATCGGCTTCAAGCACGAAAAGAGAAGCCGCAACTCGCTGCTTATCGACCGGGATGACATCACCAATTGGGGGAATCGCTACCTCCGTGCGGAAGGCCGAAAGATCTTCTACCTGAACGAGACATGGGTGACGGCGGGACACACTCGGTCGATCGTGTGGACAGACACCGTGGTGCAGAAGCGCGGACGCCTGTTCGCTCGAGCAAATGGCCTGACGACGGGTCTAAAACAACCTTCTGGGGAAGGTCAGCGCCTGATCGTGACGCACATCGGCAGCGAGGATGGTTTCGTCGACGGCTGCTTGGATGTATTCAGAGGCCAAAAGACAGGCGACTACCACGAAGAAATGGATGGCAATCGCTTTGAGGGCTGGTTCAATGACGTTCTGCAGAAGTTGCCAGCTGGTAGCGTCATTGTTTTAGACAATGCACCTTACCATAGCCGGCGAGAAGAGATATTGCCGACGACGGCCTGGAAGAAGGAAAAGATACAGGAGTGGCTCACAAGCAAGAACATCACCTACGGTGAAAGGATGATAAAGAAGCACCTGCTTGAGCTGGTGGCATCTGTAAAGTCACGCTTTCTGAGTTACAACGTAGACAACACAGCTATAAGGGCCGGTTGCATTGTACTCAGGCTCCCGCCGTACCACTGCGAATTTAATCCCATTGAGCTTATGTGGGCCAAGGTCAAAAATGGCATCGCTGCGGACAACAGAGACTTCAAGCTGTCCACGGTTGACGTCATCTTGAGGGAGAAAATCAAGCAGGTAACGGCGGAAGACTGGAGGAAGAGCATTCAGCATGTGATGGACTTGGAGGCAAAGTTCAGACTTTACACGTTTGGGAGTGAGCACATTCAACCCATCATCATCCAGCTGGGTGAAAATGACACTGAAGAAAGCGACTCCAACTGCGAGCTGTCTGGCATTGAGCCACTCGACGAAGCATAAAGGCTTCTTATTAACAAAAGAACAGCCCTTATTAGGGCTATCAAAATTTTGCCGGTGGGTTCGCAACAGCCAACCATCCATTCCGTGACCTCTCAAATAAATAAGCAGTTCCATTTATGGCATATTCCTTATAATAGAAGCTCAATTCTCATAAGCAACGTCCTGCACACATTGTGCTCGATATTGTCACGGTACAACGCCGAGAGAGGACAGGGAGACGTTCTTCAAGAACAGCAGGACGACCTGTTTAAGCAAAACGGAACAGAGACACGTCTTCTTCGTCGTTAGCCAAAAACCCACTGACCCACTAGACGGAGTCCGTTAATGTACCCATCGTCGTTGTCGTCTACCTAGAGCACACGCGTCATTTGTCCCTCCTTAGAAGAGCATCGTCCCGATGCTATACCAGAAATGCCACTTGCGGAAGTGAGGGTCTCTCGCAAAGTCATTCGCTCACATACGGCTTCATGCGTACAACATGCACAAGTTCAGGACGGTGCGGGCGGCGCCTCGTACAGTTAGGGCTATCGGGGACGACCTCGTAGGTGACATCACTGAGTCGCCGCAATACCCGATATGGGCCGAAGTATCGCCTTAACAGCTTTTCGGAGAGGCCTCGTTTCCGTATGGGTGTCCAAACCCACACTCTGTCGCCGACTTCATAGCTTACGGTTCTACGGTGGGCATCATAGCGGCCTGCGTCGTAGTCTTGCTGCTGGCAGATCCGCACACGCGCGAGCTGCCGAGCCTCTTCGGCACGTTGCGTGAAGACATCGGCGTCCGTTTCGGTGTCGTCAAATTCGTGTGGAAGCATTGCATCCAACATCGTTCGTACATCTCGGCCATGAACAAGGGTGAACGGAGTCATGCGCGTCGTCTCTTGTTTCGCCGTGTTGTATGCAAACGTGATATAAGGGAGGATGTCATCCCAATTTTTATGTTCGACATCCACGTACATTGAAAGCATGTCTTCAATTGTTTTGTTAAGGCGCTTTGTCAGTCCGTTGGTTTGTGGATGGTAGGCGGTCGACTTCCGATGAGCTGTTCCACTTAGCAGCAAGACGTGATCTAAAAGTGCAGCCGTGAATGCGGTTCCTCTGTCGGTAATTACGACGCTTGGGGCTCCGTGTCGCAACACAACATTTTCAATGAAAAAGCGCGCCACCTCGGCCGCTGTGCCTTTCTGGATGGCCTTTGTTTCAGCGTAACGTGTCAGATAGTCGGTTGCGACGAGAACAAAGCGATTCCCTGCAGTGGAAGTAGGAAGTGGGCCCAAGATATCCATTCCAATTTGATCAAATGGTGTTCGAGGAACCTGGACAGGTTGTAGGAGGCCGGCTGGTTTCGTCGGAGGTGACTTGCGCCTCTGGCAGTCAAGACAAGAGCGAACGTGATGTTTCACGGCCGTGGTAAGTCTCGGCCAGTAGTAGCTTTGCCGCACTCTGCCCAATGTTCGCGTGTAGCCTAAGTGACCAGAAGTCATCTCGTTGTGACAAGCTTGAAGTACTTCCGAACGAAGAGCTGCAGGAATGACGAGCAGGTAGGGGGACCCGGTAGAAGAAAAGTTTCTTTTGTAAAGGACTTTGGCCCGTAAACAAAACGACGACAGTCCTCTGGCGAAAACTCTAGGTGCTTTCGCAGACCTTCCTTCTAAGTAGGTGATGAGTGCAAGCAACTCAGGGTCGTCCCGTTGTTGTTGAGCGATGGCGGCTGTGTCCAGAACACAAAGAAATGCTGTATCGTCTTCTTCGAGTGGAGAAGCCGACTCTATCGGCGATCGAGACAGGCAGTCAGCATCCGTATGTCGCTTCCCCGACTTGTACATGACCGTCATGTCAAACTCTTGCAGCCTGAGGCTCCAACGTGCCAATCGTCCGGACGGATCTTTAAGGTTCGTCAACCAACACAGTGAATGGTGGTCGCTGATAACTTTGAAAGGGCGGCCGTACAAATATGGGCGAAATTTCATAACCGCCCATACCACCGCGAGGCATTCTTTCTCAGTTGTGGAATAATTAGCCTCTGTGCGTGAGAGTGTGCGGCTTGCGTAGGCAATCACTCTTTCCATGTCCTCCTGCCGCTGTACAAGAACAGCTCCCAAGCCAACATTGCTGGCATCCGTGTGGAGCAATGTAGGAGCGGTCTCATCAAAGTGGGCAAGCACTGGAGGTGTCTGGAGACGTTGCCGCAAGATGTTAAATGCACCTTGCTCTTCATCACCCCATACAAAAGGAGCATCGTCTCTCGTGAGGCGGGTTAACGGCGACGCAATGCGAGCAAAGTCTGCAATAAACCGCCGGTAATAAGCGCAGAGGCCGAGGAACCGCCGGACAGCCTTTTTGTCGGATGGTACGGGAAACTGTGCGACGGCGCTAATTTTTGCAGGATCTGGGCGGACACCGGCGTGGCTGACGACGTGACCAAGAAACTGTAGTTCCGCAAAGCCAAAGTGGCACTTCTCCGGTTTCAGCGTGAGGCCGGCGGATCTTATGGACTGCAGAACTGCTTCAAGCCGTTCGAGGTGTTCTTTAAACGTTGCGGAAAACACGATGACGTCGTCGAGGTACACTAAGCAGGTTTTCCACTTCAGACCGGAAAGCACAGTATCCATGAGGCGTTGGAACGTAGCAGGCGCAGAGCACAAGCCGAAAGGTAAAACCTTAAATTCGTACAGGCCGTCTGGGGTCACAAAAGCAGTTTTTTCACGGTCTCTGGGGTCTACCTCGATTTGCCAATAGCCGCTTTTTAAGTCCATGGAAGAGAAGTAACGTGCGTGTCGAAGCCTGTCGAGGGAATCGTCGATACGGGGTAGCGGGTACACGTCTTTCTTCGTCACTTGATTTAGTTTTCGGTAGTCCACACAGAAACGCAAGCTGCCGTCTTTTTTCTTGACCAGAACTACAGGCGATGCCCAGGGACTCGTTGATGGTTGGATCACGTCGTCTTCAAGCATTTTTGTCACCTGTTGTTGTATGGCTTCACGTTCTCTGGGTGCCACACGATAAGGATTTTGGTGAATGGGTCTCGCCGTATCCTCTGTAATTATTCGGTGCTTTGTTAGAGGCGTCCGACCAACTCTTGAAGTCGACGCAAAGCAGTCGACGAACTGGGCCAATAGCGTAAGAAGCTGTTCTCGTTCGTGCGGCGGCAAAACAGTGCTGACGTCAAGTGCGGGAGCTGGGTCTTGTGTAGGCGCTTCTTCGAGTAGCGAACAGCAGCCGCGAACATCCGCAACACCGTCAAAATAAGCCACAGCCGTGCCTTTTGGAAGGTGCCGTCTCTCTGTGCTAAAATTTGTTAGCAAGAGGTTCGTGCGCCCGTCAGTGACATTGACAATTCCTCGTGCGACCGAGATACCGTGACTAAACAACAAAACGGTTATTTGATCGGCAATTCCTTCGCAATGAAACGGCACGTCACAGGCCACCGAAACAAGAATACATGACCGAGGTGGGATTACGACGTCATCTTCTGTTAAACGAAAGGCATTGTGTTGCGGCGATAAGTAATGGATTAAACCAGGGCTCTTATAAAACGTCACCATGCGGTCTGGAATGTTAATTACGGCGCCGTATTCCCTTAGGAAATCCATTCCAAGAATCAAATCTTTACAGCACGCAGGAAGAACGATGAAAGCGGCCACGAAAGAAGAATCTCCAATATTAATTCTTGCAGTACATCTTCCAGTAGGCATCAGTAATTGGCCGCCTGCCGTCCTTATGTGAGGTCCCGCCCATGGCGTCTTCACTTTCTTCAGGCGGAGGGCGAGTTCCTGACTTATTATAGAGAAGTCAGCACCAGTGTCGACTAATGCTGTCACTGGCTGCCCATCCACAAAAACATCAAGGTCGGCACTCACAATTTCCTCGGGGTCGGTGGTTATCGGCTGCTCGGCGTTCGGCAGCGGGCGAGTTGGGGGCTTTTTATTGGCTTGCGGCGGGCCTGCAACCTTACCCCCAGAGGTCGCCGCCTTCAGTTTCCCCGGCGGGGGCTGGGCGACCTTCGTCCTTGAAAGTTAGCAAAAGTACGTCCAGCAGGCATCTGGCGTGGAGGGGTAGGAGAGCGCGACCGATGGCCGAAATCAGTCCGATCATTCGGCACGGATTCGTCATTCGGGTGCGCTATGGGAGGTCCCCGAGAAGCAGCGTCGTCGCGGCGTAGCAGGGAGTCGCCATCTGCACGTCGACCATCAGACCACGGACGAAGAGGTCGAAAGGATGTGTCGCGATGCCAGCAATGGCGCGAAATATGGCCGGCGCCCCCGCAGTTAAAACAGAGAGGGCGGTTATCGGCGGTGCGCCACGCGTCGGATCTCCGAAATTGTGGCCGTCTCGAAGGGTCGTTTTGCGGTGTGGTCCAAGGCGCGGCGAATGATGGCTGGCGGTAGGACTGCATCGGCATAACGGGTGCGTGCCGCAATGCCTCCTCTTGCGGCGGCGACCAAGGAGCGGCTCTCGGAGGCTGGTTGTACGGGGGTGTGGTTGTAACGGGTGGGGAACATCGGACAGCGGCGGCGTAACTCATGGGACGCTGGTGGTCGGGAAGATCGGCGGCCGGTAACGCCTGCCTGATTTCGTCGCGTACCACTTCGGCGATTGACGCGACGGGGCTATCCAGTGTCGATGTCAGGATCCGGTGAACTTCTTCTCTGACGATCTCTCTTATCATTTCACGCAAGGAGCTCTGATACTGTGGAGTCAATGCGGCGGCATTGATTGCGGTGCTGGTGGACAGACGATCGTACTGCCTGCATCGTTGATGAAGGGCCCGCTCAATAGCCGTAGCCTCCTTGATAAAATCAGCGACGGTGACGGGTGGATTGCGCACAAGCCCCGCGAACAACTGCTCTTTTACACCTCGCATGAGGTAGCGTAACTTCCTATCCTCGGTCATGTTCGGGTCGGCTCTACGAAAGAGACGGGCCATGTCTTCGGCGAACATTGTGACCGACTCATTGGGCTGTTGCACCCGTAGCTCCATCAACTGTTGGGCGCGGTCGCGTCGGTCGGCACTTGCAAACGTATCGGTGATTTTCTGCCGAAAGTCATGCCATGTCGATAGGCTAGCTTCGCGGTTCTCATACCAAGTACGGCCACTGTCGTCAAGCGCGAAATAGACGTGGGAGAGCTTTTGCTGCTCAGTCCACTGGTTAATCTGGGCGACGCGCTCGTACTTGTCGAGCCAGTCTTCAATGTCTTCGAACGCTGCACCGCGATAGCGATCGGGAACCAGCGGATGAAGAACAGTTACCTGTTGTTGACTGGGAGACTGGCTGCATTGGGGTGCTTGCGGTGGGCTCGTTTCGGCCATTGCCAGATGTGTGGAGCTCCTGGAAAGATGTGGTTGAAGAGGGGAGAACTCCGGGGCGAGGCCTAGCAGTCGACGACTGAAGCGGTGCACGGGGGTCGTAACTGGTGACAATGCGTCCGGGCTAGATGAACGACTCCCAGAAGGAGTCCGTAGCATCAGGCGTGGTCAATATACCCAGCACCTCCACCACTGTCACGGTACAACGCCGAGAGAGGACAGGGAGACGTTCTTCAAGAACAGCAGGACGACCTGTTTAAGCAAAACGGAACAGAGACACGTCTTCTTCGTCGTTAGCCAAAAACCCACTGACCCACTAGACGGAGTCCGTTAATGTACCCATCGTCGTTGTCGTCTACCTAGAGCACACGCGTCAATATAACAAGTGGCATAGAAACACATTTAAATGCTGGCATATCTGAATTGAAACACTATTCTTAACCCTGATTATCGTTGGCGGGCTCAAAATGCTCATTCGGGCAGCCACCGTCGAGTTTGACACACCCCATAGTGAAATAGTAGAAGTCAGAGCACGCTTTATGGTTCTGTTAGCAGTCTGCACTGCAAATCACAGTCATGTCATAGCGAGTGGTGGTGAAATAGCAGCGGACAACACAAAACCGACAGCCACTATCAGCAGCTTGAATGCCAAAGCACATTCATGTGGTTGCATTGTTTATTTTGTTATCTGGCTCACACAAGTAATGCGAATAAGAGAACAAATATAAGACATCATTAGCTAAATGAGGCCCAAAATGCTCATTCAGGCAGCCACCGTCGAGTTTGATGCGCCCCATAGTGAAATAGCAGTAGTCAGAGCACGCTTTATGGTTCTGTTAGCAGTCTGCACTGGAAATCAGTCATGTCATAGTGAGTGGTGGTGAAATAGCAGCAGACAACACGGAACTGACAGCCACTGTCAGCAGGTTGAATGCCAAAGCATATTCATGTGGTTGCATTGTTTATTTTGTTATCTGGCTCACACAAGTAATGCGAATAAGAGAATAAATATAAGACATCATTAGCTTAGGGAGGCCCAAAATGCTCATTGAGGCAGCCACCCTCGAGTTTGACACGCCTCATAGTGAAATAGCAGTAGTCAGAGCACGCTTTATGGTTCTGTTAGCAGTCTGCACTGGAAATCAGTCATGTCATAGTGAGTGGTGGGGAAATAACAGCAGACAACACGAAACTGACAGCCACTGTCAGCAGCTTGAATGCCAAAGCACATTCATGTGGTTGCATTGTTTATTTTCTTATCTGGCTCACACAAGTAATGCGAATAAGAGAACAAATATAAGACATCATTAGCTAAGTGAGGCCCAAAATGCTCATTCAGGCAGCCACCGTCGAGTTTGACGCGCCCCATAGAGGAATAGCAAGAGTTGGAGCACGCTTTATGGCTCTGTTAGCAGTCTGCACTGGAAATTGAAGTGTTGTCATAGCCAATTTTCAATTTATTAATCTGACTCGAGCAAGTAAAGCGAATGCAAGCACAACTATTGTGATTAATTTTGCTAGCATTTTTTGTAATATTTACGTACCGGAAAAATGCTCGGTAAAGTTGAACGTGTTTTAGTGAGTCACTTTGTTCATTACAAGCCGTAGGCAAAGTGACGGACAGATTCAGACAGTGGTATTGGGGAAGTAATAAATGGTGAAAGTTGCAAAAGCTCTCACAGCACTGCCTTGCTGGACTCCATCCACTAGAAAACTGCATTTGTAATGATGAAAGCGTCAAGACAGGAAATGATACCCGCACTGCACAATGTTATATATGTGTACCACCACATGTGACGGGCAGCAAAACCATCTGTTTATTAAGACTGAATGCAACAACATAGCAAGGTGCTGTTTCACAATATGGCACCTTTTCATGTGCACTTCTGGCAAGCTACCGTATGCACTGATGCATAAATACATTAACAGGGGTAAGAGACGAAGTAACTGTGCAAGCCACGTGATGCTTTTAACATTTTGAATCTGTCAATGTTTCTGTTGTCACAGCTGATAGAACTTTATTTGGTGCAAGTTGGTTAATCACGTTGCGGCAACAATACAAGAAGCAAGGTCAGAATAGTAGGAGAAAACAAAGCAAGGTGACAGACAGAGGAGGCAAGGTAGACAAGAGAGAATGGCTTTAATGACATCGAAGAGGCCAGCCCTCCTATTCACTGGACTTGGTGCTTTGAATGAGACATGTTAATGGAATTGTAAAGAAAGTCGTGGCTGTAGCATGCTTACAAGAACAAAAGCAAAGATAAAAGGATAGAAATAGGAATAAATACATACACGCACGGAAGAACTCACATATTCACACACATGAACACAAACGCGAGCACGAAAACTAAGATCTAAAATACAAAAAAGGGCAATATAACAAATATACATAAACGCACAAGAAAACACGCACACACATTTAACGCAGACGCGAGTAGAACTATTAGGAGTCAGTTCACAAGCAGCTGTGCCTACTGTGTCGTACTTTTTTTTTAAATGTACATATTGGCTCTGTTGCCTTCACTGTCATAGGAATTTTTTAGTAGCGACATATCACGAGAAAGCGCAAAGCTGTGTTGTGGGAAAGCAAGTCGAGCGCTGGCAGCACAGCTTATGCGCGATTGTGTCACAGCAGGCTTTCTACAGCTGGCGCGTGCAGTGAGCGAAGAGTTCTAAGCCACACAGCGACGCGAATTCATGCCAAGCTCCCTTGCAACGGCACCAGTGTATCAGTCATAATTTTATATTAGTATTCAGGCTGACATTAAGGAAACAAACACTGCTTCCAAACGCCTGACCGTTAACAATCCAATGACATTTGCCCAAGCAGCGCGTGTTAGTCACTGATTGTTAGCATTGGTGGAAAGCAATCAATCGACGGTGCTACACAACACTCGAACGACGCTGCTAGACGCTCGGCTATCTTATCACACTGCTGCCAACGATCGGTCGTTTGCACGCTGAGCTGGCAGCAACGAATCTTTGCGTTGGAGGTTGCTTTCACAAATCTTTTCTGTTGAGAAACTCGCAGGTTGGTTTCATCCGCGCACGCTTTTCTCATTTATCCTGATAATGGTTTTACTCCATCACTTCACCACGTCCTACGAGAAACGCAGGGGCACAGTACACAAACACACCAGCCGCTCACAGTAGGCACCAGACTTTGGCGAACTCTCGTCGTCGTAACTTCACTTAGGAGCAAAAGAAAACACCACGGAACAAACACGTACGATGTTTCTTTGCAGCGGTATGTCGCCGCGGGATCCTGTTTCCACACGAAGCGCAGCGCAGCGTCACCGATGTTCGCTGCAATCTTTCTTCGCCGGCTCACGGCTCAGAACAAACGCACGCGACACAAATTGTGCATCGTAAGCTCACAATAATATTTCCGGCATGACAGACCACCAAACACAATTCGAATTCACTCTGACGAAGGGAGACGCACAGAGCTGACGCGACTCGGCCCAGTTCGAAGCGAGGGCGGCCATGTTAGGCATGTTCTCCGTCCGGCGGGGACACCGGCCGTCCGGCTCATGACGTCACCTAAGTGCGCGCCTATTGGTGCCGGCTCGTATGCATCCGCCTTTGAGGGGCAAATGCCGCTGTCTTTTAAAGTTGTATCCGACTATAGCACTCGAGAACTTCCATCGTAACTGTGTACTTTGACAACCTTTCCACTGAATATTTGATCTTGCGGAATCAGTAGCGAATTAACTATGCTAACTGATGCTCCAGTGTCAATTAATACTTCAATCATGTTTCCATTGACGCTCATCTGTGCGTACAGTAGGCCTGCCGCAGACTCCGCCAAGTAGACGCTTTCTTTCGGTGTCTCCAAAGAGAAGGAAAAATCCGGGCTTACCAGTTCTTTTACTTGTTTCGGGTATGGAGTCCTCTCTTTGGCTGAGTCAATTTCAGCACAATTCACTATAGTGCTTTGGCCATAGGACGCCTGGTCTTCCGGGGATCCGATGGTAGAGCTTAGGCTACTGATGTTGCTCTCTTGGTCATTGGTTAGTAAAACGCCGTCGGGAACGTCTTTCAGTGACTGTAGGAGTTCATCCAATGTGGCAAGTTGTCTCATCATGATTAGACGCTGATACTCCTTTGTCATGCACATTATAACCAGTGGCACGATTGATGATTCCCGCAGGTCGGGGTTGGTGCGTTGCAGAAGCAAAAGTTTCTCGTAAAAGTAGTCGATAACCGATCCTTCTCGCTGCTTGTATGCAATGGCCTTTCCCCAGCATTCTATTGGATTCAAGGCGAAGTCTCGCAGAAAGCAACCCATGATACATCTGTGTTGATGGGTACGCGCAATTCGAACCACTTCTTCGCATTTCCCAAAAGGAAATCGCGCATATTATAGATGCGGTCACAGTCCGTGGTCCAATTGTTCTGCGAAGATGCATATACATAAAAGTGAAGCCATGTTGACGGGATTAACGAAGTACCATCAAAAGGTTCTGGCTTGAAAAGTGCTTTCACCGCCTGGTTTGTTGATAGGAGTGTTGATGACAATATCATCAGAAGCTCTCGCTGTTGCTGCGCTTGCTGTTCCTGATTTTTCAAAAGGTGTTGTATGAGATGGTCGGCAGCTTGAGTTTCGCTTTTAACTACCGCTGCTCTAGTCGAATTGTCAATCCAGCGTTGGAAGTCAGTCATACGCATATGCACTCTGACTGAGCCAATGGATTCGAGATTCTGAAGCGATCAATTGGCTCTATCGGCTAAGAAGGCCAAGAAGTCCAGTGCGCTGACCTTTTCAGGTAACTCGACGGCATTGTGTCCACCTTCCTGGTAGTTCCTTACCAGTAGACGACCATCTTCATGTCGGGCGATGGTGAATGACACCCACATGGTCCAAACTGCGACTGCGCCAAAATGTAGCATTCCGTTTAATCAAACATCATTAATCTGGCCGCCACTTCTACCTCTTCTCTTCTGTTGATCTTCTATGTGCGCTTCTTCCTTCTCTTTCACGAGCGTTACATATATTACCAGCATGCTCAGACTTTTGCCTATGCTCTTCTTCGTCTGTATATGTGATCACCATCATCGCGTATCTGCTGCGCTGGTTCGCTGACGAGCTCCCGGACTTAATAAACGTCGTCCCAACCGAGACGTAATAAAATACGCAATAACGGGATACACTGAACTGACACAGCAAAGAAAGAAGCCAAAGACAGGGAAGCGAACCATATGTTACATCTATTTTGGCGGCTACCACAAACTGTTATATAGACAATGCACTGCATATAGGCAAAACAATAAAATAACAGATAAAAACGGCGCACAACATAAAACGGCGAAGCCATCGATGTATAAAATAAACAGAAAGTTGCCGGTGTTGCACTGAATACGCGTCTCTGCGGCCGTGAAAGCTTAACTGCATAATGATGTGGTACAAGTACGCATGCATGTGAAACTATTACGGGCAGTTTGCACTAGTGGTGCAAGGCTGGGTCACAGCGGAGCTAGTTCCGGCTTTTCGTAAGTGTTGTTAGGTTTTGCTAAGTTTTGCGAGCTTATAGATGGCTCCGCTAAGTTCACACTAAGTGTTGCGCAGTTTCGCTAAGTTTTGCGATGTATGGCGTGGCTAGGCTCATACCAAGCGTTGCTAGGTTTTGGCAAGTCTTACGAGGTTATGCATGGCTTAACTAGGCTCATACTAAGTGTCACCAAGATTAGCTAAGTTTCGACAAGTTCTTTCGAGGTCTCACATGGTCAGGCTGGTAAGCCACACAAGCCCCAGCAAGTCACACGCATACAAGCCACAGTGCGTGCATCACAATTGCTGTACAGTGCTTGTAGTGTAATGTACAAGGTACAGTGCTTCAGTAGCAGTCATTGGATTTACCAGGAGCCTATCGCCCTATATGCATGTCGTCTGTATTGGGAAAGGTCCTGGAGAGGCTACTCTACGGTCGATTATATCACTTTTTAGTGATATGGTGTTACATCCACACTTACCAGTACGGATTCACGCACGGCAGGAGCTCGGTGATGGCGCTGCAAGATCTGTCCGTATTTATCCACACGCACCAATCACGGAATACGCCAGTGACGTTGATCTCCCTGGATTTTCATGATTCCAAAATTAGGAAAGCTCTCACGGTCGCACCGATTCCTAAGAACATGCACCCACAACACGATCGGGAAAGACGCCAGCACAGAGCCAAACACTTGAAAACGAAGCTAAGCAGAACGCCACCCGAGACGGTTGCCTTCACAGACGCCGCCCTTGGCGGAGACGGAAGCTCCGTCTTAGTGGTAGTCGACGCGTCCGGAGTAGAACAGGGCGCGATATATACAAGCGGAGTAGACGCCACGGCAGCGGAGGAAGCGGCGATCGCCCTGGCGTGCGTTAGCACGGACGCAAGGGTGATTGTTAGCGACAGGAAATCGGCAGTAAGAAATTTCTGCAGAGGCAAAATATCAGACTACGTGTACAGCATAATATCGAAAGGTAACATAGACAGAGGGATCACCATAACCTGGGCCCCCGCTCACTCCAACATAACTGGAAACGAAGCCGCTAACGCCCTCACCCGAGCGCTCATTATCCGGGGGGAGGGGGACGGCGGCCTCAACCTAACTTTCTGGTCGAGACGCTCGTGACCTACCACGAGATCACAGAGCACTACAGATTAGGACGCCGGAAATATCCACTCCCGGATAGGTCACGTCCGCAGAGGCGATCACCTGGCGCCGCCTGCAAGCCAAGAACCACATGTCTTCCAGATAGAGATACCTCACGCAAACGGGAAATCCGGAGGACTAATTCTGCAGATTTTGCGATAAAATAGGAACTTTAAGGCATATCCTATGGGACTACAGCTACTCCCCTGGATATAATTTATTCACGGACGAAGAAGCATGGGAGACCACGCTTCATATAAAAGACCCGGCGGCACAGGCCAACATTGTCCATCTGGCAGCTGAAGCGGCAAGCCGCTTCGTCTACTAACCCCTGCCCCCTGGGGTGACATCGGGCACCCTGCATGCCTACGAGTGGTACCGGAGCTCCGGTGTCACCCCTTACGAACAATAAAAGTTTACTCACTCACTCACTCACTCATTCACTCCCTGGATTTCCAGGGGGTCTTTGATAGTGTGCGGCTTCATTTGTACGTTTTGCGAAGAGACCCACCTCCGTCGAGCAGCATCGCCAACGCTAGGCTAGGCGACAACGTTTGTCGGCGGCAGCCTCGGCCCGATGGGCAGGATCGGCTCTCCTTCGTCGATCGTAATCCCGCTAAGTCGCGCGCCGAGCTTCCTTTTAGGCGTCTTCTTCTTCGGCAGTCTTGCTCGGTCGCCCCATGGTAGCTGTGCACGCGTCTTCACTAGTCGAGAGAGGCGACGCGACTGCTGGCGCGCTGGCTACTCAGAGCTTTCTAGCACATCAGTGACGTCACGGCTAAGCGAACACTTGCTTGTGCTCCGCTCGGGAGAGGGAAGGCGAAGCGCACGCATGCCGCGGCGAGACTCGGCCCTACGCACGTGTGTGATGCGAGGAAGTTGCGAGGCTCAGCGACGCACAGCTGGGCCCAGTTTTCTGTCGGCACGAAACGGACTTACGAAAAGCCTAACAGTTCCGCCGTAAAATAGTGGAAAGGAAAACAAATGGATTGGGTTTCTTTTACATTTCTTTATCGCAGGCAGGAATGATTGTACTGTTGCGCACTAAACTGCACTTGCAGGAAGCTGGTTTCAGTGGCGGATAGTGCGAGGGAAAAACACATTTTATTGCGATATCAATTATATGGACACTTCTACCGGATTTCTGCCGTCGCCGTCGCCGTCGCCGTGAGGTTCCCTATAGATAAAATCTTCGCCGCGCGCTGTATGCCCGAGCGGAAGCGTGCGGGGACGCGCGACGGAGAGCGAACGCACTCAATCACCCACGCGCAAGCAAGGAAGCGGGAAGCCAGCGCCGGAGGGAGCGCGGGGAGGGGGGGGGGTGGGGCGCACTTCTACGCTGCCAACAACCGCGCGCTCGTCGCTCGTCCGCACCGTCTCTTATCTCCACACGACTCTGACCTTTATGCGCCGTGTATTCGCCGCTCAGTTTCCGTTGAAGCGATAGACCGCACGTACCTTCGCCCGCTGCTGCGGCGTATATATGCGCTTGCTGCCAGCGTTTTGAGAGTCGTTGTCTGCAGTCATTCAGTGTGATCTATTCATGTTTGTTTGTGCAAGCTCACACCACGCTTGTTCAATCAGTTAGTAATAGTCGGGCCACATTTTCCAACGCACGCTACACATGCAATGCTACCCGGGTCGGCAGTGCAGCGCTACAGGTGTGTCCCTTCGCACGCGCTGCCCACGGGAAGCGCGTCTCATCAACACCACCGTTTCACACGCGCCTCCTCGTGGTCATCGAGTCTCTCTTCATGTCGGTCTACTTACGCCACAGCACACCTGCTTAGTTAATCAGCTCATGTTTACTACAATTCATATTGCTACCAAAGCCGCTCACCTTACTTCATATGACATTGCTGTGTTGCTATCGCATTCACTGCTTCGCCCTTAGGGCGAAACTGCGACATTTTTTTTGAATAACTATGCTTTGCCAAAACATTCGTTATGGGTTTTGGGTGGCTTGATCTAGTTCTACATCGCGAAAATGGTTCAATATAATTACTTTTCGCTATGCCTAATTGGTCATGACAGAGCAAGTATAAATGTTTTCGCCTCTCCTGTTCTCCATGTAGGATCATTTTCGGGAATGAGGAAATCAGGCAGAAGGGCTGGTTCATGACAAAGTTAGGATTAATGGTTGGGGTTGTTTATGTGTGACTCTATTGGGAAGGAAATGGAGCATTACCTGTCGCCTCTCTCGTTGAGTGAACACGCGTGCACAGCTACCATGGCTTACATTCATTACATTCATCGATGTAAGCGAAGTTATTCAAAAAAAAGTTTTTTTTCCCTGATTAAAAAACAACTGCCTCTCCTCCGCCACGCGAGTCTCGATCTTTGCGGAAAATCTTACAGCCCATTAGTGTGACCTCGTCATCATAAATGCCTGAGTGTAGCCACGTCTTCGTGATGAGCAAGGTTTCGAGTTGGGTGTTTTTTTTTTCTCTCTCTTTCTTCTTTTTTTATCTTTTACTGCTTGCCTTAGATGGTGGTATAAAACAACGTCCGCTAAAGGTTCTGCCGCCCCTGATAAGGCTTCCGGGAATTCGTTTTCACAGTCAACGAGCCGAAAATAAAGTTGCCACCAAGAAGGATATTTTGACGAACGGCTTGTGTATACGCATAGATAATTATTCAGTTTCTCAAAAAAAGTTTTATTTCTGTTAGAGGGGTGATAAAACCCGAATAGAAATAAAGGTAAACTGCTCTAAGTGAACCTAGACAATGACGAAGTCTATTCCTGGCATATCTGTTAGTCCGAATACATGCAAGGATCCCTTCAAAGAAACTGCCTCTCCCCCGCCGCGCGGGTCCCGATCATTACGGAAAATCTTACAGCCCATCAGTGTGACCTCGTCATCATCAATGCCTGAGTGTATCCACGTCTTTGTGATTATCAAAATGTGGGGTTTTTAAGCGGATAATAAACTGTCTACTTCGTTGACTTGGTTCACAATGCTACGTCCGCTATGATTTATGCACCGTAAAAATTGTATTTCCTGTAGCATTAGTTCATTTCTTGCGTATCTCCTTTACGCTTAGTACGGCCGCATGCACCATTTCCTTCCTAATAGAGTCGCACATAAACAACCCCTATCACTAATGCTAACTTTGTCATGAACCAGCCCTTGCGCTTGGTTTCCTCAATCCCGAAGTGCTGCGACGCAATTGTTTCGTTGCATTCCTCGTGGCCGCCAAAAAATCTCCTGAAATAGAAACGCTATTTCCTTTCAGCTTCAAGCAATTATTCAACACTTGAATTTGATCCCCATAATCAAAGAACGTTACAATTATCGGCGGGGCTTTTCCATTCTGTGCTTGCATTATTTGCGTATTCTTTCCACGGAACGCGCAGTGACACCGAGGTTACTTTTGAACAACTGGTCGATTATTCTAACTGTGGGGTCGTTTGTAGCTTCATTCTTCGTTTCTTTCTCACCGAATACTAGCTTATTTCTTTTGCTGCGGTCTTCCAAGATTCCTAGTCTGGCTTCTAAGGGTTCGACAGTTTTTTGCAGATATGTGATTTTTAGTGCTGCATACTGTGATGACCATACTTGATTCTTGAACTATCTTGAGTTACGTTTTATGCCACCGATCAACGCACTCCTTGATATTGTTTTGACCTTCAAGAATCCGTGCTAAAGGTTCTGGCGTGTTGAGCACCGGATTTGGCTCAATATCGCCACAGAGCAGCACGAAAGAAAACAGTCATGAGCACTGAAAAAAAAAAAAAAAAAAACTGGCAGTCACATTAGCGTGCGTCGAAGAGGGTGAAGTCGAAAGCCTGTGCTCCACCGACATTCATTATATTACTTGATGTTCTCATTCGAATGCGTTGTTACTTCTTATTACTTGTTTTTTTTTCGACCAATGATCGCGCGTTCGAATGTCTTAATTCATGCTACCTTATTTACTGTTCCTTAATTAACGTCGCCCTAATTAACACCGAATGTGGCGGGTTCGACTCCCACCAAAGATCGTGAGTTCGACTTTCACCAAAGCTTGCGGGTTCGAGTTCATGAATTAACTCTATCTTAATTAACACGATGACGTCGGTGACCCGTGCGCCATCAAACTTTTTGCGTGAGCGTTTCTTGTTTACTCATAGAAGACTATGACGACGGTGGCGCAGGCACCATCAAAATTTTTGCGTGAACGTTTACATATAGGAAAGACACGATGCCAGGTTGGTGTAGTAAGACTTACTGCAACAATTCGGCATCGTGTGCGATTTCGCGTCGACGACACGCTTTTCGCTTAAGGACGTTGAAGGTCGACTGAACCATGAGACATGTAAGGCTTTCGCCTTAATAATGGAGTGCGGACCCACTTTATAAGGCGTTCTAACTACTGCAGTCTATATAATTTCGTCTATCAATGCCTAATAGGCGTTCAAAGTATCACTCACTGGAACCAATGCTCATCGGTAGTCCTGCGCCGTCTAAGAAAGGAGACGCAAAATGAAGACGAAGGCAAGAGTTATGAACACAAATAATGGATAAACGCTATGTTTTTAAAGCATGAAAGGCTTTTAGCTCCCGTTGTCGGCGACCGGCAAATGACCTTGACCGAAAAACAAAAGTCGTTATCCGGGCACTCAAATGATAACATCCTGGCATCGTTGCAAAACGGGATCATCCGGGCAACCAGTCAAAAGTTTAAAAAGTGCTGTCTCTGGTACCGACCCTTTGCACAGGACCGCACAATATACGCTAGTTACTGCAAAAACAAGTTACAAAAAATGTATGCCTAAGTGTCAAATGACCCATTGAGCGAAATGCAGTTCCACTAACGTGAAACCTGGGCAGGTGCGATGCATGCAGTGATGCACCGCTAATGGGCTCATACTGCCTTAAGCAAGGGATCATAACCCCGTAAACGCGGCCTCCCCATTACGACGAAAGAAAAGTGAAATTCTACGCTGGAATGATGAGCGGCAACGCAGCCATGTGTGGAAGACGACAATGACGACGAACGCGGGAAGCAGTGGCACGAGCGCGTGCCGAGTGCGAGCACGACCCGCTTGCTTACCGTGACTACGACGACGACGAGAGCCCGAGCGCATCAGGTGCTTCATACCTAAAATATTGCTTCCCGCTGCGTCCTAATGTTCGCTGACGATGTCCCTGAAGCTGTAACTTCTAGTACGCGGAAATTTTATTTGCAATTTCCAGAGTGACGTTCAAAAGACAGGTACAGTGCATTATTAGCGGCGAGAAGTTGGAATGGCGCCCTGTGTACGAGGCACGTCACGGCCAGGACGGCACTCGCTCGGCTGCTGCGCGCGCTCGTTCCCTTCGCGCATGCTTGGGGTATTGGGGGCTCTAGCCGTACTTATTGAAGGATATGCCGGCTTATTTTTATTGTCTTGCCTGAACGGCAGTTTCTTCTTTAAAACCGCGAGTCGTGAAAATTTGCGGCGTGGATATCACAAGCTATGTAGCATTGAAGGGGTCTACTGGTTTTGCAATGCGTATATGCGCAGTGTTCTTTGCATAAAAAGAATGTCTGCAATTTCAACACACGAAGTTGTGTAGGATGTTCCGCAAAACACAAACATTCCCTTAGTGCTTAGCTATGAGATACATTGCATTTTACAAGGAAGAAAAATCTTGGTATTGATATTTGATGTCAATATTATAAATGCGTGTTAGAAGGAAACTGCACAGCGAATCTTTTATGATGATTCTTATTACTATGGTTAGTTGTTCTAGTTAAATTGGGTACTTTATTATTGAGTAAAAGGAACAGTTAGGCGCGCATTTTGCATGAAAACGTTTGCTAATACTTTCACCGTTCTCTGAAACAGGCACCCAGAAAACGCATTGCTCATGACTGTTAACACGACGGCGCGTCACGTATAGTATCTATATACTTCACGAATACCATAACAGCAATCACCTGAAAGAACAGTTTCGCGGTTCAGATCGAGAGCCTACCAATTGCACGGGCGAAAATGTTTCAGTTACCCTCCGTTGCCTTTATCGATATCATGACACAGCTCTTACGGAACTAAATCTCCCGGCTGTGGTTATGGTGAGGCACGCATCATTCGCGAAACCCATCAGTTCACCACAACTTCGAATTGAAACCATTAAGCAGTTCTTCAGGCGCCAATTGCAATGCCTAAAGTATACTCAAGGCTATACAGCGCAGCTTACGCTGCGCTGAAGAGGAAAATTTAAATGCCTTCTGCTTCACCATGTCTCGATCCTGCGTTGTCTAACTACACAAACTGAAAACTATTCGCTTCGTGAGTGCATAAAAGAGAACCTTACATACCCGCCTCGTAGAGAAGACACCACAAGCCTCAAATGAATTCACTTGATTTTTCACTTCCACACGGGAATAATGATATCTTCAATAAGCCCCATACTGCTAAGAATGAGGCTTCGGCTTCTTTCTAGCTGCAGCCATACGGTCCAAAAGGCATATTTAACTAAAAAATTTGGGCTGAGCAGCGTGTGTCAGTTCGCCAAACAGATTCGTGATGTCTGTTCCTCAAAAAACAAGCAGCAGTAAGTTGCACAAGCGAGTTGAACGTGTATCACGAAACAGTGCATAAATATTGGTACATTCCTTTGCGTATTCTGAATATAGCTGTAAGCCTCAATTAGCTTTACTTCATATTACCGCTACTTGAAATTAACCGGTGATGAACGGCCTAATTTTGAGAAGCAGTTAAAGGAACAAGTGGGGCTGGTTGAAACTAAACTGCACTGTCAGGTACTCGTGTTACTCCCGAGCGTTTCTCTGAAGAAATGAAAAATTAGACATTATACCATGAGCTACTCGTCATAAGCAAACACGTTTTAATGGGCTAAAATCAAGGTAAATGTAGCAGTCATATGTACGTATGGTATCCTCACTGAATTTCCATGTGCTCTGTTTATGCGTTTATGCTTTTATTAGTCAGATGCTATTTATGCTTTTTTATTAGTCCCTCAATCTGCAAAGTCTAGATCCGCGCATGAAAAACAGACAATGGGCTGGTCTGAGCTCCTTCGGCTGGCACTACAGCGAACAAACGGAAACACTGCAGAAGGCGCCTGGACAGCGCCCGAGTGGCAGCAGACGACAGGCGCTAGTCCGTGCCCTGACGTCACGCGAGCGACGCTCGCAGCGCCCCTGCAGGTCGTTCTCCGCGCTAATGCACCTAATTGTCATCTTTTAGCGTTGAGACAGGGTTGCCTGTGCTCTTTTCAATGCCAGTGGTCCTTGAGTTCCGCGGCGCGCGTTTTGCACCGCCGCCTTCGAGAGATGGCGCCACACTGCGTGAGCGGGCCCGCAGCGTCCGCGCACCGCAAATAGTTGTTTGGTGTGGTGTATGCCCTTGCGAACGTGCACTAATACCCATTTTATGATTGTGGCGAGTATCATCTCCAGCCAATCTTCTTTGCCGGTAGCCATTTCATGCTTACATATACTCTCGATTACGGGAGAGCCAGCCTTTTGTTGTCTTATTTTAGGCTGTTTCTAACCATGCCATGTCTTCTTTTCGTGCTCATTCATTCTTTCAATTATTATGAAACAACTTCCCCCCAAGGAGCAATGTTAGGCTCTCTTGGAAGACCGCGAACACCACGACCTCACAAGCATGCCAGTAGGTCTATCTCGCGTCTTTTTAGGTGCTGGTAATTACTAGGCAAAAAGGCACTTCTTTGAAAGACGTTTCGCACGAAGGCCCTCTTGTTTCGGTTGATCTGATGCGAAGGGCAGGCGGGCACCGTTCCTTATCAAACGTTAGTCATTTTCAAGCGAAGCTTTCTTTGCCTCTTCTCCCGTCTTTCCGGGCGCTGCTACGGCTGTGGTAGTCTTGCCGCGCGTGCCGCTGGATTTCTTGCAACACTACCACCTGGCGCTCGCCTCCTAGTCTTACTCGCGCCCACTGCTTGTTTTTTTGCGCCACCAGGGGGCGCTCGCTCGTGCATCCTTGCCGAGCGAGCGCCCAACTAATCAAAAATCTCGGTCCAAAAAGCAAGGCACTGCTGACTAATGCCATAGAGCAAGTGATTAGAACAAAGAAAATTCCCGTTCGATGGCGTGAAAGCAAGATGAATCTCATCTACAAAGGCAAAGGAGATAAGGATAAGACGAGCTCGTACAGGCCAGTTACAGTAACGTCGGTGATATACAGAATGGCAATGCAAGCCATAAAATTAGAACTGTCGAAGTGGGTGGAGGAAAACGATGTATTGGGGGAACTACAGAATGATTCAGGCCAGGCAGACGCTTAGAAGACAATATGTTTGTACTAACTCAGTGCATAGAGATTTCAGTAGCCCAGAAAAGACCTTTATGGATAGCATTTCTAGATATTAAAGGAGCTTATGACAACGTAGACAGGGAATTGTTGTGGGATATTCTTCAATACGAAGGCATAGATGACGATTTCGTGGAGCTGCTGAGGGAGATATATAGAGACAACCAAGTACAAGTGGTATGGGAAGGTCGGAAAGGTAATGAAATGGTGGGAATTCGCCAAGGATTGAAGCAAGGATGCCCTCTGTCACCATTGTTGTCCACGCTTTACGTCAAGGACGACTGCAAAACAGCGAATTAGCTACTGATTTATCCTACATGCGTAATGGACAAATGGTGCAACAGAAGGTCCCTGGACTGATGTACGCAGACGACATTGTGCTACTAGCGGACAATAAAAAAGATTTGCAGATACTTGCGAATATCTGTGGGAATGCAGCGACAAATGTAGGCCTTATGTTTAGCACAGAGAAATCAGGAATTATGATCTTTAATGAAGACACGAGTAGCTTCGAGGTGTCAATTCAACAGCAAGTAATACCCATAGTGAAGCAATATAAGTACCTCGGCGTACGCATAAACGAAGGAAAAAATTACTCAAGCAACCACCAAGATAATCTGAAAATAAAGGGGAAGCGGAATGCAGCAATAACGAAACACAGAGCACCATGGGGCCACAATAAGTATGAGGTGGTGCGTGGAATCTGGAAAGGAGTAATGGTGCCAGCGCTAACATTCGCAAATGCCATTATATGCGTAAAATCGGATATATTGGCGGGTTTGGAAGCTAACCAAAGATCAGTAGGCCGGTTGGCTTTGGGAGCCCACGGTAATACCACAAATGAGGCACTGCAGGGTGACATGGGTTGGGCCTCTTTTGAAGTCAGAGGAACACAGAGCAAAATTAGTTTTGAACAAAGGCTCAGGAACATGGATGAAAATAAATGGGCGGCTAAAGTGCAACCGTATCTCTACATGAAAAGCGTGGACAGAGAATGGAGGAAGAGATCAAGGAAGTTGGCCACCAAGTACAGGATAATCGAAACTGTAAATAGACAACCAGGAGTCATCAGAAAGAAAGTGAGAGAACTAGAGACGGTGCATTGGATGCAAAGAATGGAAACAAAACGGACAATGGAGATTTACAAGAATCAGAAGAAAGAAATTAGAAGGGAAAATGTGTACGATAACACAAATGGCACTGCCTTGCTATTTGAGGCTCGAGCCGGTTGCCTAAGGACCAAAACATACGGGAGCAAATATTCGGGACTAGATGAGGCATGTGTATGCTGCAGTAAAGATCCAGAGACCACTCAGCACATCCTAATGGAGTGCGACGGGATCCATCCAGCGAGAGCCGTAGGTAACGTGCAACTCCCAGAAGCGCTTGGGTTTAAAGTGGAAGGAAACATCAACAGATCAGCCGTAGAGATAAGCAAGAGAAGATTAGAGTACTGGTGAAAAAAAAGCAGGGAAAAGATGGATACGACCTGATCTTATAAAATCATAGGAAGCGCGGTACAAGGTAAATTTTTGAAAAAGAAAAATAATGAGAGGTATACAAAAATGCTAGATAAAGAACATGTATAGTATACCTGATTAAATCAAGCGGGCTAGGTGACTATATTTCGCCGCCCCGTTTCAAAGGGGATGCCAATAAATCACCATCATCATCATTGCCGAGCGAGCAAAAGAAAGTACGAAAAGTAGGAAATAGGAAGAAAGCGAGAGAAAAGTGGGGAGACCACAAACAACGGAGACCTACAGAAACAGAGTTCCCAGTAATGGTTCAAAAAGGTTGATGCCTGGAATTCTTTGTATTTGTGTGTGTCTCAGAAATAAAGATAGCACATTAGGCAAAATAATAACAAGAGCTTGGTGGCGCAACCTACCACCCCGTTTCAAAGGGGACGCTCATAGCATCCATCCATTAGAGTTACTGTATAGGCTCCCTGAATGGAGCCTATACAGCAACTCTACCATCCGTCTTCCATCCATTGCCCGCGCCGCCGCGCCAGCGTTTCACAGTTCGTGCGTATGGCACGTGCTGTGCTTGCTTTCCTTTGTGAAGAACAACTTTTAGAGCGAAATCCATAGGTGGCTATGTTGCTGGTGACCTTGGCGGTGACCTTGCAGTGCCCTTTGCGAAACTGCGCCGTGACAAAAAACGGCCGACGCCGCAAAGAGTAAAACCACTTCTAAAAAATTTGTCGCAGTTTCACACTTCACACGAAAGGCGAAGCATCAATTGCGATAGCAAAATAGTAGAGAGCTATACAGAGTGATGATAGTTGTTTTATCAGCTGTATACAGTTGGACATGCAGCAGCAACAGCAACGCGCAGAACTGTTGTCGACGCCGTCGGCGTTTTCCCCGCGTTCGCACCGAACGCGGGCAATCGAGGGCACCGGCAACTGTTGGTGACAGTTGCCGGTGGCTCTGGGGGCGGCTTGGAGGTTTTCGACGAGATCAGAATGGGACACTCGTCGAGCAGCGTCGGAAATCTTACCCACCTTCTCGCCTCGCAACGTTTTATTGCAATAGCAATTATATGGACACTCCAAAGCAGATTTCTGCTGTCGGCGTCGCCGTCGTCGTCGCCGTGAGGTTCCGTATAACGTCAATGGAGATGAAATCGTCGCGCGCCTAACACTGTATGTGCGAGGGAAAGGGCGCGAGGGACGCGCGCTTTCACGGGGAGGGAACGCACGGCGGAGAACTAACGCGCGTTCTGCGCCGTGCTCCCTTAAGGGCGGGACGCCACTACGGACGCGGTCGAGAGCGGACGCGTCTCACGTCGGCTCCTGTGATTTTCGTCAGGACCTGCTGAACCCTGCACGGCATCCCACGAAAATTGACCCTATCATCTTCCTAACATCGTTCTGCACCCGAAGACACCACTCTCATCCAGGTAGTCCGATGTTTGGCCATTTTATGTCCACTTCTTGACCTCACCTTGGGGAGCTACGCTTGCCCTAACGAGTTAGGCCCAACGCCGACTGCGCCGGGACTCTCCCGCGGACGCCGCCTTATATGGCGGTCACCGCTCTCCGTGGATATGATCCCACTACCTTGGCGTGGAAAAAAGTTCCTGCCTCAACGCCCGAAGACTCCGTTCCACCCACGGATATCGTGGACGATGGACTATTTACAGTGATGACGCTTCGTAAGCGCCGCCAGCAATCTAACACTGCTAAGGCCTCGGATACCGACAAGGCCAAGTCAGCGAAGACCCCACCCAAGAAGACATCCCGTGTATCGTGGCGGCCCGCCGCTATGCCCCGCACTGCTGCGGAAGACTTCACCATCGTGCTCAAGCCTCGAGTCACGGTGGATCTCAAAGCTGCCTTCCAGCCAGGTGAGCTAGGAGCCAAGCTCGCCTCATATGCGAACGCTACCAACAGTGATTGTATCAGAGTGTGGCCCATTTGGGCGCAAAATATCATCGTTGTCTCAACCAACGACATCAACACTGCCAACCTTATCTCGCGAGAATTCTCGCTCAAGACATCCCAGGGTCCCCTACCGATGATCGGCCACGCCAAGATCAGCGGGGAAGTGTGCCGTGGAGTCATTACGGTGCACGAACAGGAGACCTCCGCCTCCCTGAAAGCCAAGATCCACTGGCGGGGTGGAAACATCGCTTTCATCAGGAAGCTGGGCGACTTCCGTGGCCCTCCTCACTTTCGAAGGCCACCACGTGCCACGGTTCGTGCACTACAACAGTGTCGTGACCCCGGTACGCGAATACAAGCGCACCATACCAGCGTGCTACTGCTGCGGGACGGTGGGCCACCGCCCGGAGCTGTGCCCCCACCCCAACGATCAACGCTGCGGCCATTGTGGTCAAGTTGTGGGTGCCTCTGAGGAGGGCATGACCCCACATGATTGCAAGCCATCGTGCCTGGTGTGCGGCGAGGAACACCTCACCGGATCTCCGGCCTGCAAGGCAAAATTTCGCCGCCTGCAGCAGACGGGCGGCGAACATGGTGGCCGCGGCTCCCCGCAGCAGCGGCCAAAGCCCAAAACATCTGACGTCACGCCGGAAGGCCGTCAGCCGGGAGCAGCCAACCAAACCCCCAAGACCAATCAGCAAGTGCCACATCCACCCAAGACATCACAGGCGTCACAGAAGACGTCATCCAAGACCCCCGACCAGGGCGCCCCCGTGTTCCAAGCCGGGGAATTTCCACCCCTGACCTCTGGCGGTGCCTCAGGCATCCAGCAAAGAAGACATCCTCTCAGGTAGGCAGCTGGGCGGGGGCCGCCTTCTCCTCTCGCTCTCCCTCCCCCACCTCCTCCCCCGAATTCCTCGTGCTCAAACAAGAGCTCGCTGCGCTCCGGCCACAGAACGCGCAGCTTCTAGTCAAAATTGCCACTCTGGAGGCAGGTAGTACGCCCTCCACCCCCGCGTCACCGCCCCCTCCCCTCCCTAAAATTACCGTCGCCTAAGCCCATGTGCGTCGCTCCGTCCGTCTCGGAGCCCTCTAACACTGAACAGCGTTTTCAGGCTATTGAAAGCGCTATGACTGCTCTGGTGACACAACTCACCGCCATGAGCAAACGCATCGAAAATCTCTCCAATACCGTCACCCATCAGGTGATGAGTAACATTAAGGCTTGGCTCCAGGACACCAACCCTCGCAGCCGCAGGGCTAGTCCCCTCAAGGACGTTAACCTCCCCTCTAAATTTTCTTATACCAATGACCTCGCCGAACTCTCTGAGGACTCCGAATCCCTACTTGCACAAGGCACCAATGTAGGGGCCGAGTCCATCCCAGCCACCCCAAATTCTCAGTATGGCGGTAGCACCTAAACGCTTACCCCCATCGCGAACCCGAAAACCTCAACTACTTTCTCTAATTAAGTGGAACTGTAGAGGCTTCAAGGATAGGGCCAAACGGGCCAATTTCATCCTCTATCTCGAAACCTTCGAACACCTGTGCGCGGTCGTTGCCCTTCAAGAGCCCGGCAATGCCGTGCGCCTCACAGGCTATAACACTTTTCAGCGGGACCCATTCACCTGCCTTCTTGTACATAAAACCTTAACTGCACAAGAAGTCGACCTCGACCTCTCAATACCCTACTCGTACACCATGGTCACAATCCTTCCCCTGCGCAGAGCCGACCCCCTGGTACACATCCTTAACATTTACTGCCGACCTAAACTCAAAAAGATCACTTTCGCTGACACCTTCACCAGGGCGCTGAAGATCGCAGGCGCGATCCCCTCCTAATAGTGGGCGACTTTAACGCCCCTAGCAGGCTTTGGGGCTATCGCAAGGAAGAGATGCGTGGAAGGAAACTCGCGGAGCTAACTTCCACGCTGGGCATCACTCTTCACACCGACCCTGCGCAACCAACTCGTCTAGTAACTCTGTGACCCGGGATACCTGCCCCGACCTTACCTTCACCAAAAACATCAAACACGCAGACTGGGTCAATACCGTGGAAACCCTCGGCAGCGACCACTGCATTCTCAACACCACACTCTCAACACGACCCCTACAACGCCCCATCACACAGGCTCACGTACCCAACTGGGACGCCTTCCGACAGTCCGTACCTGCCTCTCCCATTCACAATGGTCATTCCCAGTGGGCCCAATCCATACTCTAAACACTAAGATAACACGAGACCGCAATACAACTCACGGACAGCCATCCGGACGTGGATAACCACCTCCTCCATCTTTGGGAGGCCCGTCGCAGCCTCACAAAGAGATGGCGCCGGCAAAAACACAACCGCAAACTCCGCATGCGGATACTGGATCTCACCCAGAAGGCGGCCGAGTACGCTGCCCAGCTCGCCGATTCAAATTGGGCAGGCCGATGTAATACTGCCGCCAGGCAAATGTCTGGCCGCAATACATGGAGACTCTTCCGTAGTCTCATCGACCCCGCGCAACCGCGAGGCGAGACACAAAGACATCTACATCGAGCCTTTCACAATTTTCAGGACTCTACAACACAGCTAGCTCTCTCGCTCCGGGACCGCTATCTCTGCACTGAGCAGCACCCGCGAGGCCCCGAGTATCACTACGCAGGCAGGGAGAACTCGGAACTGGACGCTCCTTTCCAGTTACACGACCTCCGTGCGGCTCTTGCCAAAATGAGGCGGGGCACGGCTCCCGGGCGAGACAAACTCACCGTAAAAGTCCTAGCAAACCTACCCGATACTGCACACCAGTCGCTTCTCGAATACATCAATGTTATCTGGTCCGGAGAAACACCCCTCCCCCTAGATTGGAAAACATCTCTAGTAACTTTCATACCAAAGGCAGGGAAACCCATCAACACTGATAACCTTAGACCCATTTCTCTTACTTCCTGTGCGGGGAAGCTAATGGAAACTATGGTCAGGGATCGTCTCTCCTCCTACTTGGAAGAGCGTAACACTTTCGCTGACTCCATGTACGGCTTCAGACCCAACAAATCTGCGCAGGACATCCTCCTACAACTACACCACGAAGTCCTCACTCCCATAGAACACCCCCGCAATGACAAGATCATTCTAGCGCTTGACCTTAAGGGAGCCTTCGATAACGTTAAGCACGAAGTCATCCTAGCTCACCTCAGTGCCACTAACTGTGGCGATCGCACTTTCAACTATATTCGAAATTTTCTCACTGACAGGGCTGCGTACATTCGCATCCAAGATCAGGAATACGGCCCTTACCCACTGGGCACGCGAGGCACACCACAGGGCGCTGTGTTGTCGCCTCTCCTTTTCAACTTAGCTATGGTACAGCTCCCGGCCCGGCTGGATGCTGTCGACGGGGTAAAGCATGCGCTTTATGCCGACGACATCACCCTGTGGGCCACACACGGCAACCTGGGCAACATGGAGGACAGGCTGCAAGCCGCAGCGCATATAGTGGACGAATATGCGGCATACTGCGGCCTCCAATGTTCCCCACAGAAGCCAGAATTCGTGCACATTCGGCCCACGCCGAAGTGCACTTCGTCCATTAACCTTTCCCTGCATAGCGGACCCATTAACGAGGCACAGGAGATCCGTGTCCTTGGACTGCACATACACAAACACCGCCAAGTAGAGACAACACTTCACAAACTCCGTAAGGTTGGAGAACAGGTGGGCCGCATGGTCCGCCGGGTTTCCAACAAGCGGGGGGGTCTCAAAAGCAAGGATGCGCTTCGTCTCGCACAAGCTTTTGTCACGAGGTGCATCTTGTATGCAACACCGTACCTGCACTTACGGAAACACGATGAAGATTTTTTGGAGGTCACCCTCCACAAAATCATCAAGCGAGCCCTAGATCTCCCCATCTCTACCTCCAATGCGAGACTTCTTGCCTTGGGGGTGGTCAACACCTACCGGGAGCTTCGGGAGGCTCACTTGACAAATCAATACACCAGATTCGCGCAGACCCCGTCAGGCAGACGACTCCTAGATCGCCTACACATCAGGCATGAATTCCACACACAGGAGCGGGTACGAGTGCCCGAACACTGGAAATACGCGATCCATGTTCGACCCCTCCCCACCAATATGTCCCATGAGTCACACACTGGTCGCCGGGAGGCGCGGGCTCTTGCCCTCCGACGCCACTACGGCTCGAAACAAAGCGTATTTTACACGGACATCGCCGGCCCTTACCATGGGGGTTGGTATACGGCGGCCGTAGTCCACCAAGACAGGCAGGTGGATGGTCTCTCCTTCCGTGCACCCAATGCTACCCATGCTGAAGAGGTGGCCATAGCCCTAGCTATCTCACATGACACTTCCAAAACCATCATATCTGACTCCAGAGGAGCCTGTCGAAATTTCCAGCTGGGATGGATCTCACCCCTAGCTGCTCAAATTCTTCGACCTTGCCCGCGGGTAGGTGACCCCTCTCCCCGCTCACTAATCTGGACCCCCGGCCAACATGAACTCACAGGCAATGAGGCAGCCCACGCTGCCGCCCGCGCACTCATTCCCCGGGCAACTGCCTCTTCCACCGATGAACACTCTGATCCAGAATATAACCCTCCGCTTCTCAATTTTAAAGACATAAGTGCCCATTATCGGGACTCTCACCGCCGCTTTCCTGCGCTCTGCAAAGGGCTCAAGAAGGCGGACGAGAGAATTCTTCTTCGCCTATTCACGAATACGCTACAGTGCCCGGCAGTGCTCAAACACTTTGACTCTTCCTTTTCCGGCCTCTGCCAGTACTGTGGGGAGGTGGCTGACACTTACCGCATGGTATGGGCATGCCAACTCAATCCTTCTCTAACCCCCAACCCCAACGCAACCCGAGAGGACTGGAAAGCGGCCCTGCTGGGCTGCCTGGACCTTCCGGCTCAACAGGCCATGGTCCAGCGTGTCACGACAGCGGCCACGACCAATGGGGTCCCTGAATAGGGACTCCACCTAGTATTGTAGGGAGCTGGCCCACTAAGGGCTGGTTTTCCCGAACAACCTCTATGTAAATAACACCTTAATAAATGTTTACCACCACCACCACCACCACCCTTAAGGGGTGCAGAAGTAGGCGTCTCTTTCCTCCTTTACAATCACCATATATGTAGAACAAACGCGCCTTCTTCCGACGCGCGAAAGACCATGGGGGGGAGGGGGAGGGAAGGGAGGCGACGTTTAGCTGCGGCACCAAGTGCCTATTTATATCAGAGGCTCCGGCAACAGTCACCAACGCCGCACGCATTTTGTGCGAACGCGGGCAAAACGCCGACGGCGTCGACAACAGTTCTGCGTGTTGCCGGTGCTGCTGCATGTCCAAGTTTATACAGCTGATAAAGCTACTATCATTACTCCGTATAGCTCTCTACAAATTTGCTATCGCAATTGATGCTTCGCCTTTCAGGTGAAACTGCCACAACTTTTTATATAAATACGCATTTGGTGCCACAGCTAAACGTAGCCTCCCCTCCCTCCCTCCCGTCCCCCCCGCACGGCCTTTCGCGCGAGAAAGAGAGAGAGCGATTGCGGTTGTGAAGAGGAAGAGGCGCTATTTTCTGCAGCCCTTTAGGGACCACGACTCATTGTGGAAGAAGTCGCGTTTGCTCTCTCTCTATATATATATATATATATATATATATATATATATATATATATTGTTACGCTAAAGCTACGAAAAGGACTGAAGAAGAAGAGAACGAAGTGCAGTTGTCTTGGTAGCAGCTCGGTGTCGGCGCGGCCCCTTTTCATCAATTCATCTGTTAAATAAACACACCCCATCGTAACAGTTTTGGTGGACGGTGCTGGGTAGAACAACGGCGTCCCCGAGCAACGACGACGAACTGCCCGCAGGAGCGCAATCCGTGGAGCTTCGCCGAAGTCGCCGAATTGCCGGTCTGCCACCAGAGATGGCTTCCGACGGTGACAACCCGCCGCCTTCTTCCAGCTCCCAATGGCAGCCCTACATCGAACCACGAACCTTCGCCGGAAAAGCCGGGGAAGACGTGGACGGATGGCTCAGCTTTTACCAACGCGCAAGTAGGTTCAATGACTGGAATGCCACCGCCCAGCTTAACAACGTTGCCGTCTTCCTCGAGGGAACCGCGTCAGTGTGGTTTGAAAACCACGAAGAAAGCATGACGACGTGGGAACGGTTCGTAGATGAAATCAAGAAGTGCTTCGGAGATCCGGCAGCTAAAAAGAAGCGTGCAGAACAAACCCTAATGCAGCGAGCCCAAGTTCCCGGCGAAACTGGCAAGCACAGAGACGCAACAGCTCTTCGACTACGTCGGCCACGAACTGCCGACCGCGATCGCTCACAATAACACGAGGTGGTCCATGACGGAGTATAACAGAGGACAGGAGGAAGCTCGAAACATCAAGAGCCATGGCCGTTGGCATCGCTGCGGTTTAAGCATAACGCGTCAGATGGTCGACGCAGACTATAATCCAGCGATTGTCGTTTGTTGAGCGCGGGAATGGACCGAGAAGGTCCACTCCAACCATTTCGAAAGGAGATGATGGTGGCACTACAGGGTGAAGGAGTCCGACCGGAGCAGTATTAGGGCGCTTGAATTGCTGGCACTTGTTACAACTGGCCACATACTTTTCTATATCTCGTCGCATACTGGTCCAGTAGAATCGGCCCTGAATGCGGTGGCATGTTCTGGTGAAACCCAGGTACCCCTGCGGTCGAGTCGTCGTGCATAGCACGGAGCACGTGGGTTCTCAATTTTTTAGGGTCCACTAAGAGGAGACGGGCACCATCAGCCGCATAATTCTTCTTGTAGAGCAGGCCATCTTGGATGACAAAGCCATTGTGACCTGTTGGCTGAGCAGCTGAGGCGAAGAGGGCATCCAGGCTGCGGTCGTCACGCTTCTCTTGCCGGAAGGTGGCCAGGTCGGGGAAAAGAGTGTCGTCGATGGCGGCCTCATCGAAATTGTCGGCGTCACATTCACTTGTTTGTAGAGGGAGCCTCGAATACAATCGGCGTCCACATGATGTCGGCCACTCTTATAACAGACTGCAAAGTCAAATTCCTGTAAACGTAGCGCCCATCGAGCAAGGCGGCCAGACGGGTCGCGGAGACCAACCAACCAACATAGTGAATGATGGTCAGTAACGACCGTGAAGCGGTGCCCGTAGAGATATGGCCGGAACTTCTGGACTGCAAAGACGACAGCGAGACACTCTTGCTCAGTCACGGTGTAATTTTGTTCGGCCTTGCTCAACGAACGGCTGGCGTATGCAATGGCGTGCTCGGTGTCACCAAAGCGCTGCACGAGGACGGCGCCGAGGCCGATTCCACTCGCGTCGGTGTGCAATTCTGTTGTGGCAGAGGGGTCAAAATGACGAAGTATGGGTCCGGAAGAGAGCAGGAACTTCAGTTGACGAAACGAGGAATCGCAATCTGCTGTCCAGATGAAAGGGTTATCCTTGCGCAGCAATGAAGTCAGGGGGTAGGCAGTATCGGCAAAGTTGGGCACAAAACGTCGAAAGTACGAGCAAAGACCCACGAAGCTCCTCAGTTCGCGCTGTGACTGCGGTTGTTTAAAGCCGCTAACTGCAGCGACCTTCTGTGGGTCGGGTCGCACCCCGTGCTTGTCCACTAGATGTCCAAGTACTAGCGCCTCTCGTTGGCCGAAGTGACATTTCTTTGAATTGAGTGTAAGTGCAGCTTGTTCAAGGCACGTCAAAACAATGTATGCGATCGCGGTCGGCAGTTCGTGGCCGACGTAGTCGAAGAGCTGTTGCGTCTCTGTGCTTGCCAGTTTCGCCACGCGACCCCGTATCACCCACAGACAAATGGTCTCGTCGAGCGCACTAACAGAACTTTGACCAACATGCTTTCGATGTACGTGGATTCCAGGCACAAGAATTGGGATGACATCTTGCCTTTTATGACATACGCCTACAACACCGCAAAGCATGAAACTACAGGCTACAGCCCTTTCTATCTTCTTTATGTTCGATCACCCCGCAGCTTCCTTGACACCATTCTACCTTTTACTCCTCATACGGACTCTTCTATTGCCCAGACTCTCTGCCGCGCTGAGGAAGCACGCCGCATAGCTCAGCTCCGTACGTTGGCGTCCCAAGACCACTCCAAGATCCGCTACGATTCACGACATAAGAATGTGTCATACGACAAAGGGGACATTGTATGGCTTTGGACACCCCTTCGCAAGCGTGGCCTGTGCGAGAAGTTTCTGGCCCGTTACACCGGGCCTTACGTCATCACCGATCGTCTAAGTGATGTGACCTACTCGATTGCTCGTCTCGTGTCCAATGGCTACCGGTCTAAGAAGACGCAGCTTGTTCACGTCGCTCGCCTGAAACGCTGTCATCCACGTGACTCCGAGTGGACGTAACAGTTACTCGCCCAGCGGGCTTCGTCTGAGAAGGGAGGAGTGTTACGCTAAAGCTACGAAAAGGACTGAAGAAGAAGAGAACGAAGTGCACTTGTCTTGGTAGCGGCTCGGTGTCGGCGCGGCCCCTTTTCATCAATTCATCTGTTAAATAAACACACCCCATCGTAACAATATATATACATGGTGATAGTAAAGGAGAAAAGAGGCGCTTAATTTTGCAGCCCTTCAGGGAGCACGGCGCAGAACGCGCGTTTGCTCTCCACCGTGCGTTCGCTTCCCGTGAAAGCGCGCGTCCCTCGCGCGCTTTCACTCGCACATACAGCATACGGCGCACGGCGACGATTTCAACGCCGTTGACCTCATACGGAACCTCACGGCAACGGCAATGCCGACGGCATAAATCTGCTTTGAGTGTCCAAATGACAAAAAGCAGGATGGTATGGCTGTTTTACAGATTGTGATTTAAGAATTTAGATAGTGACCTAGTAGGTGTGTTGTTACTAGACACTATAGACCTGCCTGAGATTTCTGCTCTCTTGAATTTCCCGTCGCCCGCATTCGTCCGTGTTTTCCCACCTGACAACAGAGAAATACAGATGCAACAATCTGCGTTTCTTACAGCATAGTCCAAATCATGTCATGTACCGCCAATGCCTCCTTTACTAAAGTAAAGGAGGCATTGTTACCGCGTAGCTTCTTACTGTGTCGCTTCTCACCGCTAGCCTACGTCTCTTTTCTCTCTCTTCCTCCCACCATTAGCAGCACCCTCCCTCACACTGATTCTTTCATCGCTGCCATCGCTAGCAGTGCGCTATGCCGTGCGCACCGAGCGGGAAGTAAAAAAAAATATGAGGATCCCACTTACTGTGGCAATTGATGTAAGCGAAGCTTTGTATGATGTTTGCTTTGATTGAAGATAATCAGCGGTCATGTTAGCGGCGAGTGTGTAATATCTTAAGCGATTAGTGCATTACGAGAGTGATGAGTTGATGTTCAGTGTTAATGCGTAGTGTTAAGACGCAACCAAGGGCGGAAAAAAGGATCAGGACAGGAAAGGGCGGACAAGAAAGGACGCTCTTTCCTGTCCTGATCCATTTTTTCCGTCGTTGGTTGCGTCTTAACACTACGCAATAAGATGAACCAACTAGCCCAGCAATTAAGTCCTGACACGTTAAATGTTACCTTGTGTGCAGAACTGCTGTTTGTCAGCGTAGTCCACAGAATACACAGGGAGACGTGTTTGCTTGGGGCATTGTTGTGCGTCATTGTTCATAATGCTCAGGGAGGGCTGAGCATTATCATTGCCTCACATGGCATATCGCATCGCGGCAGAAGTGTTAAAACCTAAATGATTTATGGGGCCATCCGTAATTCAATGAATTATTACAATTGTATGTATTGTGAGGGCGAGGCTGGGGCGAGATGCTTGAGGCTGGGCATGAAGGCAGTAACGTCGACCCAGGTCGACGTCTTTATTAATAATTGGCAAGGCATACAGAACAATACAAGGGCTAGCGCGCGCAAGCGCGACTCAACACAACAGTCCTACGTGGCAGCGGGACCGACACTCACTCAGCTCTCTTCTCCAAGCTAAAGGCGGGAAAACAGGGGAGAATGCGACAGGTGCTGCCATCTGTCGGGCGGCCGGCGAAGCGGACGTGGGAGTCTCGGAGGTACCTCACATCCGGCCCCACTTTTATGATCAAAGTCCTCTTTGATTATAAGTGTGAAGTAAGGCTGGGCAAAGGGGAGAAAACGCTAGACATGGACAACAGGCAATGTATGGCAATACTAGGCATGAATAGGCGAGGCAAGGAAACAGGCATACGACAGGCAAATAGCAACGGACGAGGTAAGGCAATAAATGTTCTATATGGATTAAAGCCAAAATCAGGCAAAGACAAACTCTAAAGAAATTGCAATGGGGCACAAGCACAGCACTTTCAAAAGTCCACTTCATACTCCTGAAGATGGGTGGGCAGTCTGCGCTGTCTGACTGGGCACTTATCATTCAGCGGCTAAGCAGATGCAGTTTCTGAGCTACGTGACGCCGGGTGAGAAGTCTCCAAAGGTGGACGCAAACACGACGATGTCATCCAAGTAGAGTCTAATCCCCGACCTTATAGGAGGTTGAAGGTCTTGCAGGACGAGCTGCATGGCACGTTGAAATGTTGAAGGAGCAGTCTCGAGTTCATAGGGCATACGTGTCCACATGTATGTGAAGGCTGTCTTGAGATAATATGCAGGACGCAGGCTGACTTGCCAGTAGGCAGATTTCAGGTCCAGACATGCAAAATATGATGCTCCGGCGGCGTCTTGCATGGTACCACCAGCATGGGGCAAAGGGTGTGCAACAGTGACAGTGAGTTTGTTAAGTGGAACATAGATTGACGCACAGACGCTTTTTCTGTCCTCTGGACACAACAATCAATGGAAATGCGCATGCCCCAATGGCAGGTAGGATGATGCTTTGATGCAAGAGCTTCGCTGTTCGTTTATCTAAGAACTGGCGGTCATCTCCACTGTATCGACATGGACTTCTGCTGTACGGCACGGCATCGGACACCAAGTCTATGCAATGTTCCACACCTTTCAAATGGCCGATGTCATCCTCATCACGAGCAAATGTGAGATGATGATCCGAAAGGCCCGTAGCCTGAGCTACTTGCTGCCTCTCTGATTGATCCTTTGCAACAAAAGCGGGAGGAAGGTCAGGATGAATGGTTATGGCTACTGTACCTTCTGGTGCAACAGTGGCTTGTTCTGGCAGGCTTTTGCACAAAGGCTTCCAAAGGGGATCCATTCCTGGGAGAGGTGCTTCTTGGAGACCGCCTGAACACGGCACTTCAGTACATTGAGCTAGGAAAGACTGTCGAAGAATTACTGCGCATGAGGCACGTGGATACAGCTTCTGGTGGGCCTGTGTGACTGTACCAGAGGCCAGATGATGGATTTCGGCTGGATTTAGAGGCTCGAACACAAGTCTTCTATTGTTGGCACGAAACCAATCTTCACCCAGTATCACCGGCAAGACATTATTGCTAATCACAGCGGCTTCCACTAGAGCTGTTATGGGGCCCACTGTAATCTTCAGGCAGACTGCGCCTTCGGGATGCACACTTGACCCACCAACAACTGCTAAGGGCTCGCGTGTCCAGGGCATCAGTGGAAGATTCTTGATTGCAGACTTGGTCACTACAGTTATCTTGGACCCTGTGTCCGGGAAGGCGTCGTAGGAGCCCAAGAGTGCAATGTCAGCTGTAAGAATGAACACTCCAGATGGGAGCCATAGACGTCTCCCAAAGGGCTTGTGCGCAGCGCAGGGGGCTGCTGCGTGAAGTGATGTTGAAGCTGTGGCTGGCTGCTGTGTGACATTCTCTTGCTTTGTTGGGCACTTCGATGCTAGGTGGCCCTCTTCGTGACACTTGAAGCAAACAGCTTCGCTCAATGACTGTCCTGGGCGAAACGCAGGGACACCAAACATGGCAGAGCCGAGTACCGAGCTTCCTTCTCAGCAGGTGGTAGATCTGCTATGTGGCGGCTATGTGGAGAACTGGCAGGGCGGGACAGGGGCACACTGCTGTGCTTGAAACTGCCGACTGTTGGAGGTGCCACTGAAGGCATTAATGATGCAGAAGAGACTTGTCTGCAAGGCGTAGTCCCGTTATTTTGACTGCGAAGAGTCTGCTCAGGACGATCAGCCGGGTTGCTTGCGACCTGCATATTGCCACGCGTTAGTAACGCTAGAGAACGAGGACGAAGAAGTGTTGTTGGCTGCTGCGGCCAAAACAGTAAACAGCCGTTCGCTCGGAACTGACTGCCTGCCTTTTCCTCTCGCGACAAAGTGGTGGAGGTGCGGGGTACACATACGCCCTATGCCTGCTGTCCTGAACCAGAAGCTACCAACGCCAGTACCTCAGAGACTGCAGAAATCCATCGAAGCAGCCGTCGCCTCCAAGGTCTTCCACCGCAGTACAGTCCCCTGACAAACTCTGCGAGGAAGATGGCAACAACCGCAAGCCAAACCGAGGAGATCCCAAATGCTGCTGTACCTTGCATTGTCAACGCGCCTCGCACGCCTAACCCGTTCCACGGCGACGCCTTTGAGGACGTCGAAGACTGGTTAGACCATTTCGACCGGGTCGCCACCTTTAATGACTGGGATGATCGCCGTAAGTTGAAGAACGTCTACTTCTCCCTTTTAGACGCGGCAAGGGTATGGTACGAGAACCACGAAGCTTCGTTTACCAGCTCGCAGGAGTTTTACCGCCTGCTTCGTGACGCCTTCAGTACCCCCGAAAGGAAAGAAAGAGCCGAACAGGCACTATCTTCCAGGTTCCAAATGCCGAACGAAACCGTCGCCATGTTCGTGGAAGACATGACACGATTGTTACGTCGGGCCGACCCACTAATGCCAGAAGACAAGAAGGTGCGCATGTTAATGCGAGGCGTAAAAGAACAGCTTTTCGCGGGCCTCGTGCGCAATCCTCCTACAACGGTGTCTCAGTTCGTCCGTGAGGCAACAGTCATGGAGCGCATGCTTCAGCAGCGGCTATCGCAGTATGAACGCCAGACCACCATGACTGCGGCATGCTCGCTTGTACCTGCAAGGGATAACAGGGAGTCCCTTACCGAACTAATACGGCAGGTTGTTCGAGAAGAACTCCAGAGGTATTATGGATCGGCACCTCCGACTGCCGCGGCTCTTACGGACGTCATTCGGGAGGAAATCAGGCATGTGGTTCATCCCTCGCCACCAACGCGAACCGAACTTCCCACGCTCTCGTACGCCGATGCTCTTCGGGTTTCTACGCTGTCGACGGCCCGTTTCCCAAGTCTTCAGCTGATAACCGCTGGATTGTTGTCGCCACCGATTACTTGACGCGATATTGCGAAACCCAAGCCGTTCAACGAGCTAGTGCTTCGGATGTGGCCAACTTCTTCGTCTAAAATATCGTCCTGCGACATGGTGCTCCAGCTGTCGTAATCACAGACCGTGGTACGGCCATCACCGCGCAGTTGGTCAGAGATATTCTGCAGCTGAGTGGTACAACGCACCGTACGGCAACTGCGTATCACCCACAGACCAATGGGTTAACTAAGCGTCTCAACAAAACGATTGCAGATATGCTTTCCATGTATGTCGCCACGGATCACAAGCATTGGGACGAACTGCTCCCGTATGTGACATTTGCGTATAACACTGCGCTTCAAGAAACCACCGGGTTTCCTCCTTTTCGTCTGGTCTGCGGACGCGACGTCGTCACTATGCTCGACGTGATGCTTCTACCAACTTCGTCTGATACGACCGCCCCAGATACAGACGCTTTTGTTCAGCGTGCTGAAGCAACGCGGCAGCTTGCACCACAACGAATTCTATCTCGGCAAAGTCAAGACGCTCGTCGATACAACATACGCCACCGAGTCGTAACATAAGAGCCAGGAGATCTCGTGTGGATTTGGACCCCTATACCTCTACGAGGCCGCTCAGAAAAATTATTGCGCCGTTACTTTGGGCCCTACATAGTTCTTCATCGCATAAGTCAAGTCAACTACGAAGTTGTCCCAGCAGAATCATCGCACCAATCGCGTAGACCACGCTCCTCCGACATTTTTCACGTCTCCAGGATGAAGCCCTACCACTCGCGCTGACGCCAGTTCACAAACTTTGTGGTGCAGTGCCTGTGCTCACGTCCGTTGTCTTTTTCATTTCTTTTATTTTCTCCCTGTGGTATTTAACCCATCACCCACTTTCGTGGCTTAACTTTCACTGTTCTTTCGTGCAGCGGCATCGAGACGATGCCTCTTTTTTTGGAGGGAGGGGGAATGCCACGCGTTAGTAACGCTGGAGAACGAGGACGAAGAAGTGTTGTTGGCTGCTGCGGCCAAAACAGTAAACAGCCGTTCGCTCGGAACTGACTGCCTGCCTTTTCCTCTCGCGACAATATGATGCATTGCCCTGTCAAGCTGGGTGCCTATATCCATGAAGCTGGATACTGACGATAGGCGCTGCGCTGCTATGCTTGTTGCGGTTCCCGCGCACTGAATGCCGTGCAGGAGATATTCCGCCATCTGAGGCTCCGTCAGTGGCGCCGGACATTTCTCGATTACTCGAAGCTTTGCATAGGCATAGTCGCGATGTGACTGAGAGCTGGACTGTACTTGGGACATAATTTGCTGCTGCCATTGCAGCAGAGTCAGCTCATCGGCGAATGCGTCCAGGAAAGCTTTACGCCACGTATCCCAAGTCGGGAACTGCGCGCCAAGAGTCAGGTGCCAGTTTTTTGCAGTACCTCTCAACTTGCTTGCGGCGATGAGGCGGGTTGTTTCTGGCGACCACGAAGTGAGCTGCATGCGTTCGTTGAATCTCCTGAATCTACAAACGCGCACTCTGCTTGTGGCAGTTCTCGAACAATGACAGGGTAGACGATAAGTCGGGCATGGTTGTCACTTGCAGCAGTGGTAAGGAAGGGGCCTGGTACTACGGTGACGACATTGGCGAAAATGGCTCTCCAAATGGTGGCTGGGGTGCCGTGGAGCCGTTACAAAGCTGGGTGTTACAAAAGGCTGCGGTTCCTGTGGTGGCGAAAAAACTTCATGCGCTGGCATGGCTGTGGCGTCGCAAAAGAGCAGCGGCGTGGGATAGGACCACGGTGGCGGTGGGACGTACGAGACGGGCGCATACACTTTCGACGTTGCACCTGGAATTGCTTGAAAAACCGTTGGAGTAAGGGGCGAGGCAGGGAACTGCACTCTGGTCGAGGAAACTGGCGCCGAGGCTGGTCTCGGTGGTCGTTTCGGAATCACTGCCCGAGCTTCCTCCAGGCACGCTGTCAAACGTTGAATCAGGTCGTCTCTTGAGCCGGTAGCGTCGATTCCGCGGCGAATGAGCTCTGTTTGCAGAAACTCCGTGCTGAAGCATGCGACGGTGGCAGCGTCGACTTCGGCCCAATTCATTCCCGGCATGGCGCATACTTGACGGGAGCAAGGAGGTAGACAATGGCGGCGACTAGGTGGGCTTGGCGGGAGCGGCGGCACGGCGTGAGCGAATGGCGAGGCGAGATTCTTGGTCGACTGCGCCAAATGTGAGGGCGAGGCTCGGGCGAGATGCTTGAGGCTGGGCATGAAGGCAGTAACGTCGACGCAGGTCGACGTCTTTATTAATGTTGGCAAGGCAAGCAGAACAATGCAAGGGTTAGGGCGCACCAGCGCGACTCAGCACAACAGTCCTGCGTGGCAGCGGGGCCGACACTCACTCAGCTCTCTTCTGTAAGCTAAAGGCGGGAAAACAGGGGAGAATGCCAATAGGTGCTGCCATCTCTCGGGCGGCTGGCGAAGTATACATTGGCACAGTATATATTGCATACATACACTCGCTGTCTGCACAACGTATCGCGGCGTTAGCGCAGACACTCCTGAATTCCGCGCGACGCTTCTTTCGGACGTGGGTGTCCTCGACGCTGAGTGCAGGCTTTAGAGCCATTATGCTGTATCGTGCTTACGTGCTCCTTCTGCATACGTGGCGTGCACGCTGTTGAGACACCAGCTCCAAGTGCTTTAGGGATGGACAATTGTAATGGACGGTTGTAATGTTTACACTATCACAACGCAGCACGCGACTTGCCTTGTCTGGCACCTGCATTTTTCTCTAAAGCCCCGAGCCAAATTTACTATCATGACTGAATGCCCTTTTATCGGTACCCAGTCATGATGGAAAAAGGGGGAACGCAAAGGCTGACAGAGTAGCTCGTCCGCATATTATGCACCACGGATACTCACAAGGCGCCTATGACGACCTCATCCCGACTGACCAGAACTAATCTGCAATTTTAAACCATCACAGAGGGAATAGAATGAAACTACCACCCCGAAATAAGAATCTCAGTGACGAAGTACAGGTTATTTGGAGAAAGCTGCAACCTTATACATATAACAACCGGCACATTATCCATAAGATTCACTCACAAAGATATACGGACACATGCCCATGGTGCGGGGGCACGCCAAGCCTAGACCACATCTCATGGGCATGTACGTCATATACAAAAAGACAGAAATTACGGAGAACGCACAATGGGAGGCGGCGCTGTCCTGTTCACAGGAAGAAGGGCCATCATATCCGACAAGCAAGATGGCGCGCGGAAGCTAGTGGGGATCTTGTCTGGGGGCTCCACCCATTGAGCGTTTTATTCAGTAAATGAAATTAAGCAAGTGTTACAGGTTCGTAAAACGGCAAGGCGAAAGCCTGCCAGCTGTGGAAGAAGACGACGACGAACGCGCAAGCAGTGGCACGAGCGCGCCTCTGTGACCACGAGACGTGTGCAATCAGGCACGCACTAGGCACACCTTGAGTAAGCCACAACCGTGGAGCAACCGTTGCTTCAGGGAAACGTGCTCTCCTCTCACCTTGGAGGCGGAGTTCTATTTCCACCCAGATCAAAATTTACCAAATGTTCTTTTCCAAGCCCCTAATTTGTTTGCAATGTAACGAAGAAGTGCCGGTTAGCCAGATGCATCTCCGGCGTATGAAATACGACGAAGTGCCGGTCAGTCACGCGCATCACCAGCGCTTTTGCGCACGGGGCTTGTCCTAACTGATCGCTGGGATCTGGCTGCCGCACCGAGTTCGACCTCTCAATCCTGTCAATAAACACCTTGACATTTGGTGGAGAGTGCTGGGTACGACTCCATCAACGTTGGAACTTCGAAGCCGAACCCTTCAATCATCTCGGCCCATGCCGGACGATCCCGCCCAGCCTTCTTGAACCATGCCTGACAATCCAGCCCAACAAGCTGCAGTCACAGCACCAACTGTCATCTGTCCTGGCGTGCAGCGTCAGCGGGATCATGCGATTTTTTCGGGTACCGGTGATCAGGACGTCGAGGATTGGCTCGCCTCGTACAAAAGAGTCAGCGCGCACAACCACTGGTACGATAGGGAAAAGCTCAACAATGTAATTTTCTACTTGAGCAACGTTGCACATTTGTGCTATCGTAACCGCGAATCCGACATCCCGACATGGTCGGCGTTCAAGACCAACTTCACGGAAGTCTTTGGTCGTCCTGCTGTACGTAAACTTCAGGCCGAAGAACGCCTGCGCGGACGCGCCCAGCAACCAGATGAGAATTTCACCAGCTACCTCGAAGACGTCGTTAATCTGTGCAACAGAGTCGACGCCACGATGCCAGACGCCGGTAATATCCGGCATATCCTCAAGGGAATTGAGGACGACGCCTTCCAGATGTTGGTTGCCCGGAACCCGACCACAGTGTCTGTCGTCATTGCGCTGTGTCAAAGTTACGACGAAATTCGAAGGCAGCGAGTCGTCACACGACATACGCCCTCAGAATTCGCCTCTTTTTCAGGTCTGACGCTAGGTGTTGACGAGTCGCCTCTAGTTCGTGCGAGAAGAAGTTGATCGGCAGCTTTCCCTGGTGCCCTTTACGAACGCGCAACCATACTCCCCACTGACACAGGGGTTACAGACCGTCATCAAGGAGCAAGTCACTGAGTGCGTGCCAGCTGCTATTCAACCGCCTACAGTCGCGGCGCCCTTGACATACGCTGACGTTGCTGCAAGGCCGCCCTTCGCTCCACGTCCACCTCTCCAAGCTGTTGCGCGACCACCCCCGATTACCTTCTCGCCACCTGCACCCCAGCTACCACGCCAGCCAAATCCTTGGCGCACAGCCGACAACCGCACCATTTGCTACCATTGTGGCATTCCAGGACACGTTGCCCGCTTGTGTCGATGCCGTATGCAGCCTACTTATGATTACCGCCGTCCCATGAACACTTACGATACTCGACAGCTACCATCCCCTGTGCCGCCAGATGAAACCCCTGTTGTCTACACCACTCGTCGTTCGCCATCCCCACGCCACCGTTCCATCTCACCGATGAGACACCGGCCAAGCCCTCTGCCTCAGGGAAACTAAGTGTCGCAGTTCCTGGGGCGAGAACTGCGTCCCCTTCGGTTTACCCAAGGCCTCGAAATTACCTCTGCATCGTAATTGAGGTATACGTCGAAGGGATTGCAACAGTCGATACGGGCGCAGCAATCTCGGTGTTACGCGCAGGACTTTGCCGACAAATAGGAAAAGTAACGACGTCACTTTCCGGACTGTATCTGAGTACTGCGAGCGAACAGCCTGTAGAACCTTTTGGAGCCTGCACTGCACGTGTTGTAATCGCGGAATCTCTTCATGTCATTGAGTTCGTTGTCCTGCCGTCCTGCTCAAACGGTGTCATTCTAGGCTGGGATGTCCTTTCGTCTAACAATGACATCATTGACTGTGCCCGCGCCGAGGTGTAGTTGTGTTTTCCTTCCGCCGCAGCCATGGACCAAGATCCTGTGACGTCTACAAAAAATTACACCATCTTCTGGTAGGGGAACCCTGAGTAGTATGCGAAGCAGCCATGGGGTCGACTCAAGTTCCCATTAGGCGAGCCCTCGGCGGCGTTGACGTTTCCTTTCGGCTTCGCGAGCCCGAAGATTGGGATCGGCCTGTCGCCGCTGCCGTTTCGTGGCAGCGGCTTGAGCCCTGTTCTCAACACCTCATATCCACGAAGTAAATGATGATGAGTGGGCGAAGCACCGGGGGATCATTCGGGCAAAACGCCGGAAGCGTTCTCCGGAATCCGGAAGCTGGCTTCCGGAACTGGAAGTGAAACCGGAAATGGAACCAGAAGCGGAAGCGGAACCGGAAGCGGAAACCGGCTTCCCGAAGCCGGAGCTTGGCGTACATGCGCAGTAGGGTTGCGGACGCCCCACGGCGGAGGGAGGTAAGGAGGAAGTGACATAGCCCCGACCGTAAGCTGCTTCGCATCTAAAATGCTTGTGGCCGAAGTTACTGATATCCGTCCTCAGTCCGCTGCCGTCGTCTCTGTATCTTGCGCATCCGCACGTGACGCAACAGTCTTATTCACGCCATGTGACTTGTTCGCCCGTCGCCGTTCCCTTCCGTTGCCCTTTGCCGTCATCGCCATCACTGCGGTCGTGGTGTGATGTGCGTGTGCAATGTGTCTTTCCTGCCGATTACTTTGCATCGCGGAGAGTTCCTCGGTTATGCTCAAACTGTGGATTCTTCAATGCTCTTCGATGCTCCCGACGCCGCATATTCGGCATCCCTCGCCGCGCTCGACAATGCGACTCGACCGCCGTTGGAGTGCTTCCATCCGTCAATCTCCCGTGATTTGACAACCACACAACGCGCGCAACTTGTCAGCCTGCTAGGCGAATTTGCCTCCTCCTTCGACTGCCATCAACATTCTCTCGGCCGCACCACCACAGTGTCGCACAGCATCGACACCGGTAAACACGCCCCACTCCGGCAGCGCCCTTACACTGTCTCAGCTTCTGAACGCCGCGTCATCGACGAACAAGTGAGCGATATGCTTCGGCGTGGCGTGATTCAGCCGTCCCATAGCCCGTGGGCATCGCCTATTGTCCTCGTAAAAAAGAAAGATGGCTCTATTCGCTTCACCGTTGATTACAGACGTCTTAAAAAAATTACGCGCAAAGACGTATATCCCCTACCGCGCATAGACGATGCTCTTGCCCACTGAACACAAGACGTTTTGTAGCCGTCTTGGACCAGCCAAAATGAACTAGAACGTCTACAACTATTCAAGATGGCTACAAGACGTCTTTATATGTACGTCTTGAAGACGTCTTGCGAGGGACGGCTTGAAGGTGTCTTGTTAAGCTGTTTTAAGCTATCATCTTGCTAAGACGGCTAGAAAACGATTTGTAAAAACGTCTCGAAGATATCTGTGCGGATCCTTATCCAGGTATATGTATACAATATGCATTTCAGTTCTTTCCGCTGCTTTATACGGTTGTTATATATTTAGCACCCATACTGGCCACGCAGTCTGTACTTAAAAACATGTACATGCACTGCCTTTCCTTTGGTTTGTCATATTACCATCCTGTAAGGTGTACAATTCCATTGGCTGCGCTGTACGTCTGGTCGTAGCGTCTATACGTATTTCACGAAGAAAAAAAACATGAAGCAAACGTAAAAAATGTGCTAGATTGAAGGCAGCATACATGCAAGACCTAAGGCCTTTAACCACGTTAATTGAGGAAACTGAAAAAGTGAAAAATAAATTCAAGGGTTGTACGTGCCTAAAATATGAAGCAGACCGTAGGTGGAGACTCCGGATTAATTCTGACCACCTGGGTTCTTTAAGATGCACATCAATCTAAGTACACGATCGTTGTTGCGTTTCGATCCTGTCGTACCCGCGATCTCTAGCTGAGCAGCGCGATGCTATAGCCACTTACCTACCGTGGCGGGTAACAGAAAAACGTGTGCCTACGCTGAGCAGCGGCGCAAATTTAGTGTGAGCGTTAATTTCAGATAGATGAACAGGTGAGTCCGATGATATATTTTTGTGGCAGAAGATCGATCGGGTTTTTACCTGTGCGGTTTTCTGCAGGCTGCCACAATGGGCGTTTTTCGCACGATGCTAGTTCAACCTCCCCGCCAGCGCGTTATTTGACAGTTTTTAGCTCCTACGGCAATCTGCACATTGAGCTGCATCAAAATTCCGCTGTCAGCTGTTCAATCCAGTAGTAAAAAAAAAAAAAAACTATAGTATCGCAACTTCATCAATTTCTTATAACACTTTTCACCGTCGTGTACTCCGAAGTTGTGAGACTGAATCGTTCATTTCATCGCTCTTTCAAATTAAATACCTATATACGCTCAAAAGCTATAGCTAAAACTGGCGCTATAAATAATGATGTGCACGTTGGGGGGAGAGCAGCATATCATGGCATTTCATCTAGACGTGTTCGTTTTGCCCAATTATTTGCAACCACGTACCGCACGGCGATTTTAGAAGTGCACCACATATTGTAGTAAGCTTTGCCCGAAATTTTAATACTGCAACGTTTATTTGCGACATATTTGAAATGTTTTGAATGACCTTGCTTTGTATATTTACTTGGGATATTTTTCACAATAGAAGCGCGCACTTAACAAACTCGTAACACTGCACCAAAACCGATATTGCAGTCACCAGGACTGCGCACGGTTGGCCAGCAGCTCAGTGCAGCCATATACAGCCGATGCATGGCGGGGGGGGGGGGGGGGGGGGGGTATTATGCCAGCGTCTACCTAGATTGGAGCGCTTAAGGCGGGCAAATTTGCTTTCGAAGGAAGTTTGTATACAGTCCACGTGCACTTCTCACAACGTTTACAAGGGCTTTGCCCAACATAAAACACCTTCGATAATTCGCGGTATCTTTCAGAGCCGCGTATACTGAATCTACTCTGTCTGCTTTGGACGTGTTCTTAGGTGCGCATTACAAAATTGCGATATCGTTTAGTATTGCTATGTCGCAGAGTTTTAAACTTGACACTTTCGAATTTTCGAGACTCTTTCGAAAGACAGCGCCGACATTAAATCAACATCTGCTTCCAGCCCATACTTGATTTTACATTTTATTTTAAATGCAAAAAACGTCATCGAAATCGGTGTAGCGATTCCTGAGAATGTCGATTTCACCATTCCTAACTATCCAGAGCTAACGCTGCAAGCATTGCGCATTTCAGTGCGCGCGCTCTACACGAGCGCGTTTCCGGAGTTTCCTTTCTCCATGCTAACGAAAGGCTAACGGCGCCGTGACTGGCAGACATGGAAGGAGGATGAGATTGGAATTTTCTACCTCCCCCCATGCCCGACGGCCCTGGCTGCATAGCGCCGTTGCCTCTTCACAACCACTCTCTCTCGACGCCTCCAACCTCACTTTGCCGTTCTCTCTCACGACCTGCCCTTCGAATCTTTCCCCTTTCACATCTTTCACGGCGGGAAGCGGCGCCGGTTGCTCGGCAAGTCGGTTCTCGTCCTTATTTTGTAGCGTTAGCTACACTGGCCTAGCCAAGCCCGTTTCGCGCGGCACATAAAGAGCCGTGCTGCGCATGCGCAAGGATCAGTGATGTCACACGGCTTGCGCACCGGAGCCGGCACCTCTCGCTCACTCCGCCGCCGCCGCGCGCGACTCACCGCCGCCGGTCTGCGCATTCCAGAGGAGTGACGTCGTAGCCGTGGTAGACGCACTGGCGCCGGCGCTCGCTCGCTGTGCAGTCGCCGTCTGAAACTGCGCTGGAGCCGCTGCGCTTCTGACTGGCGTTTGCCAGTGTGGTATAGCCATGGAGAAGGAGAGCGCAAATGCTGCTCAACAGCGCAGAAGAACGGAGAAGCTTGACTCATCGGATCCCGAAGTAGTTGCCTGGCAATTAGCGGTTGAGCGTAGGAGACAACCAGGAAAGCTAAGAATAATCAGCTGAACCTTTGCTAACGCTACGTATATCCTGGCATAGCCGAGCTAAGCCACTGCAACTATTTTTCTCTTTGAAAACTAGCAGAGCGTGCTCTCCATTTTGTGTCTACGATGCGTTAACCAAGGACCGTTGCTGACCCTCGGAGTACGCGGCGTCGCTTCTTTGACTCGGAAAGCGGATCCTGCCTCGTCGATACGGACAAAAAAAGTGAGTACCGCACGAAAGTGCCTTATTTCTGGGAATTGTTACCCCCAAATGCCCTTTGTATGGGCATGCCACGTTTGCTCGATGCGTTCGAAAAGTATACTGTGAGCTTGCCGCTGTCTTGAATTAAACGTTGATACATGTTTGTCACAGATCAAATAATGCTTGCGAATATCCATTTGTGAATAACTTTCATGACGCGTTTTCGTGTTTTCCTCGATGATCCTGACAACGTGCGAGATATAGCGCTGCACTGACAAATTTAATTCCTTATTATATTGCAGTCATCCATGGTCCGTGGAATGCGTTCGGGACAGTTAGTGGCCCTGTGGGGGCGAAATGCTAAAACACCCGTGTACTTAGATTTAGGTGCACGCTAACGATTCCCAGGTGGTATAAATTATTCCGCAATTCCTCACTTTGGCGTGCCTCATAATGCAGATCGTGGTACTGGCGCGTAAAACCCCATAATTTTTGAACGTTAAGGAGAGTCAAATACTCATGACAGGTTTATCACAGCTGCTGCTGTAGGCATGCCGAAACTTTAGGGCTTCAACTAGCGTCGCTCGTTTGGCGATACAGAACGCTGCTTCCTCTTATAGTGGCCCACCATTCCCGCATTGTTGGCGATCACGAACGCGATCAGGCAAACTTGCGTAGCCGACATAATTTGTTTGGCATGTTTATTGTTATTCAATTCCTGGCTGGCGCGGTAGCGCCGTTCAAAAATATTCCCGCCTGGAATCTTGATCCCCATTGTTCTTGCGTAAAATCGCGCGCTTGCTGTTGCGTGTTACTGCGCTTGCTTGCAATGTGTTACGTTTCAACTCGTATTGTACTGTTTGCGTGTGGGCCACCTGTTTTATTATTTTGATTTCCGTTTAGTGACGGTAATGTAACTTGTAATATGCATTCGGTCGAGCTACAGTGACCCACGTTTCGAATCTATTGATTGCTGGTTGGCACTTCTAAAATATTGCGACTTTGTGGGTGCCTGCTCATGGATGCTGACTCAGGAACACGCCGTTTTGCGCATAATTTTCTTTCGCACTATCAATTTAACCCAGTAACTGTGCGTGGCTTAAATTAATTCGCATCGGCGTTTGTGCTGCAAGTTATAACCTCAACTCATAATCTACTCGCGCGTAGCGTCAAGCGTTGAGCAAACTTAGACACTTGCAGCGTTGTATCAGCAAGCTGAAGCGCTGGTAAACAGACCGATGCATGAGAGAGTGGTTTCCTGTGATGCGCACAACGATGGGCCTTTGTTATCGCAAGACTAATTATTTGCACCGCTGAAAAGGTCATTTCTTATTCCTATTGTTCCATAGACATGCGGAAATATAGTTTACAAGTCAGGCCGCATTATTCTTCCAGAGCGGATTATGTGTTCATATACATGGTGTCTTTTTTTTAGCGGCAACAATTAAAAAAAAATGCCTGTGGCAGATAGCACAATTATAACCCTTGATCAAAATTACTCGATAAGGCGGCCATTACGTTACGAGAAATCAATATGCTTTTCGAATAATTTACTTAATTGCGCTAATAAACACTAACTACTTTGCAGCACATATTTTAATCTACGCATTGTAGTTAGTGGGTATGAAATGCATATCGACTTAGAACGAGATTTGAGGACTACGCTAGTTTCGATATAATAATTTTGAATGTGTCCACCGAAATGCATTGGCGTTCCAGTTAGTGTGTGCTTCAATGTATGAATCAGCCTTTTCTTAAAAATTAAGTTTAAAAACTGTGCATTTTTACTGCAAGTTTGATACTGCATATATCGAAACCGTTGTCATCCTCAGAATTTGTTCCAAGTCGATATGCCTGGCATAATCACTAGCTACGATTAAAATATGTGCAGTGAGGTAATCAATAAAAGTTCTTTATTGTAACTGTCAATTGTTCAATTAAAAGTTTTGATTTTTCGTAGAAGTAATAGGCCACCTCATCGAGTAATTTAGAACAATTTGGACAGCACAATTGTGCTGTCTGCCACATGTTCTTAAAATTTAGTTCAGCTGAAATAAAAAGGACCATGTAGAATGAGAATATACCGTATGTTCTCATTCTACAAGGTTTTATTTTTTTTAACTGATCCAAATTAAAAAAAAAACATTGCATGTGGCAGATAGCACTTAGGCAAGTGCAATGGTCCAGTCATATCACATGCCTCAAACCATTACGTTATTAAGCTGCTTTCTGTGTCACATAGAGAGAGAGAGAGAAACATTGTTTAATGAAATGCTGGAGATGGCAGCCTGGCTATTCGCCTGACATGCTATTCCAGGTGCTTAATAACGTAATGGTTTGAAGTAGTTATATGACTAGCCTATGGCGCTTGTCATGTAATTGTCATTTTAATTGAGTATGTTGTTACCGGTAAGCTGAACCAACCGCTAAGTAGGTTGAGCTTACCACTGAGGCGAGGATGACAGAAGAAAGTGAATACGCCATTGAGGCCTCAGTAATGACAGAACAAGATGTTGGCCTTAAGAATACCACACGGATGCAATGTCAAATCGTTTGCGCCTTTAAATAAATAAATTCTAAGTGTGGCCTGTATGTGCGGCATATGCATTTTTGTGTCCTCATTAACTGCTAGTTTCGACCGATTTTTTTATGCTTCTTCACTTGGTTATTGACAAATCTATCAGTCCTAATTTAAACCACAAGAATGATTAATACGTAGAATTTGCTCACATTGACTTGCATACTTTGCAACAGCTAGGATAATCAGTTCAAATTCAATGCTGCATCTGGCTTATGTTTTCTCTTGGTTCTGGAGTTCATGTTACAAGAAGAAAAAAAAAACAAAGGACGCCGATCAAAAAGTGCTAATAAGAATTTGACGTACGGAAGCCTTGATCAAAGCACGAACTGCTCGAAACGACGGCATTCTGCGTCTGCAGGCAACCCGCCGTGGTTGCTCAGTGGCTATGGTGTTGGGCTGCTGAGCACGAGGTCGCGGGATCGAATCCCGGCCACGGCGGCCGCATTTCGATGGGGGCGAAATGCGAAAACACCCGTGTACTTAGATTTAGGTGCACGTTAAAGAACCCCAGGTGGTCTAAATTTCCGGAGTCCCCCACTACGGCGTGCCTCATAATCAGAGCTGGTTTTGGCACGTAAAACCCCATAATTTAATTTTTTTTTGTCTGCAGGCAGGATATTGCCATCGTTGCGATACAGCGTTTTTTTTTCTGCAGTTTGCTGTAGTCTGGATAGCAAGGTATTCGGGAAACTCTTTTCAAATCCAGTTTCTTTAGCAATGATAGAAGCCTTTTCTCGTCGGTGGCATATTCAGCCTGCCACGTGCTCCGCAACTGCAATGTAAACGACATTGTTTCTTCACTTCTGATTCATTTCTAATTCATCTCTTTGACATAATTTCTTGCTTCAAGCGGTTTCAGAGAGACTGCTTTCGCTGATGTAAAGATAGTCGCGATTCGCGCAGGCTGTTCTGTATACAATGCTTGGAACATATCTTCTGAATCTTCACATCTGCCTGTTCATGCTGCAACTAGCGGGCCTAAACGTGGGACATTGACTTCATAGGGTTTCAGAACAATTGCGATGGCCTTGCTCACTCAAGTGACATAGGCGAGGGTCGTGCGAGCTCGAGGGCGCGCGTGGCGGGCAATGGGGCAGGCCTCAACGATATTTCATGGAACGAATGAACATTTCCGGTTATGCTCACTCGGACGTAATCTGTGCAAGTCATTGTCAGAAATCTGGTCGCGAGGATTTTAAATAAAAATTTTACGGCGATCCCGGCAAATTTGCTCTAAATCAGAACGCTCAGGGCAGTGGCGTATCAGGTGGGGGTGGGTGACCGGGCTTCCGCCCCTCCCCCTCTCCAAATTTTGTCTATTTCTTTACGGCCGGCGCCCTGCTCCCTTTTGTGCCTGGCACGTCGCCTATATTAACAAAGGCGCGTATCCTTCGAACGTGCGGCTATTATGGGCATTCGCGTCTCAATGCTTCTCCGACGACGCCTGGGAGCTTAAAAGAACGAAGCACCACAGTCAGGACGATCGCAGTGCTTTAGCTCCCCCAACCCCACCCCTGAAAAAAATATCCGGGCTACGCGCCTGGCTCAAATTACGTCGCGAACATTCTGAGTGCGGTTACCCCGGAAGTGTTTCATTCGTTGCGTAGAACATCGTTCAAGTTGACCAGTGACCTCGCTTGGCCGCGCGTCCTTGAGTCGACGCTGCCATTCAACATGTCCCAAGAGGAGGCCTTGTCACGTTTTCTGAAAACCTATGACGCGCGGCGCATATATGTTCCTGCCTGCACGTTGCATCAGGAACTGGTAAATGTGAAGGACACGGTGTAGAATTGTTTTTCGGCGCAAACTGCTACTACATTTAAATCAACAAAAGATGCAATTTCGAAAAAGGGCTTGCAGCATGTGTATGATTTGAAAACGAAAAATGTCGCTTGCGATGTAGTTGTGGATGACGTGGCAACCTCCAACCATGGCACTGGCCTTCTTGGACAAGGATGTTGTTATCGCCAAGAATCCGGATTTCACGGTAGTATATCGGGAGCTTGCTACCGGGGCTACAGATAAGGCCGAATCGCAGCGATGGCATTGTTGCATCTGCATACGGAAGATACCTAGGTCGGATTTCTAACAGTTAGTGTTTCCAAACAAGGCTGCGGTATAAATGAGTCAGAACTCTTACCAGTCATATGCAATAAAATCTTTTTATAGCGAAGCCCAAGGGGGAGCCAAAATTACGTCATTATATTCATTACTGCCGTTCACTGCAATACATGCGCAATGCCGCGCACAAATTTCAACTTGTATAGAAGAAGACGGCTTTTCGGCCAGCAGAACCACTACTGGCCACGTGCTCGCTGAACTTCTGATAAAACAGCAAAATAAACTTCGGTGTCCTTAACACACCACTTCTTAGCATCTGACACGATTGCCTTTACGATAGCTGCCTTCTGTTTCAATGTGATGATCTTTCGTTAGCGCTTTTATTTGGGTCGTCTCCAGCATCGCGAAACCGCTGAAACGGTGACGGTTGAATAGGTTGCACGCTGCGACACCAACAATGCTCGTCATGTGCGAGCAGCACGGGGTACACACAGGGAGGCGTGGCCTCTGAAATTGCACCGGCGCAATCTCCGAGGCCTCGCCTATAGCTGCACTAACTAGCCTGCGCGGTGCCGCAGTGAGAGGAATTGCCACGGCGATCTAGAGTCTGCTTATGCGCACCTACGCGTAGTGGTGACAAGGACCAGTGTTGAACGGTGGATTCAACGCAAATACGTAAACGTTTTAAACATCGGCAAGGAATGTGTGCTCTATCCTGCGGAAAGCAGAAGCGAGCCTGCAAGGGTCGGGCATTTCTTTTTTCGGAGAAAACTGAAGTTTGGTGTATCTATTGGCAGGATAATTTTACTTCGTTGAAACGAGGTTATAAAAACATTCATCTCTTCGGTGATTTCAGCGGGAACGTCATTTTGTGGTATACAATAATTTGTTATATCCTGTTTCGCTTTAACGAAGTTTCACTGTAACATATTTGTTAATCTTTTGTCTTACCTTCTAATTGCAGGTGCAAAATCTGAGGCCAAGCATCATTAGAACGCGCTAAATTTTCTGCGGGTGCATCATCAGCCTGTGGAAATGTCTAAGCCAGTTCCCTGAATTGTGAAGTGACCAATTATAACAGACAGCCACAATGCAAAACTCTAGGAAGTGCATTAGAAACATTTTGCTTATGTAGTGGCATGTTACTGATTTATTAAAAATTCTTTCAAACCATTGACCACTTTAGCAATTCATTTGTGTGAACAATCTTGCTTTATGTTAAGCCTACGTGGCTTTGACACGTGTTTATCGCTTTTGTGGCTTTGCCAATGTTTCAGTGTTGCTATGGTAGGTTGTAAGAAATGGGCCATAGGGATTGGTACTGTCGGTGAAGCCAACCTTTTTTCAATATTGCAAAGAATACGAACATCCTCATTGATTTCTCTATGTAGCAGATAACAAGGAGACACTCAATTCCTTTATAATTAATGCTATAATGGAAGGGTGTTTGGTGTATCTAAATTCTTGAGTGTGCCAAACATCCATGCAAGGAAAAATTCTGTAATAGTGTTGCAGGAGTCTTTGATATTATTCCATCTGCAAATCTAGATCAGTGTTGACAACGTAAGTAAAATTATATTGGGTCTTCCCGGACCATAATGAGCAATGTATGCCGTGTCTAGCAAGATCACTGAAGCTACGCAACATTTCGTTGGATAGTTGACATCGGAAGGAGACAGACCATCTCGATTGTAATATGACGTAATTTCAGCTTCTAGAGACTTTAAAGTATGCTAGTGCTTCCCCTAGCTCACAATAGATTACGTGTTGAACTAAAGTTTAGAGAGTTCAAATCCGTTGTACTTAATATAGTATGTATATATTGACAGTCACTGTGTTTATTCCTTATTTGTTTCTTCACTTTTTTTCCACAACGGGAAGACTTGGTAACTTTATGGAATACATTGTGTTGAAATAACCTACGTCGTGTTCAGATTTCACGTCCTGTGCACTTTAGACTAAGTATATTTACACTCACTATCTTTTGTAAATACTGTAAAACAATTTAGGGCTTAATTAGCTAAATACAAACGGCTAGAAAAGGTCATGCCTTAGTTGGCAAGTAGATGTTCAAAGCATTTAAAAACGTTTTCAAGACATCCTCAAAACGTCCAGCAGAACGTTTTGTAGCCGTTTTCAAAACGTTCGCGAGATGTCTTGCAAGACGCTTTCTAGCCGTCTTTAAGACGTCTACCAAATGTCTTGCAAGACGTCTGATATCCCAAATTTGGCGGTGCATTAGACGGTCTTAGAGACGGCTACAGAACGTTTTAAGACGTCCGACAAAGTCTTGGTAAGATGTCTTCAAGAAGTCTTAATATCTTGCCAGAACGTCTCCAAGACGTCCTGTCAACGTTTAAAATGGTTTTGAAGACGTCTTGCTTATCTTGTCAAGACGTCTTGAAGACGGCTTCTAGACCAATGTGTGTTCAGTGGGTTGACTGTTTGCAAGGTGCCGAGTTCTTTTCCTCTTTGGATTTGCGGTCTGGATATTGGCAAGTCCTCAAAACCGCTGCGCCTCTGAAGGAGGCGCAGCGGTTTTGATTGGTTTTGAGAGGTGCTACCCCTCTGACAGAGTGCGCACTCCGTCAGCCTCTGCCAGAGTGAGAGTGGCTGACCTCACGCACTTGCCAGAGGCTGACCGCCCCAAAACCGCCTTCTTTACACCGGACGTACTATACGAATTTAATGTCATGCCATTCGGCCTGTGTAATGCGCCCGCTACGTTCGAGCGTATGATGGACAGTATCTTGCGCGGTCTTAAGTAGCACACGTGTTTGTGCTACCTGGATGATATTGTCTTCTCACCTGATTTATCGACTCACCTCCAACGACTAAGAGAGGTATTAAGCTGTCTGACTAAGGCTGGCCTGCAACTTAACATCAAAAAATGCTTCTTTGCTGCTCGTAAGCTTACCATCTTAGACCACGTCGTATCCCAAGAAGGCGTGTTTCCGTATCCTGCAAAATTCCATGCAGTTGCGGAGTTCCCCAAACCCACTAATCTGAAGACAATACACAGTTTCGTCGGCCTCTGCTCCTATTTACGCCGCTTTGTGAAGAACTTCGCAATGATCATCGCCCCTTTGACTCAACTGCTGGCTGGAGACAACGCCCTATCCGCCTGGTCGAAAGCATGCGATAACGCGTTCACGACCCTTCGCCATCTGCTCACCTCTCCTCATATTCTGCTGCATTTTGACCCCGATGCCATAACTGAAGTCTATGGCGAGCCGTCAGCGTCTGTGTCAGCGTCTCGACGACGACGACGTGTTGCCCCTCGGCTGCTCCACACGTGCGAGCTGAGCGCGAGGTAGAACGCGACAAGACGCCAAGAAGAACGGCGGCAAGAGTAACAGCGTCTGTGATGTGCAATAAATAAATCTGGGCAACCAAACGCCATCACGTCTTCCCACAAGTGGTGACCCTGGACTTACGAGGCCAACGCGCCACCTGCACGTTCCTTCGCCAACGCCCCAAGTGTCCACGGTAAACATCTTCAGCCTCGTTCATTCCGGCTGATCATGGACAGCGCACCCAACAGCGACGTCACACCGAATCCCACGGTACCCGAACCTGTCGTCGCTACTCTCAAGCTAACTCTGGTTTCTGAGCGTTGAGCCTCTCTTCCGACGACATCGCGTAACATCGCAAACAGCAAGGTACGACTACGTCATCGGTGCTTTACCACCTGCTGTCATCGCCATCGTAAGGGACATTCTGCGCTCTCCGCCTCCTGACACACCCTACGACACTCTTAAAACAGAGCTTATACGCCGAACAACCGAGTCGGAACAGCGTAGGCTGCAGCAGCTACTCACCGCGGAGGAGCTCGGTGACCGCAAGCCCACGGAGCTTCTGCGTCGCATGCGGCATCTGAGTGGGGACCAGTCTGCTGCATTGGACACATCCATTCTACAGGAGCTCTTCCTACAGCGACTGCCACAGCAGGTGCGGATGATCTTGAGCGTGTCCTCCACAGAAACCCTCGACTCACTGGCACAGATGGCCGACAAAATTATGTATGTTGGCACCCCGGCCATATCTGGAATCGAGAGACAACGTGGCTCTTCCCTCTTTGCGCCGGTCCACGACGACCGCTTGGACCGCCTCCTTCAAGCTAATGAGGAGCTCAACCGCAAAGTGGACCAGCTGGCCGCTGCACTCAGCTGGTTCAACGCAGACCACTGAGGCAGTGCGTCACGACAGCGACACCAACGCCGCGACAGATCACCAAGTCTGCCTCGCAGCGTCTGCTGGTACCACCACCGATACGGAGCACGCGCTCGTCAGAGCAATCAGCCATGTCAGTTTGCGGGAAACGCACGGGCCACGCACGGACGGCGGCCAGTGTTTCAGGCCCGCCATACACCCGCCTATTCCTCGTCCCTGATCGCGTCACGAAAGTCCGGTACCTCATCGACACAGGTGCCGAAGTGTGTGTCGTTCCACCTACGCTGGAGGACTGCCAACGACGTCAGACCACGCCGCCTGTCACTGCTGTCAATGGTTCAACCATAGGGACCTTCGGACACAGGTCCGTTACGCTTGACATTGGCTTGAGACGCACGTTTCGATGGGTTTTCTTAGTCGCTGACGTGCGTGTACCAATCATCGGTGCAGATTTTCTTTCGCATTTTAAGCTTGTGGTAGACCTACGACATAGCCGTCTCCTGTATTCTGAGACCCACCTAACAGTTCAAGGCGTGACATCAAGTTTACCACCTTTGCGTCTCGTGCAAGCTCATGCCAAAGTCTCCCCGCCGTGGTCTAAGTTTCTGGAAGAATTTTCCGATCTCTTCCGTGCTCCATCTCTTGAAGACTCGGTACGCCATCATGTCACTCACCACATTGTGACAGTAGGAGCGCCGGTGTTTGCACGTGCTCGTCGTCTCGCTCTTGACCATTACAAGATCGCAAGGCAAGAATTACAGCATATGCTTGAGCTCGGATACGTCCGCCCCTCTTCTGGTGCCTGGTCATCACCGCTACACATGGTCCCCAAGTCATCAGGTGACTGGAGACCGAGCGGTGACTATTGTGCCCTCAACAAAGTGACGGTACCAGACCGCTACCCGAACCCACACATCCAGGCATTCACGGCATTGCTGCACGGTTGCACCGTATTCAGCAAGATCGACTTAGTAAAGGCATAACACCAAATACCTGTCGAGCCTTCCGACGTACCGAAGACTGCCATAATAACACCTATTGGCATGTTTGAATACATAAGTATGCCGTTTGGTCTACGAAACGCTGCACAAATGTTTCAATGGTTCGTGGACCAGGTTCTTCGTGGTTTGACGTGCTGCTTCGCGTACATCGACGACATCCTCGTCTTCAACACCTCAGAAGCGGATCACGAACTTCACCTGCGTCAGGTTTTCACGAGGCTCCGCAAATACGGACTAGTCGTCAACAGACCGAAGAGCGAGTTCGGAGTTTCTTCACTGGACTTCCTTGCCCATCGCGTGGATTCCCGTGGGATCTCTCCACCAGACACGCGCGTGGAAGCTATATTGGAGTTTCCACGACCAACAACTACGAAGAAACTGCGCGAATTCCTCGGGCTTGCCAAGTATTACCGGCGCTTTATTCCCCACTGCGCTGCTATCATGCAACCGCTCCACGCACTTCTGTTCGGTCAGACGAAGCCGAACGCTTCCATCTCCTGGACACGCGACGCCGAGACCGCTTTCAGTTCCATCAAGGACGCGCTCGCCAACGCAACACTCCTCGCGCACCCAAAGTGCGACGCCAGCACGTCACTCACCGTGGATGCCTCGGACGTCGCCATTGGAGCAGTCCTGCAGCAGTTGATCGATGGAGTTTGGCAGCCGATCGCTTTCTTCTCCCGGAAGCTCTCACAAACCGAGCGCCGTTACAGCACATTCGGTCGCGAACTGCGGGCGGCATATTTGGCTGTCAAGCATTTTCGCCACTTCCTCGAAGGTCGGCAATTCCATATCCTCACCGACCACAAGCCGCTCACGTGTCTTTCGACCACTACCACCTCTTCCCACACTCCACGTGAGATCCGCCAACTTGCCTACATATCAGAGTTTACCAGCGATATCCGACACACCAGTGACAAAGACAATCCTGTTGCTCACGCACTATCTCGAATAGAAATCGACGCAACGGTGGATGAGCGCCCGCCAGTCGATTTTGCAGCCATGGCCACTGCACAACGCGAGGACAGTGACCTTCAAGTTCTATGACTCCAAGAGAACTCCCTCAAGTTCGAAGATGTCCAACTTCCAGGCTGCGCTATTCCACTCATTTGCAACACCTCTACCGAACGTCCTCGCCCGTCTGTTCCAGCGCCATTTCGCCGCAGCATCTTCAGCGCCTTGCATTCCTTGTCGCACCCCGGCATACGTGCGACTCAACGCCTCATCACAGAGCGATATCTATGGCAACGAATGAACATCGACGTCCGCCGCTGGACACGTGCTTGCCTCAAATGCCAGCAAACCAAAGTCCAGCGGAACACAGTGAGCCCACTGGGTACTTTTACGCCTCCCGACTCGCGGTTCAGTCACGTGCACCTGGACCTCATAGGCCCTGTGCCCTCATCGAACTACAGCCGCTATATGTTAACGTGCGTTGATCGGTTCACGTGGTGCCTGATGCACTACCGCTCACCGACATCACGGCAGATTCAGTTGCCCGTGGACTCATCACCGTGTGGATAAGCCGTTACGGAGTTCCCAAGACCATCATAACAGATAGAGGTCGTCAATTTTACTCCGCGCTCTTCCGCACTTTGTCCCGGATGCTTGGTGTCAACCACATCAAGACGACGGCCTACCACCCGATGTCGAATGGCATGGTTGAGCGTTTTCACCGCCAACTCAAAGCCTCCCTCATGGCCTCACGATCACTGATACCCTGGACAGAGCGACTACCAATCGTCCTCCTCGCCCTTCGCAGCACGATACGTACGGAGGCGTCCTGCTCCTCAGCTGAGCTCGTTTTTGGCACGACCTTAAGGCTCCCAGGCCAGTTTTTCGAGGCGTCACCGATACCACCACTGGACGTTGCCGATTATGCCAGCCGCCTCGGGAATGCCATGAGAGACGTGTCTCCTATTCTGCCGCGTCAACACTGACGCCCAACTTTCACCAGTCGTGCTCTCCGCGATTGTACACACGTATTCGTACGGCACGATGCAGTCAGACCACCATTGCAGCCGCCTTACGACGGGCCCTTTAACGTCGTCAAGCGTTGCGCAAAGCACTTCGCCCTGCTTCTTAATGGACGCGAAGACAGTTTCTCCGTTGAGCGCATAAAGCCAGCCTTCCTCGACACCGACGCCGTTCCTGAAGACGAAAGGCCAACCAAAAACACCAGGTTTGCATCTCTTCTCTTGATAACAGTCTTTTCCCAATAACTTTCCTCATTGTTGATTTCATGCTTCGTACCATTCTTTCATAAAAGCCTCCCCACCAAGGCGCTTGTTCTGCGATGTACTTCCATTTGATTTGATCCCCTTGGCTTGCCCTTTTGGAGACTTCTTTCTGTAGTTCCTTTATTATACGATTGATGTCTCTGTTGGCCTTCTTGAACGTCCTTGCGTTGTCACTATAAATGATGCAACATAGCCCTCGTCTCGCAGTAAATCTACGGAATGCATGTAAGAATGCTTCTGTTGTCGTGTTGTCCACAACTTCGAGATGTACAGCTCGTGTGGTAGCACATACAAATATTGCAACATACTGTGTTTTAGTACCTTTCATCACGTCCTTTACAAGTAACGGACCCGCGAAATCCACTCCGATCACTTCAAATGGTTGTCGCTCGTTGACTCTGTCAGCAGGAAGTGGTGCTGTTTCTCGGTGTAGTGGACTAGCGTCAAATCGTTGGCACTTTAGACATCCATGAATTATCTTCTTCACGAGCTGTCTTCCTTGTATTATCCAGTACTTAGTTCGAAGCTGTGATAATGTGACGCTTATTCCTCCGTGCAGTGTGAGTTGATGGATATGGCGTACCAGCAGCTTTGTACCAGCCGTCCACTTTGGCAGCACAATAGGATGTCTTTCGTTGTATGATAATCCACTTTGAAGTAGCCGACCTTTGTGTCTTATCAGACCTTGATCGTCTTCAAAGACTTCCGTACCATGAAGAAACATCCTTGTTGTCTTCGTAGGAATGCTCTTGCTCTGTACTATGTTTTCTCTTATATGATGTTGTTCTAGCTTGATTATTGTCGTCTCAGCATTCTTCAGTTCCTCAAAACTCAGATCTCCGATGATCGGTCTCTTTTTTCGTATATTCCGGATATACCTGAGAACCCAAGCTGTGACTCTGAGTAAGCGTATGTATGTGCCATACTTCTCCGCGTCAATCACTGCCGTATTTGAGGTGCATGTGTTAATCGCATAACTTTCACCATGCTCAGTGTCGTCTTCTGCTTCTGTTTGTTCTGTATTTTTCTTTTTCAGAACTGACCATTTTGGACCATGCCACCATAGCTCTGAGTTTATCAGACGCTCTGCGCTTACACCTCTAGTCATCAAATCAGCTGGGTTTTCTTCACTTGCAACGTAATTCTACTCTGACAGTTTCGTTTTTTTCTTTATCTCCTTCACTCTGTTTTCGACAAAATTGTCTCGTTTTTTCTTTCCGCGTAACCAACTGAGAACAATGGTCGAGTCTGTCCAATATCTCGTTTCGTTGAGTTTTCTTACAAATCCTCTTCTGATATATTCAGAGAGGCGTGCAGATAACGTCGCAGCCATTAGCTCGAGTCTTGACAAAGACATTTCTTTCATTGGAGCTATTCGTCCTTTTGCTATGAGGAGCTCAGACTGTTTTTGGTTTTCGTAGGTATTTATCAAGTAGGCTGCTGTTCCGTAAGCGTACGGGCTTGCATCAGAAAACAAATGAAGATCCGTGTGAAGAGGCTGGCTGCCTTGGTGAATATCAAACCATCTAGGTAGGCTGAAGCCATGTATTAATCGTAGCTCTTGAATCCAGTTCCTCCACGACGCCGTTTCATCTTCTGGTAGTGGGTCGTCCCAAGATGTCCCCTTCCTCCACATGTTTTGTATTCGTCGCTTAGCTGTCACTGTGAATGGAGTAAAGAGGCCTAGAGGATCGTATATTCTTGCTGTTAGCTGTAGCATTTGCCTCTTAGTAATTGGACCGCTCGTATCGATGTCCTTTGTGTCAAAAGATGGGAGGTACAATCTATCTTCCTCGTAATTCCATCTGATGCCAAGTACCTTTATCTGGGTTGAGGTTTCCATGCCTGTGTTTTCCTCTTGTATGTTTATAGTTCGCTGTAATCCAGGCTCATTAGTTTTGAACTTTCTGAGTGTCATTGACGCCTCTTGAAAAATGTCTTTTGACTCTTTATAAAGTTTTTCGGCTTCTTCGGATGAGTTGGCTCCCAGTATCACGTCGTCGACGTAAATGTTGTTCTTCAACTGCTTAATCGTTTCCGGAAAGCTATCTTCCAACTTGCTTAGGTGGTTTCGTACAGTTGCTGCAAGTAAGAAAGTACTCGGAGCTGTCCCAAACGTAACTCTTGACATTCTCCATGTCACGACTTTTGCGTCGCTACCGCTTGGAATTCTGTCCCACCAAAGAAAACGCAATGCGTCTCTATCTTCTTCGTGTATTGAAATCTGCAGAAATGCTTTCTCTATATCAGCTGTCATTGCTATGTGATGGTGTCGGAAGTTCATCAGCATATGCACCAGATCACAATTGAGATTCGGTCCTGTTTCGAGGTTATCGTTTAAAGAAAACCCTTTTGTCGACGATGAAGATGCATCAAATACAATTCTTATCTTTGTGGTTTGTCGATCTTCCCTTATCACTGCCTGATGCGGCATGTAGTAGCAGTGTGTCATCAGTCTACTTTTTTCGTCGACCACTTCTGCTACTCCACTATTTAAATAATCTCTGATAGCGCTGTCGTAGCGCCGGAGTATGCTTTCGTCCTTCTGTAGCCGTCGAGTGAGTTGTCGTAATCTGTTCATAGCTACGCTCTTGTTTTCATCAAGTTCCACGTTATCTTTCCATGGAAGTCTGACAGAATATCGCTTCTCTTCAAATTTTAAGTGCCTCTTGAAGTGCTGAATCACTGCCTCTTCTCTCCCGGTTTCTTTCTCAGGGCACTTTATGCCTAGATTTTCAATATTCCAGAAATGCCTGAGTTCTGTCTGTATGTCGCAGTTATCGACGTTGACGTTAAGTACCATTACGGTTGACTTCTCCATTATTGTTGCTGATATCCTAGCTTCACCTTGTACTGTCCAGCCGAATATGGTTTCTGCTGCTGTCAACCTCTCTTCTAGTCTTCGGATCCCACCTGTCATTACTTGCCAATACTGGTCTGATCCAATAAGTATTCCAATTTCTATACATGATGTGCCTTTACATGAAACGTCAGCCAGCTTGAATCCGTCCTCTTCATACTTCTTTTGCAGTGAAATAGGCAGGAACGGTAATCTTTCTTTTGAAATTATGTCTACCTCTAGTGCTTCCAGTACCACTTCTTCACTACTGGAGATACTTTTCAGTTTAACTTCAACTGAATTCATGACTCTTTCATTTTGTCCTCCTCCGAATGAGCCTATCGTGAGTCTTTCTTTTCCTTTAACCTTACAGCCAAGCTTCTCAGATAGGCTTTTCAGTATGAATGATCTTTGGCTGCCAGTATCCAGTAGAACACGACAATAACATGACTGCCTTCTACCTTCTGCTAATGCAACTGCAGTCTGCAGAAATACCCTTGATGAGTTGCTCATAAACTGGCATGTAGATGTTTTCTCTTCTTGATTTTCACTTTCACCAAGAGTAGATGTTGTACACTGTGCTGTCAGTTCTTTGCTTCGGCACATAGACGTCGCATGCCATTTTCGACATATCTTGCACCTAATGTTTGCCTTACATATTTTAGCAGTATGGCGAGGCCTGGTACAGCGGAAACATCTGTTTGCCTCTCTGAGCTTCATTTTCTTGTCTTCATAAGGCATTGTTTTCCTACAATCATCAGTATAATGAGTTGTATTGTCGCAAAATATGCAAAACTTTGCAGCTGTACTTTGAAAATTAACAGTTCTTGTATGCTGCTTACTCTCAGCCCTGTGGCTGTAGCTTTCTCTCCTTTCTGTTGACAAGTCCTCTCTGCACTCTACTTGATCTTCGATGTATTTCATCAAGCGCCTAAGAATATCTTCTTGACGTATAGCCACATTCTGATCTCGTGATGAAGATCCACTGAACGCTTCTCTTTGTTTTAACTGGAATCCAATGTACATATCTACTGACAAAGCTCTTTTCAGGATCGGAAGCAACATCGATGCATAGGACTCGCTTTTCAATCCTAAGGACTCCAATCCACGTATGTGCACTTGCACCTTTTGTGACAGCTTTCTTAAACCGCCAATGTCGTTGCAGCTCGCTACTGTATTCAAGTTAGTCAGTTCTTTTATGTGCATTTCTACCAGCACGTCATCTTTTCCGTACCTCTTCTTGAGTATATCAATGGCGATGCTATAGTTACTGTCGGAAAATTGTAGTCCCTCCACGGCAGCTGCCGCTTTTCCGGTTAGTGATGACAGAAGGTACGCAAATTTCTGATTTTCGTTCAAGTCGGTTCTTTCGTGTACAGCTGTTTCAAATTGCCGCCAAAATCTCTGCCATTTCATTTTGTCGCCGTCAAACTTCATTAGTTCTAGCTTCGGTAGCTTCAGTATTGTTGCTTGCTGAGATTGTCTAGCTTCGCCATTGAAATTGGTTTGCTCTCTCGCTCTTTGCCGTACTTCTTGCCGAGAAAGGTACGCGTTGATGTTGTGCAGATCACTTATTATCTTTAGCTCGTACTCATTTGTTTTCGCAAACTCCGAGTCAGCTGTTTCGGGCGTTATGAACTGCTCCATCTGCTCATCCGCTTTCTTTAGCGAGTCTGCAATACCTTTAATCTGGCTGGCTATCAGCGACATCGCTGTAGGATCTTGATTCTCCTCCAGTTTCTTTTCAGCATCGCTCACTAGATTTGTTATTTGCGTCCTCAGCGTTTTTCGCTTCTTCAAAATCACTTCTCTGTTCATCTTGAATAACTGAGGAAACTGCTGGTCGCTTACAGATTCTAGCGGAGAGACGTCATCCGAATCTTGGTCGCCCTCTGTGTCCGTGCCGCTCCTTGCCGTCGATGTCTCGTCTCGCTGCCGTTGGTTCGCTCTCGGGCCTCCTCTTCGTCCGTCCTCTGTGGCCAGTCCGTCGTTCTGGTAGTCCGTGGCCAGTCGGAAGAGGAGTAGCCGCTAAATCCTGGTCACGGCACCACGTCGCAGAAACGAGACGAGACAGCTGCGTTCGATGCGAACGAAATCAAGATTCTTCTTTTTCTTTTCTTTATTGCTTTTCTTAGCGCGCGCGCCTTTGGAGCCCGCCGTCTTCTTCTTTCTCGTCTTGACCACTCTCATGAGTTTCAATAGAGTCCGCTAGGGGCGCTGCGGTGCACAAGGGGGCTCGTTCCCGACGCGTGCTCTCTTTCTCTCTTCAGCCATCGATGATAACGGTCGCTTCTGATAACGACGTGCCCGCTATGGATGAAAAGGCGAGAGTGGCGGCTCAACTGCAAGCGGAGTCGAGGGCTCACAAAGGTGCCGTAGCACGGCGACGCCGGCATGCGGACCTGGAGCTGAGGGCTCGAAAAGCCGCAGCAGTACGGCAACGCCGGAAAGCGGACCCGGAGCTGAGGGCTCGCGAATCTCGCGCTTGAACCGAGCATCAGCGCCACCAAACTCAGGCAGAGAACTCTTCAGGCGTTTTGCCGCCGCTTCCCGCGCTCTCGCCGCCTCTGGGTCCGCTTGCCGGCGTCGGGGGATTCACGGTTACCCGAATGATCCCCCGGTGCTTCGCCCACTCATCATCATTCACTTCGTGGATATGCGGTGTTTTTTCCTACATCCGGACGTGACCATCGAAGAGTGAGCCCTCAACAGCTTCGCTGTAAAACAGTGATCATGGACTGAACATTGCCACGAACTTGACGTGCCTTCTTCGGCCGCGGGCAATTTGACAACTTCCATTGCGATGACTGCTGTTTGGCTTCAGGATCGCAGCCATAAACCCATGTTTCATCCCCGGTTATTAAACTGGAGAGGAATTTGGGATTTTCTCTGACTTGTCGCTCCAGTTCAGTACAGACAGAAACACAGTGCATTTTCTGTTCTTCACTAAGCAGTCTTGGCACAAATTTTGCAGAAATGCGCCTCATGTTCAAAACATCCGACAAAATTCGCTGATTTGTGCCGTACGATTGTCCTACAATGTCGCAGACATCTTTTATAGTTAGCCTGCAATTTCCAACGATAGCCTGACCAAGTTCAGCTATCATTTCCGGGGTTGTGCTCGTATACGGGCGTCCAGAACGTTCATCGTCGTCAACACTCATTCGGCCCTTTTTGAAGCGTTTATGTCATAAAAGCGTAATATTTTGGCTCATGGCGCTGACTCCAAAAGCGTCCTCTAGCATACGATGAGTTTCTGCAGCTGTTTTGCTAAGTTTAAAACAAAAGTTGATGCGATTCCTTTGCTCCTTGAAGTCTGTCATATTGGTTGCTAAGAAATCTGCCAAATCAGTGAAACATTGCGTTGCAAAACAACGCTTCGCAAAACAATACTTCTTATATGCATGTCGTTTAGCACACTGATCCGCAAGGCACACTGCTAGTGACATCTAGCGGCGAAAACGTGTGCCGCTCAGTTTGCCCGTGCTTTTCAAAGTCTCGAAACTTTTAGGTAGCACCTCGTATCCGCCATGTATTTTAGCCTATGTAAGTGACCCCTTTTCTCAGGACATATTAGGCTTAAAGGATTCATGTTGGTATCATTGTATTCAGCAATCTGTGTTCCCGTTACTGAACTAGAATTATTGTGATACATAGTTCTTTCTTCCTTTTGTTTTTAGTGGAACCTCTCAATTTTCAAGCCAAAATGTACAATAAACGGCTTGTCAGGTAAAATTGTCTGCATCAATTTTCATAATTGTAGTTCAGTACACTCTTCCTTGAGTTGTCTTGGTATTGGGAAAAAATGCTTCTAGCTTTTGTGATTCTAAAGAAAAAGGTCCAATGTCTCAAAAATTTATCTTTTGACATAATTGGCCTTGAAGTGATACCGGCAGCATTTAAGGATTCGGCTAAAAATAGAAAGCTAGGCAGCTTTTTGCTGTCGCCAGCCGAGCAATAACCATTCCGCTAAATCTAGAGAAAGCCCGCGTTTACCTTTCAGATTTTTTTCAACACATGAGATGTACAGATGACGTATATGTGTAAAAGGGGGCGTGGCCGGACACTACATACGTTTTGGAAAAGGCCATTTTCCAGGAAACATAAATCCCGTACGCATAAATTGCACAGTCAGCATTGTTCAGCACGGACTGGGGATTCCAAATCTCTAACAAACAAAAAATAAGTTTATTGCTAAATTTTGCCCTACCCGGTTGACTTTTGTTCTCCTTTGCATAGGAAACCAAGCACAGCACGTGCCATACGCGCAAACTGTGAAACACTGGCGCGGCAGCGCCAGCCGGGATGCGCAGAGGCGAGCGCCATCCGGTGGTTTTGCAAGAAACCCAGTGGACCGCGCCGCAAGATCATCACACCAGGAACAGCAAAGGGAACGTCGGGAGAAGTTGCGAAGAAAGCTTCGCTTTTAAAAATGTGACATTATGCCAAGGACGAAAAGAATTATCAGTAACGAAAGCACTTATCAGTTAAAGGGCCACTAAAGAGAAACCGGAAGTTCAGCTTTAGTGGTAGACTTTCCTATCACGATCACAGACATACCGAACAGAGGTTTAATAAGCTAGAAAATAGTGAAAAACTGAAGTATAGGTGCTGACTCCCCTTCGAATTTCCCGCACTACACGTTCGTGACGTTGGAGATCACAAACGCAGCCCGGCAGTGATTGCTCGAGAGCGATTTATCGCTGTTGATAAAACGCAAAGTTAAATACACCCTAAACGTACATAAACAGCATTTGCCAACTTTTTAAGCCGTTTCAAGCGAGGACGGACAAATTTAGCGCAAAATGAAATAAGTGATAAGAAAAAATGGCGTGGCGGCTACATGCGGTCGTGATAGTTTCGTAGTTTCGTTTTTGCTCCATGCATCATCGCGCGCGCCTGACACCTGTTCTGCTCTACAGTATTGCAGTGTTTGGTTGCGTGTTGCGTGGCTCCAAAAACGTTGACTTCACGGGAAACAGCCAGAAAATGCCTCGTGTGTGTAATGTTGAGGGCTGTGTAAACGGCGCAAGGTGCTTGCTCAGGAGCAGCGGCAGCGTTGACCCGACTGTGTCCTTTCATGTGGTGCCGCGCGAACAGCCCCGGCGTTCGCAATGGCTCAGTGTTCTGCCGATGATAAAACGGCAAGAGAGCCAGAGAAACCGATGGTGTGCTCTCTGCATTTCGCCCCCTCGGATTATGTATACAATCCTGCCCTCGGAAAGTATCTTTGCGTGCCCCAGAGGCCAGTCCTTTCTCGGTAGTCCCATCAATGTCGCCTTCATCAAATCCCTACTACAGTGGCTAGAATGGGGAAGTGTGCCGAGCGGCACGCAGTGCCTACGGGGCGCATTAAAGCCGCCGGTAGGGAACCGCGAGGGGGCGCGCGCTGTCGTTGACACGTCGCCCGATGCGAGTCGCGCCCGCTCTGCTGCTTCAGTGACGCCGCCCGCCCTGACCTGTGGAAAGTTACGTTCGTTTCTTTTTGTGCTGCAGCAAGTCTACATGTGTACTGATGGTGCGAAAACATTGCTTCGTGTCCGGATGCTACTATCGTACTGCTGCCCAATTGTTGCTCACCGTGAACTGTCTTAGTTTCTACGATTTGGTCAAAGCGTCCAGCAGTGGCAACTCTGAAGGGGGCGATCTGACACTTCTCCGCAGCATTGAGGATGCAGACCATGAACTGGACGCACTGCTGGATAGTGGGAAGGTCGAAGAAGCTTCTCACATGACAAAGAAGTCCACAATGTTTTGTTTACGCAGTATATAGCGCAGCAGCTCACGGACGGTGAAAGCAACAGACGGAACACAGCGCTAACAACTGAGTGTTTATTGTACTAGAGCAGATATATATATATATATATATATATATATATATATATATAATTAATAATTTCTCCTATGTTGTCCTTGGTGTTATTGTTTGTTGGCTTCTTATGATATGCTTATATATATATAGATATATATATATATATATATATATATATATCGACCCACAAACGGAATGTGCAAGGAAGACACAAACAAATCAACCTAGCAAGTTCAACTGACACAGTCGCCTACCGCGACAAACACTCAGTTCTTAGCGCTGTGTCCCATCTGTTTTCTTTCGCCGTCCGTGGGCTTCTGCGCTACTGCGTAAATAGTGTCATACAAACTATCCCACCAGTCTGTCGTTTTGAATCCGCAATGCTACCTGGCCATGATTACCCTGAAAAGATGAGCGACTCGCGGCTAGTCTTCTGCATGACAGGGTAAATATATACCCTGTAGTCTGTGTGCAAGAAATGCTTGGACGAGCTCCTTGTTGCCAGCGGCAAAGCCATCGAACAGGTGGCGATGTTCACCAAGTTTTTCGTCAATGGGGGCCTCATTCACCCTTCGGAGAAGCTCTTCTCATTTGTATAGACGCCCTTGAAACCACTGTTTTCGATTTAGTTCAGTTACAACGAGCTGCACAGTGACAGCTTGAAATAGCTTGTCTACTGTCTGCACAAAAACGCCGTCATATTGGGCTGTGCACCGCATGGCCCCAGCCTTACCAGCCAAGCTACAAAATTATTTTCGGTCATCCGTTTTCCCTTCTACGTGAAGGCTCTCAACAAAGAGAGAGTCTTCCCGTGAAAAGAAGAATCCCCTGAAGCTAAGTCGCGTCACTTAGCATAGAATAATATAAGGCTGCCAACGTTCTGTTTGAACTGTTTGTGATCAATTTGAAACATTTTTTTTCTCGTGAGAAAAAAGCACCAGCTCAGGTGCGTCGCGTAGCAAAAAATAATCGATGACGGAGAATGGTTTGTTTTAAACGGATTGTAGCCGCTCTTCAAAAATTAGATGTTTGTGAAAACAGTGCGTCAAAAAAATAAAATGTTTGCTTCTGAGTTACCACTGGGAATTTTCTTGCTTTGCGTTTGTTAAGGTGTCAGCCGGAGTAAATCGTCTAAAGCAAGCTACATTCTACCATCGACGGGCGCTCAATCGGATTGTTACCTTGGCGCCTTTCAATTACGAAAGGACTAGCATAGCCACTCTATCACCATTTGCCGCCATGCATGAGCGAGAATATATATTACGAAGCTTTCTTTTTTTGTTATTGCATATTCGGCTGCGCGCGCGGACGATTACATTCCACGCAGCGCCCTTGCACGGCGGCTGCTAGCCGCCGTCGCGGCCGACGTGTGAGCGTGTGTCAGCGCCACCTGGCGGTTTCCTCCCGAAGGGGCACGCGTGAGCCGGTGCGTTCCCCATTCTAGCTTCACTTCCCACACTTCCCCATTCTAGCCACTGTACCCCGACTGATGCCCCTGCAGCAGAAAACTGGCGGCTCGGTGAGTGCTGAATGTCATTAAAAAAAAAAGACGAAAAAAAAACCATACCGAGTACGCGCACAACTTACTACGCTTGCTCTGTCAGGAACATCGTCGACTGGCGGACCGGCCGCCTCGCCTTCCGTCGACGGAAACGAGCCTTCGCTTCCGTCGCGCGGCCGGCTGCTCACCGCCATCGTACGCGGAAACAACTACCGCGCGAGCACGGAATATCACTTCATGCTCCGTTTCACTGAAGTCGCTCAAACGCAGTCCTGCTTCCCCGACGAGCTCTTCGTTGCAAGGTTCAGCGTCAGCAACGGTATCCATCGTGGCCACAGAACACCTAAGCAAAAGTCGCAGCGAACGCAAACGCAGCGGCCATGCAGCCTATTGACCCTTTTCGCGGAGCAGTTTGTTTTAGAGAACCGACATGGCGCTTACGGCGGCGCGCCATACATCTCCTCAGCGACCGCACACGAATACGAAACCATTACAGCTTTTACCTTGCTTCTGTGCGATCAGCTGTCGGAAATGCAACTGAGTTTTCACTAACGCATTGTGCTCTAATCATGCTAGATTGAATCATCTGGATTGAAGACGTGTGCAGTAGTTAGCTGCAAAAATAGTGACTGGCATGTTAAGGAATGGAATGAATCTGTGTGGCCAAGTTCGCGGACCGCTGCTGCGACTGTCCGAACGTGTTACCGGCACTTCGAGATGTACGGCTTTCCTCGAGGATACAGAAATTTGCTCCTCCGCCAGCATTGTATCGCTAACCTTCAAAGAAACGGCTTCAGCAACAGAACGTCGGCAATAGTGAGTACCACTCGTTAAACAATGGCAATGGGAGTAGCGCCGCTTCCTGTTAGGCCTCATTCACATAGCCGTCAAACGCTCCGTCACGTCACCGTCACGGCATCCGTTTTCGTCAGGGGAGAGGATTTCCGAGTCGTTTTCCCCTCAAAAACGGCTCGCCGGCGACGCAGAGTGGTGCTCTACGTTTCCGTCGCCAGCACGGTGACGGAAACCCTCTCGGAAACTCTCCTCCCCTGACGAAAACGGATGCCGTGACGGTGACGTGACGCAGCGTATGACGGCTGTGTGAATGAGGCCTCATAGTAAGCTTCGCGCACGTTATTTATACGCATCTATCCCAAATGGCAGGAAAACTTACGCCCACTCTATCGCCGACGTATCAAGAATAAGTGAATGGGCGCACACTTGAATATATGCGCACTATATACGCAAATAAATGATGGACTACACCGATGGCGCACGAATGGTCGAAGCTGAATGTTTCGTGACGGTTCACCAGAGTATTCTATAGTTACTAGCGGTAATATATGTTTGCTACAAAGTATTACAATGTATAAAACAGCTAAGCTTCAAGCCTTGCGCGCAACAAGAACAAAGCTATCGGAACTGAGCACACCAGCGAGCGATTAGGCAGAAAATAATCAGATAGTGGCTGCATCGAGGAACCTCACTAAGTCACAAACTGACAATCCGCTGCTTCAAAAGATTTGCCAGATAACTAGAACAAGGAGCAAGACACACTAATCCTGATTCAATTCATGAGCGGAATGTTTGGATAGATTGGAATACATATTTATCCCCGCTTTTAGAACTAGCACCTTATACGCTGCTCGCGCCGTTAGGACAAAGCTTAATGAGCTTCTAAAGCGCTTTTACATGTTCTCTGAGGCTGTGATCAAAGCTTCGTGCCGTCCACCCAGCTACCATCTACGATATCTATGAAAACACAGGCTTTCTAAGCCGCGCCTGTGTCATACACTTCCATTGTAAACAAGGAGGCAACGGAGGCAGTTGAGGCAAGCAGTGGACGCGTCACCACGTGATCAAACATGGCAGCGCCCACGGGATCGCCGAGAAAAGGGTCAATATGATGGAGCGAGCGCTTCGGCCGTTTACGCAAGCGGTGACGTATCATGGCGCCCTCTGATTCGCTGAGAGCAATGAAATCCGTGGCGACACTGCTTCAGCGCCGATTCTGGGGTGAGAGAAATTGAGGAAGAGATATTTGGTCTTTGTTTACGAATTGCTCCGCTAATAACTCATATTTTTGCACCCAACAAAAACTGCATGCATTCCTGAAGGTCCCTCTTTTATTCCAGCTGAACTTCTTGTTTCTCTTTAGTGTCCCTTTAACATAGACCTGTTTCATCTGGCGAGGAGGAAAGGGTGTACGTCAAACCATTCCTTTACTGTGGCTTGTGCGAGCCAGCTGGTGCACCGCCTAAATATGTTGCTGTCACGGGGTGCAGAGCGGTTAGGGTATGTTTTAGCTCGTTCTCCTTGAAATTTACATGATGTCAGTTCATACGAGGTCATTAAGAACCTCTCTGTAGCCATTCGGTGCAGCGGTAACTACCGTATGCGCAATGCGCAAACTTCTCTTGGCTGCGCAAACATGTGAAGCGCATGAACGGCTTCGATGCGCATGGGCGTTGTGATCGATTTTGACTGTATTGGTTTTTGTTAAACAAAGAACAGCGGCGTCTATGAATTGCCCAAATGGATTGGAAAATCTCACTATCTGATCGCTTGATGTAGGAACTAATACACCATTGCTCGTGTATGGCTAGCCTGATGCAACCTGCACACATCTACGCGCCAATCGCTATAACATATTTGTGCCAGCCAACAGTATCGTTCTCACTCATTCAAGTACAATAGACGTGATATCATTATGCTATGTATACGTTAGCCTCCTGTATGTCGCCAATGGCGTTGCTCATCATAGCGATTACTGTGGTTGATAAATCAGCATGATACATATAAGTTACCTGCCTTTTGGCCCTGTGAGGCACTAATATCCAAGGGTAGCCACCGCATCAATGCGATGGCTATTTTTGAGAACACAATTTCCGTAAAACAGGTGACTGCGTCCCAGCGGACGGGACGAACAATACCGAAAAAGAGATTGAAACAAGAAACACTGGTCGTCCCAGATCAGGAGATGTAAATCAGAGACGCAGAACGGCACGGCAGCCATGATTTAATCACAGGGAATAAATCCCGACAAAAACTAACAGCACTCACTAAACATGGAACTATGTGAAACCCATACAAGAAACTGGAACCAAACCACAAACAAAGCTAACAATAAATTGTACTGTCCTTATTGCCAACTACGGTAATCCTAGTCCACAACCCTTCAAGTAGCCTCATCGACCACCCTAGCCTCTCTGGCTGCGTCGCTGCACGAAGGGAACGTTCTCACTTTCTGTCACCGGCTCGTTTGCCTGTAAGTCCGGGCTTGGTCGAATCGCATCCATGGTCGGTGCTCCCGACGATTCTGTAGACGTCGTCGCCTGTGTGGCAGCCGGACAATCCTTCTGTCTCCGATGCCTGTCTCCCGGTCGTCGTCGAGGACGTACCAGCGAGACCTAGCAGGTTAGGCCTAGCGACTGGATCGGCTGCCACCTCCGTCCTGTGCCTCGCTCAAGTGATAAGGCACCCCGGGGACTGTCTTACGTGACGTTGCTGGCCTGCCTCCGAAAGAGCATTCCTGCTGGAGTGCCCGGAACCACCGTGGGAGCCTACAGCAAGTTCGAGGAGCCTCGCTCAAAGGTCGCCGAGGTTGACGGCCACGCCTCGGAATGCCAGCGTCAAGGCCTCCGGAACCGAACACCCGCTGCTCCCGTCGCCAGTACGGTGCTGGCGACACAACCTTCTTCAACTGGAGCCACGCAGATAATGCCAGCTCAGCGCTGCTTTTCTCCCGATCACGGCTCGGGTCACGTGCCTCGAGCCTCCGGAACTTTCCTTTCACGTGCCTCATGCCGCTTAATTCGAACGCTTTCCTCTAGTCGTCGTGGTTTCGTGCCGGATGTCTCTTACACATGACAATGGTGAACTCCGCAATCAGACCTCTTATGGTCTTACCGCATGCTTATATCATGCGCTATCAAGCACAAACAGACTAACACTACTTCGGACGCTGGCGCACTCAGCAGCCGGTTGCTCGACCAGTCAACAAGTGTGATTTGCACGCTACGGCAGGCTGAAATCTGACCTTCAAGCTCAGCCAAGGGCAGCTGGGACTCAGCCTGCCACTACCGACGGCTGCTGCGTACGCCGCGTGGGCGCCCATACCTTGAAAGCTATCTGCGATGTGGAGAAAGTGCGCCGTCGCGCGGGCCTCATCTTCAAAGCGATCTGCGATGTGTACAATGTGCGCCGAGTGCTGGTAGCTTCGTATGCGATGGGCTTTCGACGCTTAGTTCAAGTTGAAGCGACACGCAGCATGAAGGTCAATTCGATCGCTGCTGCTGCTGCTGCGCCGAGTAGCGTCTGTGTGTTGTCTTGTGGTTCAGTTGTAGATGCAGTAGGTTCTGACGGCACCGAGCAGCATCTTGTCCCTTCCCAAATCAAGCGAAATCGTGCTAAAACTCGACAAACGTTGTTTAACCGCGTTCAACCAACGTATGTGTGCATAGTTAGATATGTATCTTAGTTTAATGTTATGTATGTCTGTAGTTATTGTACTCGTATGTATGGTTTCTGTTCGGCTTTATGTTTTATTTTTCTATGTTGTACCTGCTGAACTGTTGTCATACCAATAGGGTCTGGCCCCCTGTCAAACTCATCAGAGCCTTTTTGTCCCGGCTCCTCTTCTCAATTAAATAAATTTCAATTTCAATTTGCACGATGACATTAGCGGAGCACGTGGAGCCGGCAAGCTGTGAAATGCCTAGAGCGAATAAAGTGTAACCTACTATAGTAGCAGAATGGATACCAATGGATACAACACAGCTGTTTAGGAGATGGGGAAGATAAGAAAATTTGGAGATGCAGAATGGAGTCAGCTGATGCAGGACAGGATTGACCAGGGATCAGGCTCCGCCTTGCTTTAATCATACTACAGGCTAACGAGGGCGAAGATAATGAGATGATTGGCTGATCGAGTGAATAGGATTTTTGGGTAAATGGAATGCTGATAAAACCGTTTGCTCATGCAGACATCAAACTGCGTCTTGAGGAGCCAAAGCAAGCTCATTGCTGCGAGCCTTTCCCCGGCCTACGCTGGTAAGTAGAGTTTTCGCCCTCTCCTTTTTCGATTGTGTAAAGTGAAGGAAGCCGATCGGGCAGTTTTTCACGTACCCGCTGTCTGTTGCTAACAGACTTGGCTAGTCGTGTACCTCTGATGAAGAAATGTCATTATAGTCCTTACCTACATTTCAATTTCATTCGCCTACTTGTAGCAAGTTAACACTACATTGTGGTGAAGCGTGGGACTTGTTATTGATGATGTAGCTCGCTTGTATCTTATCTTTATTGATTTGAATACTCTCACTGCCACGTGGGGCGTCACGGAGAAGTGGCATTCTGTACAAGACGGAGTGATCGAAGTTTTCAATGATGATAGAACCGGGTTGGTGGTAGTGAGGGCGGTTGCAGCTGGACAGCTGACCTTGCTACGAAGGAATTAGCGCGCAGCACTGCACGCGAACTTGGGACCTAGAGTTTGGAGTTGCCAGTGCGTGCGTGAAATATAACGACGAGCAGCGAGCGACGCGTTCTTATATTTAGGGATTGGTGCAGTATATCTCGTGAAATAACACAAGTCGTACTGTTTTACTGCTTGCAGTAAGGTCATGGATGTCAAGGTGAGTTTTCATTGCAGTTAGATTAGCAGTGCGAAAATAGTTTGAAAGGATAAAACGAGTGACTCAGTTTTAGATAGATTCGAGGGAGGAGGTAAGCAAGGCAGAGTGAGGATCTATAGATGCAGGCGGAGTATTCGAGTTTGGACTTGATAAGTGTTTTATAAAGTTGTGCTTTTAAGGAAAGAGGTACTAGCGACAAGTTTCGGCCGACGAAATGTAACATGCGATTATCCTTGGTAACCACGAAATCAGTGTGAGCTTGACATGCCAAGGAGTTACATATATGTACGCCAAAGTACGTATATGAACTAACAGGCTTCCAGGCATTGCTGAGTATATATGAGAGTAAGGGGAAGAAGCGTTACTGTTCAATCAATCAATCAATCAACTTTATTAAAGATTGATTGATTGATTGATTACCCGACTTACTCTCATAACTTTATATTTATTCGAGTTTGGTTTCATTAACCCGTCAGCACATCATGCTTGAGCATTGTTAAGGTCAGTTTAGAGCCACCGCATATATTTTTTTATTACGAGGTTACTCAGCACCGTTCCCCCGTTTTTGAAAAGTGCACAGATGGAGCGGAATATGATAATTCGCCAGAAAATAACATGAATAAATATCAAATATTATTACTATTTCCCACTGTTTTTCTCATCGGAACTCCCTTCTGGAAATTTCTGTACGGGGTGCTCAAAGAGCGCGATAACTTTCTGGGTCGGTATGTTCACATAAGCATACCCAATATCACAGTGCGCTAAGAAGAACATTTCACGTTTAAGCAACCGTATTCTCCAGATCAGCAATTCACTGTGATCCTCTCCCATAATTTTCCAAAGTCACACATACTAGCCGTAATCACTCTGTCTGTTACAAATAAATGATAGCACAATCTAACACTTATTCGGACTAGCCAACTGGGGAGTAGTCTTCATAAGCATTCTGTTCTTTCCTCTGACGTGAGCATGCGTTAATGACAAAGCTTCTCCTTTCCACTCAGCTTGCAACCAATCGCTGATACAAGACGTCCCCAAGCACAATCTTCAGGGCAGGGCAAATATCGCGACCATACGTGCATATCTCACGAGTGAGTATCACAATTAACATATCCTCTGCACGGGTGCAGATGCACTGTTTTCTTAATGTCAGAGTTGCACCGTGTTTTCACGTGCTTCTCCAAATCAACACATGTTTACACCATGCTAAGCCAAACCATTTAAAACAATACCCTCTTTCTTTTTTGTGTAATATCTTCTACCGGCACAATAAGACACGATAACTAGCGTAATAAGACAGACACTCGTGAAAGAACTTGGGACCTCGCTAGTAGTCTAGCCCAACTTTCTGCTTTACAATGTCCCTTTCCAGTACAAACTAGCGTGGTCGCGTGTTGTTTTATTAGTCCCTGTCTTGTTACGCTAGTAATCATATCTTATTACTCTCGTTACCAACTAGCCCAACTTTCTGATCTAACTATGTCCCTTTCCAGTACAAACTAGCGGGGTCGCGTGTTATTTTATTATTCCCTGCCTTGTTACGCTAGTAATCATATTTTATTATGCTCGTTACCAACTAGCCCAACGTTCTGCCTTCTACCCGCCATTCATGCATATGTATGTACGCCATGTACGCCATTCATACGCGAACAGGTCATGGTATAAAATTAATAGTAGCGAAGGCTTTCACGATAGCATGAAAAGCAAGACCCACAGTTGGAGATAGAGGATCTCATGCTCAAAGCGCAATAATGTACCCAAGCTAGCAATTAAATGTGTTTTGCTAAAATATCCAGGGCGTAGCGCACAAGAGAGACGGCCAGGGTCGTGGCAACCGGTGTCGATGCTGGGCGACACTGTGAGAGTGTGGTCGAGAGAATGTTGAGGGCAGTCGAAGGAGGCGGTAAATTCGTGCAGCAGTCGGCGAAGTTGCGCGGACCTAAGGTGGCCTGAGATTGTCAGATGGAAACATTCCAACAGCCGTCGTGTCGCACTGTCGAGCGGAGCCGCTAAGTATCTGCAGTCATCAGGAGAGTCTAAGGAGGGGGGAATTGAGTAATCTACTGTTTCAGCGTAGCCGAGACATTTGCTGCAATGCAAAGAAATGGGCAGGAACGGCACATTGCACACATGTCACCATCGCCAGCGGTGAGGGCGATCGCGGCAAAGGGGAACTACGGCGGGCGAAGAAATCACCCAAAGACTGGTGCTGTCGCTAATCACAGAGGCACACCAAGCAAGGATGTTCAAACTTCCGACATAAGTGATGGTACAGAGACATTTAAATTTATTCACGAGCTAATCATGAAGCAGAAGATCGCTCTTGGAGCGACAATTTAGTATTTTTGGAATCGTTGATAACGCGTTTGAAACGGCGCAGCAGACAAACGAAAATGTTTTAAGTTTAATCCGCCAATCTCTCGAAATAACCTTATATGGCGATTCGCGTGTGCACATAGGATTGGGCGATTTTCTACCAACAAATTTCGACCTATCATAGTAAAGTTTTCCACCTACAAAACAAAAGAAACGGTTTTTTCGAAGCGTCACATGCTCAAAGGAAGCAGGTCATGCGGGAGAATTTTTCAGCCAACACTCGTCGTATTAGAGTGAAACTAACTAAGTATACCAAAGAACTGGACTGCCATTTCGAACTGCGGTTTAACAAATTATTGCTAATGAAAAATGCTACGACTATGATTGCAGTGCTGACGCCGTATATGAAATACGACCATCCAGACGCGCATCCAATGCCGCCAACTTCTCCCGGCGGCACCTTCGCTCTGGTCACGCAATTGCTTCCTCAGGAATCTAGGATAAAGAGAATGGTGGCGGCGCTTCCATTAACAAAAGCAACCTGATGGTGCTCTGTCCTAACATTCGCAGCCTTTTGTCGTAGAAATATCAACGCTTCTAACGCTGATATTGTCGCCTAAACCGAAACTTGGCTTTCTGAAAAAATACCAAACGTAGAGCTGTTTTGCTGTGAAAGAAAATACAAAATATTTCGATGTGAGAGGCCTAATCGATGTGGCGGTGGCGTTCTTCATGCTGTAACCGTGCAAGTTGAAATCTTCCCTGTTGTTATTAGCCCCGAGAACGACCTACAGGGGCGCTGCGAGCGCCGCTCGCGTGACGTCAGGGCACGAACTCGCGCCTGTCGTCTGCTTCCGTGCGGGCGCTGTCAGGGCGCGTTCTGCAGTGTTTCCGTTTGTTCACTGTCATTCCCTGTGCTTGCATACTTATGACGGTCATCCCAAATACATTTTTACGACATCTTCATTCGCGCAAACTTATTCAAAGAGCTCATTTCCTCGACGACAATGTATTTCTCAAGGGCAACGCTGCAGTGCCAGCCGAAGGAGATCAGACCAGCCCATTGCGTGTTTTTCATGCGCGGATCTAGACTTTGCTGATTGAGGGACTAATAAAAAAGCATAAATAGCACGTGACTAATAAAAAGCATAAATACAAAAACATAGCACATAATAATCCAGTTAGGATGCCATATCTGCAGTGGTGCAAGGAGCATGCCACTGTCTGATACATATGACTGTTACATTTACCTTGATTTTAACCCATTAAAACGTGTTTGCTTATGACGAGTAGCTCATGATATAATATCTAATTTTTCATTTCTTCACAGAAACGCTAAGCACTAACATGAGGACCTGACAGTGCAGTTTAGGTTGAACCAGCACCACTTGTTTCTTTAATTGCTTCCAAAAATTAGGTCGTTCTTCATTGGTTAATTTTAAGTGGCGGTAATTTGAAGTAAAGGAAATTGAGGCTTACAGCTTTTTGCAGAATACGAAAACGAATGTACCAATACCAATATTTATTCACGGTTTCGTGCTACAGGTTCAACTCACTTGTGCAATTTACTGCTGCTTGTTTCTTGAGGAAAAGACATCACGAATCTGTTTGGCGAACTGATACAGGCTGCTCGGCCCAACTTTTTTAGTGAAATGTGCCTTTTGGACCGTATGGCTGCAGTTAGAAAGAAGCCGAAGCCTCATTCATTAGTAGTATGGGGCTTATTGAAGATATAATTCCCCTGTGGAGGTCAAAGACCAAGTGAATTCATTTGAGGCTTGTGGTGTCTTCTCTATGAGGCGGGCATGTGAGGCTCTCTTTTATGTACTCACGAAGCAAATAGTTCTCAGTTTGTGTAGTTAGACAACGCAGGATCTAGACATGGTGAGGCAGAAGGTGTTTGAATTTTCAGCTTCAACGCAGCGTAAGCTGCGCTGTATAGCCACATATATACCTTAGGCATTGCAATTGGCGCTTAAAGAACTGCTTCATGGTTTCAATTCGAAGTTGTAGTGAACTGAGGGGTTTCGCGAATAATGCTTGCCTCGCCATAACGACAGTCGATCGATTTATTTACGTAGGGGCTGTGCCATGATGTCGATAAAGCCAAGTGAGGGTCACTATGAAACATTTTCTCGCTTGTAATTGATAGGCTGTCGATCTTAACCACGAAACTGTTCTTTCAGGTGATTACTGTTATGGTATTAGTGAAGTGTATACATACACTATACGTGACGCGCCGTCGTGTTAACAGCCATGAGCAATGCGTTTTCTGGGTGCCTGTATTAGACAACGGTGAATGTATTAGCAAACGTTTTCATGCAAAATGCGCGCCTAACTCTTCCTTTTATGCATTAATAAAGTATCCATATTTGACTAGAACAACTCACCATAGTAATAAGAATCATCATAAAAGATTCGCGGTGCAGTTTCCTTCTAACACGGACTTACAATATTGACATCAAATACCAAGATTTTTCTTGTAAAATGCAATGTCTCTCATAGCTAAGCACTAAGGCAATGTTAGGTGTATTGCGGAGCATCATACACAACTCCGTGTGTTGAAATTGCAGACATTCTTTTCACGCAAAGTTTATGAACAGACACTGCGCATATACGCATTGCAAAACCAGTAGACGCCTTCAATGCTACATAGCTGGCGATATCCACGCCGCAAATTTTCACGACTCGTGGTTTTGAAGAAGAAACTACATGAGAGTAAGAAGAAGTAACAGGCATGAGAGTAAGAAGAAGCCGACATATCCTTCAATAAGTACGGCTCGCGCCACCAATACCCCAAGCATGCACTCAGGGATCGAGCGCGCGCAGCAGCCGAGCGAGCGCCGTCCTGGCCGTGACGTCATTCGTAGAGGGCGCCACTCCAACTTCTCGCCGCTAATAAAGTCTAGTTTGGAGGCAACATGGTGTTGCCTTAACCTGGCTTTAAAAAAAATTGTCACTGGTGTATGCTATCGCCCTCCTTCTTGGTGTTCCAATTTTTGTGACGACTTTCATGATTGCCTGAATCACGTAAATATTTTGTTTCCCGGAGCGCCAGTCAATCTATTAGGTGATTTCAACTTTCCTAACATTGTATGGTCAAATTTGACGTCATATTCATCGCCTAATTCAGCTGAAGAGGAGCATTTCCTTCACATCTGTTCTGATTTCGGTTTGACACAGCTGGTTCAATTTCCTACACGCGTTACAAATAATACATCTTCAATTCTTGACCTTGTTTTCACATCATCGCCGGAAATTGTATCTTGTGTGTCTAATACGCCTGGTATCAGTGGTCATGAAATTATTCAAGGAAAGATTTCCCTGCCATTCTTACGTTCGCGAAAGCCTCTCAAAACAATACGCGACTACAAAAAAGCGGATTTCGAAGCGATTAAAAATCAATTGCGCTCCTTTTAAATGACTTCTTCTCCGTTTACCTTGAACGAACAGTGCAAAGCCACTGGGACTTATTTAAAATGAAACTTTCAGAACTAACCTTTAAATACATTCCTATCAATAAAGCTTTTTTTTCGAATACGAGCGCCCCGTGGTCCATAGTTACATAAACCGTCTTTCTTATAAGAAAAGGCTCTATCGCTCTGCTATGAAATCTCGGTCGGATAAACGTTGGTCAGTCTATAAATCTGCCACCACAACTTACTTATCTGAAATGAAACGATCAATTTCTTTCTTTTTTATTCGCACCCTTCCAGCTATGCTAAAAAATAACTCTAGAAAATTTTGGAAGTGTCGTTAGCTTTGCTAACGACAGAAGGACATCCTGTGCCTGTCGTAGAATGCGCGTCTGTCTTAAATGACACATTTGTAAAGGCTTTCTTCCGTCCAGTAGGTACCAATACACAACATTCCTTGTCATTACCTCATTACTTAGCCATGGACGCCATATTTATTACTTCTGAGGGTATTCTTGTCGTCTTTAAGAAACCGAAAAACTCAACACTATGTGGCGTTGACAGCGTCAGTACAAAATTCTTGAAAAACACAATTGAATACTTCTCTATCATTCTGGCATGCATTTTTTCACAGTTTATGTGGCTTTCTAGCGTTCCAGGAAGACGATAGGTAAGGTTGTGCCAGTTCACAAGTTTGGGGTAACACACAATCCATCAAATTTCCGTCCAATTTCACTCACATCTGTTCCATTGTAAAGTTCTTGAACAGATGATTTTCACTCACCTTCTTAATTTTCTTGAGTCGCACCAGTTTTTGTACACCCTCGCAACATGGCTTCCACAAGAATTTTTCTTGCGAAACACAGCTTCTTGTCTTTACTAACGACCTGCATTATTTACTTTATTCGGAATTCACAATAGACTGCATTTTTTAGATTACTCTACAGCATTCGACAAGGTTAGTCATCATTTACTACTTTTTAAGCTCGGCCAAGTAAATCTAGATCCTAATGTTCTTAACAGGATTCGAGCTTTCCTTTCTAACCGTACTCAGTTGGTTTCTACAAATACTGGTGATTCCCCAGTCCAGCCAGTGCTATCGGGTGTTCCTCAAGGGTCTCTATTGGGACCCTTACTTTTTAAAATTTTCATTAATCACCTACCCGATAAGATTTCATCAAATGTTTGCCTATTTGCGGATGGCTGTGTAATTTATCATAAAATAACTAACCAAGACGTTGTTGCCTTACTCCAGACCGATTTAAATACCATACTTGCCTGGTGTCAAACGTGGAACATAGAACTGAACATTTAGAAATGCAAATGTGTCTCGCAGCTCATTAGTATCACCACACTGTCATCTTGATAATACGTCTCTTGAGTCTGTTTCATCTTACAAATATCTCGGTGTTCATATTTGTAGTAGCCTATCATGGAACCATCATGTGAGGTACATCATCGCCAAAGCTAACTCACTTGGGTACTTTCGAAGAAACTTCTATATGGCACCCCCATAACGTAAAAAGCTTCTCTACACGACTTACATTCGTCCGTCACTTGAATACGCATCATCTATTTAGGATCCCGGTGGTACTACACTGATAAACGAACTTGAAAGAGTGCAGAATCACTCCGTTCGCTTCATCTTATCCAATTATGACCACACAGCCAGTGTTAACATGATGAAGTCACTACTTAACCTTCCAGAACTTGCAATTCGGTGTAAAATAGCCCGGCTCGCTCTTTCTCATAAAATTTACTATCACAACAATAATTTCCGCGATCCGTTCATTAAAGCCCCTCCTTTCATTTAATCTAGAATTGACCACCTCCAAAAAGTAGATGTTTCTCGTTGTAGAACCTATTCACATGGATTTTTCCTTCGAACCACCTCCAAATGGAATCAGCTGCCAGAAGCAGCTACGTCTATCACGGACACATCGCGCTTTAAGGGTTTTTTGAGTAACTGGCTTAACATTGCTTAAATATTTGTGTTTAATTTTCTCTTCTGTTTCTAGCTTGTTGGTGTTTTAGTTGTAGATGTACGAATTACTCTGCTTTATCTTAGTTACAGCTGTTTCACTAGTGTATTAATTTGGCGATGGTTCATCCTCCTTATTATTATTATTGTTGTTTCAACTGTTCTTTCCAATTTTGGTCAGTAATATGCCCCTCCCCTCTGTAATGTGGAAACCCTGGGGGTAAGAGAGAGAGAGAGAGAGATAAACTTTTATTTTCCAAAACGGTAATCCGAGTCAGGACCCGGTTCACCCTATGTGGGAGGATTCCTTATTCCAGGAACCCTCTGGCTTGGGCTGCCTCCTTGGCCCGGGTGACAAGACTGCGTTGATCGTCCAGGTCGTCAGAGGAAAGCTTCGCCTCCCACGTTTCAGTGGTGGTAGAGAAGTGCGCTGAGTTGGGTTGCTCCTGGTGTCTTGTGTCGTCTTGTTGAGCTTGTGAGCTGGGGTCTGGGGATGTGTCACGCAGTGGGCAATCCTGGACCATGTGTTGCAGGGTGTCTGGGACGTCACAGTGGGTGCATGTGTATGAGTACTGTGTAGGATATAGTCTGTGCATGATTATTCCGTGTACATAGGTGTTTGTCTGTAGGCGGCGGAGGATGACTTGTTCCTCTTTGCTCAGCTTCTTGTGTGGTGATGGATACGTTCTTCTGCTGAGTCGGTGGTGTTGCAGAATCTCCGAGAACTTTAGAGTGATGTCATCAACGTTGGTGGCCGGCCTAGTGTGGAATGGCAGGAAAGCCCGGCTGGTATGCTCGCGGGCAGCGGCGTGTGCCGCCTCATTTCCTGTCATGCCCTGATGGCCTGGAATCCAGTTGATGTGGGTCGGGGAGCGGGGCGCGTGCGATGTGATTTTGAAGTATCTTGAGTGCGGTTGCTGATATGCGTCCTTTTTGATAGTTTCGAGCTGCTGCTTGGGAATCAGTGAGGATTACGGCTACTTCAGGGCAAGTTGTTATCGCCAGAGCAATTGCCGTTTCCTCTGCAGTCTCGGCGGCTCTTGCCCGGATGGTGACAGCGGCGAGTTCATTGCCTTGGGGATCCGTGACACTTATGGCAAAGGCGTTTCGTTGAATATACCGGGCAGCATCGGTGTACCTCGTGTCAGGATTTGTCGCGTATTTCTTGCTGAGTGCGCGGATTCTGCTTTGCCGACGCTCCTTATGGTAAGTCGGATGCACATTGCGCGGTATGCGCGCAACGCTGATACACTCACGGAGTGCGGGTGGGATTCGTGCTTTCTGGTCTGTTTCGGCAATGTAGCTTTCACTGTAGTTGAGGTAGCGCAAAACTTCACGTCCGGTGGGTGTGAGCTTGAGCCGCTCTAGTTGACTGATTTTATGAGCCTCGGAGAGCTCTTCCCACGTATTGTGGACGCCGAGCTTGAGGAGTTTCTCCGTTGATGCCGTGGGTGGAAGGGTCAAGGCTACTTTGATTGCCTTTCGAATGATGACATTCAGTTTCTTGATTTCAGCCGGTTTGAGTGTCAGGTAGGGGGTGCCGTAGGTGATACGGCTAGTTAGGAGAGCTTGAATTATCCTTAGCGTGTCTTCCTCTTTAAGTCCGCTTCTGTGATTGGTTATCCTCTTGACAAGGTGCGTAACTTGTGACAGTGTACGTTGGAGACGCGGAAGAGTGGCCGCTCCTGATCCATCTTTGTGGATGTGAAGACCGAGTACGCGAAGGGAGTCGACTGTAGGGATTTGGGTTCCGTTGAGGAAGACGCTAGGATCGGGTTCGATATAGTTGGGCGGTCGTCCTCGCGTCCGTGCTCTGAGCACGAGAAGCTCCGCCTTTTCAGCTGCGCATTGGAGACCGCAGTCTCGGAGGTAGCTTTCGATGGCGTCGATGGCTTCTTGTAGACTGCGTTCTTGTTGTCCAGTAGTAGGTGCTTTGTCCAGAGTTTGATGTCGTCGGCGTAAAGGGCATGACATAGGTTTGGGATGGCATTGAGTTGTTTTGGCAGCTTGATCATTGCGATGTTGAAAAGGAGTGGTGAAATAACTGATCCTTGTGGAGTTCCTTTGTTGGGTAGCCGAAATTTATCGCTGCGGAGATTGCAGACGCCTACTGTTGCTGTTCGGTGTGTCAAAAAGCTGCTGATATAGTTATAGATCCGGGCTCCACAGCCTGTATCTTCGAGGTTGCGGAGGATGGCTTCGTGGCTTACGTTGTCAAATGCGCCCTTTACGTCGACTGCCAGTATTGTTGATTTGCGTCTGCGATCAAGGTAGTCGAGCAGGTCTTCCTTGAGGAGCAGGAGTACATCCTGCGTGGACAAATGCTGTCGGAATCCGAACATGGTGTGCGGCAAGTATCCGTTGTCCTCGAGGTATGGGGTTAACCGGTCGTGCACCATGTGCTCGAGGAGTTTGCCCACGCAGGACGTGAGGGAGATGGGACGGAGGTTTTCGATGCGAAGGGGTTTGTTGGGTTTGGGGATCATGGTGACCTCCGAACGCTTCCAGGCTGCTGGTAGGTCCCCCTTTTCCCAGCAGTCGTTGTAGTACTGGAGTAGTGCTGTTGCGGCCGATTGCGGAAGGTTGCGTAGGAGCTTATTAGTGATTCTGTCCTTGCCGGGACTGGTGTTTCTAGTGAGTTTGGCTAAGGCTGCGTGGAGCTCTGCTTGCGTGAATGGTCGATCAAGGTCTGGGTTTGGTGCGCCGTCGTACGCCTTGCCGCTCACCGACGAAATGGGCTTGTCGCAGCTAAGTTTCTGCTGAAGTTCACGAAGGAGATCATGCTCCGATCCAGCGTGGTTGTGGATTAGTCTGCGCAGATCTTGCCGTTGTTGCATTTTGGTGCGGTCGGTAGCTAAGAGAGCGCGTAGTAGGTGCCAGGTTTTCTTGGTGCTAAGTGTTCCTTGTAGGCTGTCACAAAAGGTCACACAAGGATAAAAAATGACGAGTAAGCTCCTGCTAATAAAGACGAACGCTTTATTGTTTTTTTTTAATTGTGAAATTTTACTGTGTGATGAAGGGAATTGTACTATGGTTAGTTAATTCATACATTTCTGTGAGAACAACCGCATGTACTAAAACAACATTGCACAGGAACGAACCCACATGGGAACTCCCTAGCGTTTGGTTGTTATTAACTGTTTGTTTGTTGATGCAGTAGATGTCCAGCGCGCAATATATAATCACAGTAAGCCCAAACTCAAGCGCTTCATACGCCCTCTTAGCGTACGGTTCGGTCCGCAGAAAACATTGCAGCAGCCAGGTTGGTAAACACGTGACATCCCAAGCCATACGGTCGCCAGCAGTCCCTCCCCCCCCCCCCCCTTCCCGGTGTAGCGAAAGAAACACCATATCCCAGCCTTGACAGCTGCGTACACATTTTGCGCAGGACTTGAGGCAATGCTTAGATGAACGAGAAAGTGAGCGCTAATCTTAAACTTTCAAGAGAGCCGACCACAGAAAACTTTTTATTCAGAGTAAAATGCGAACAAGCATCCCATGGGGCTAATTAAAGGACTTATCGGCTGGCTCAGGAGGTCTTGTCGATTTGGGCTGCCCGAGGAAATCTGAGGCCATTGCTCTGGGCTGGCTGGTACACTACAGTTGCCTTTGCATCCCGCGAGAAAACCTCTGATGACAGCGACCTCCACCGCTGTGCGAAGCCACGCCGGCTTCACTTGGCACGCATTTCGTGCTGGTATAAGTGAATATGATTGTTATTTAAGTTCTCGGAGAACTGAGCCTACACTCTCGATGTGACTGATCGGCATGTTGATACTGTAATTACGATTCTAGCGCGAGGTCCACCATCTTGTTTGAGCCTAAGAAGGGGTGTGCAGAAGCCCACTTGCAGGTTTTGCATATCGTCTTCAAAGCTGCAAGGCGTCAGCGCGATCTGATTGCAGGGCTGGTCACCTGCAATGAGTCACCGCTACCGGTGATACCAATATTAGCTACAGCATCGTTCCTAGAAAAGCGGTGCGTCAATTGCGCGCTTGAGAACACCGATGACCATTGTCAAGCATTTAGAGCGACCGAAATGCTGCGACTACAAGTTCAACTACATGCAGTGCACGACTGCTGATGGCTAACCGGATAGGCCTATGCATGTTCGGCAGCATCGCAGCCGATGTAGTCCCGAATATCAGCGCTATACATTCTTCTCTATGTGAAATTATTGTGAGGAGAGGGTAAAGTGGCAGCAATGACAACATAACATGGCAGATTGCCAGCGTCGGTGTTTGGTTCTGAAGCGCTATCAGCTACATCTTCTAAGCAAAACGGAATAAGGCCTAGCTATTGACTCTTAGCATGGTAACGTTTAATAAAGGGGCATATTCTCACAATTTTGTGCACCTACAAATTAGAAGGTATGTAGTAATCTTTAGTATAGTTACACGTAGCGTTATAATATTGTAACGTTTCGTATAGGCATACAGTCTTGCAAGGCATCACCCTCGCGTTCTTCTGCGCATGCCCATTAATTTAGGACGGTGACTCTTCTGCCGTCCATCAAAATTCACCGCAATGCGCTAGCGTATTTCACGGAGCAGGATTTTATAAAAATATATATTCACAATATCGGCCGAATTTCAACGACTTTCAGTTACCAACGTCTGGACAATACTCTCTTCTGAAAATATAGGCACATAAGGCACTTTGTCGTAACTTCTCCAGCCATAGAGCAGCGCTTTGGTCAAGCCTAAAACACTGTTATAACTCAGTAGGGAAATTACGACAAACTGTCGTAGAAGTCAATGTTATAAGAAAAAAGTATCATTTCGACGTAGGTAGCGGGAAGTTGTTTAACTTTGGCCGATCTTCTGAAATACCATATTTAAGCGCTGCTCAATGAGTTACGCTAGTGCACTGCAGTGAAGTTGAATGGATGGCGGAAGGAGCGATGTACTAAATTCATGGGCATGCGCAGAAGGACGCGCGGGTGAAGACGTGCAACAATGTATGCCGACATGAAAGATTACAAAAAAAAACGTTCATAAAGATGACCGGAGGGGCTATGCCCAATATTCTTGGACATGACTCATTGTGGAAAATTATATTTATTAATTTACTTATTGATTTGTTTATTGATTAATTTATTTATTTATACATACTGAGCCCGTTAGCGCTATGGTAGAAGTGAGTGTAGATGTGAGTAAAACTAATTACGATATTCAGAGACAGGAAAATAGAAATATAAAAAAATGTAAATGAACTATATATACATCAGCAATAGCATTTAAAAATTGAGAAATGGGTAACAAATGAACTTCGGCAGGTAACAAATTCCACTGTTCAATTATACGGGGGAAAAACCGTATTTGAAAGTCTTAGTGCGTAGATGGAGTGGTCCGATATTAGAAGTACGCTAAGCTGTAGTTGAGGTCGGGCAAGCAGGCGTTAAAAGGGAGGGATCTGAGAGTTGACAAAGATAGTTCTTATATGAATGGAAAATCTTCAGATATTCTATAAGCAGGTCTTAAGAGAAAACTACATTTTATTCCCGGGAAAGCTTTATAGCGGCGACAGACATCAGAATTTTCGCGATAGTGAATAGCATTATTTATTGACAAAAGTTTATTAATGAGCTCTTTTCCTTTCTTTAGGGGACATGCCATTGCATATTGAAGGCAGCCAGTAGTGAAAGCATACAAATTTGCCATAAATTGTGCCTGGCACCAGTTTCGAGAAATTGGAAGTCAGAATCAGCAATGAAGTGCGTTGTTTCAGTTATTGTTTCTCCACACCCTGCGGCAAAATTCTGTATATAAATATCTTAACAGGAAAGCAATGTATTTCATGGCATGTTTGCAGTGTGTGTATTTGCGACTTTTCTGCGACAGAATGCTTCCAGCAACCGGATGTGCAGAACTGATTGACCAGCTCTGCCATTAACCACAATTGGTTATTTGCATGCTTATCAGTCAATTATTGGTAATATTCATACTAACGATTACTGCGGAAATTCTGTTGTGATTGCTATAAGGCGTGCTCAGCATAAATTAACATTTCGTCTCACCTTCTCTATATTTCATATTCAATAACAGTTTACCAGCTGCGGACGTTGTTGAAAGAGTTTTCTGCAAACATTATCATGCCGTCATCACATTATACTGAGATCTCTCATATATTTTTCACAAGTGGACAGCATAAGATCTCAAAAGCTGACACATTTCAGAATCCCTGTACTCATTTCTGCATGCAAGATTGCCTGTAACGAAAAAGGCATTTATGGAGACTTTAGGCGGCAGTACCCACATTCTGGAAATGTGAGTAGCAGCTGTTTCAAAGAGAAGCTGACACAAAAAGTTTTTTGAAAATGTCATGATTACATTATTTGGATTACAAAACAACGTAACTCATCTCCCTTCACAAGCAAAAATACATTTTGTTTTGCGCAGTTTTTTTTCTTCCCGGCCATGAAGCAATAATGAAAATACCTTTGAGCACAGCGCTGCGTGGCAGGGCAAATTTCTACCGCAGCACCATAAATGTTGCCTGAGCACGAGGTCGCGGGATTGAATCCCGGCCACGGCGGCCGCATTTCGATGGGGGCAAAATGCGAAAACACCCGTGTACTTAGATTTAGGTGCACGTTAAAGAACCCCAGGTGGTCTAAATTTCTGGAGTGCCCCTACTACGGCGTGCCTCATAATCAGATCGTGGTTTTGGCACGTAAAACCCCATAATTTAATTTTTTTAAATAAATGTTGCATATGGATAGAAATGTTGAAGGTTTGTGTACATTATGTTTAAATACAAAAACATACAAATTTTAGAAAGGAAGATGATCTCATCCCAGATGCCAGCACAATTATGTCTCTTTGCTGTCAGTATGTCAGTTGCTAATTCTCTGATCTCCTTTCTGGCTAACGTAAGCCTACAAGGACAGAATCTTACAGTCTTGTTAGTGTCGCACTGCAAACAACCCCTATTAACATGGAATGAAAGAGGCATAAATTAACCAAAAACAGATAAAAAGCTACAACAAAACAAATAATTAAACACGCAGAATTTGAGTATACTCTTCTGTCTAGGAAATTTCGGTAACAATAAAAATTCAAGATTAAAGAACTGAGCGCAAATTAATTCCCAAGTCAATTTGTACTCCCCTCCAGTACAACAGACAACAACACAAAAATGTGACAGTCTAACAATAAACACGCATTATCAAGTGATTGCAAACTCAATTACTGCAATTCAAATTCTTTAAATAAGGATAGTTTACAATTCATTTGTGAAATATCGGTGTCAGTCTGAAAATATCAGCAGAATACACCAGTTCCGTGTATGAGGTCTTGCTGTGCGTCCGCACAAAAGTGCAACATAAACTTGAGCTTTAATAATAGCCAACAACGGGACTGATAGGTGGCGGCTCGTTGCAGCGGCCACGCAGCACACCAAACATGTCTCTGCTCCACGGCGTCACGGCTTGTTTTCAGCGGCTCGCGTACCTTTAGGAGTCTTTTTCGTAACTGTAACACGCGTCACGAGCGACATGCACACACAAACACACGCACACACAAACACACGCACACACACACACACACACACACACACACACACACACACACACTGCGGCAATATTCGCCCTGCTCGCCGCTTTAATTCTGTCGGTCATAGAGCTGTTTTTACAGTACTCCAGCATGTGCGCCCACTGTGAGTGGGTGTCGCGTTCCAGGAGGAGAAGAAACAAACGCGACAACAGGGAGCTTTGATAGACATGAAAATTTAAATAAAGTTATTGGGTGCAAATATATATTCAATCACCATAATGAATGCGCTTTTAGTTTTTTTTTTTACAGGTTACAAGTCTCTGTTTTAAACCACAGCAGTGGTAGCGGGGGCTTTCCGCCACATTGAACCGTAGTGATAATTTTTGCTACATCGTTCGCCACAATATTCTTCGATGTATGTTCATTGTTTCTGTGGCTTGCTTTTAGATTATAATTACAAGTTCGCAGTAAAGATCATTGAGCAATGAATTGCGGCTGACTTGAGCGTGCACTCTTGCAAGATTTAAACTTTTTTTAACATTGCGAAACCACAGATCCCGACTGGTGCCAATAAAATGTTAATTTAGTCCAACCTGCCTCCGTCCGCCGGCCGCACACCATATCGTACAGGTTAGTCTCGGCAGAAAACACCTTATCAGCATCGCATTACGACACAAGAATCAGTGACTTCCCATCCTTATTGGAGGAATCGTTCCAAACCAGTTGAACAACGGTTCAAAAGCTGGAAAAAGAACGTCGCATTTTCGCCCGAAAGTCGAAGCATCAATTGCGATAGCAAATTGGTAGAGAGTCATACGGAGTAAGGACAGTAGTTTTATCGGCTGTGTTAACTTGGACGCATTCGCTTACTAACTGAATTAACAAGCATGGTGTCACCGCCCACAAGCAAACATGAATAGATGACACTCGATGACCGCACACAACCGCTGTCAAAACACTGGCGTCGTCAAGCGCGCCAGCATCAGCGAGTGAAGGTTCGTGCGGTCGATCGCTTCAACGGAAACTCAGCGGCGAAAGCACAGCGCATAGAAAGGTAGGACCCGTGTTGCAGTTCGTTTCAAGATACGGTGCGTGCGACCGGCCGCCGCCTTTTAAAGTTTGCAGTTGCTCGTAGTTGCTCGCACAGAAGAAGCCCCTCCCGCGCTGCCTTCCCGCTTTCCTCCTTTCGCCTGCGAGATTCCACTTCCCCTTGAGCCCGGTCGCAAAATACACATCTGGCGCAGCAGCGCAATGTCGCCCCGCCCCCCCCCCCCCCTTTCGTCCCTTTCATACCCCCACGGCCTTTCGCTCAACGGAAGACGTCGCGTTTGCTCTCCGACGTGCGTTCGCTCCCTGTGAAAGCGCGCGTCCCTCGCATGCTTTCACGGGCGCATACAGTATAGAGCGCGCTGTGCCGATTTTATCGCCCTTGGACTTTGAAGTATAAACCACGTCGACATGCACGCAATCTTGCGCGCGACAGCGACAAGCGACGCGATGGAGATGGCTGTCGCGTTCGCTGGTCGCCTAGAAGTCGTACCGCATGCGAGCGACGACATTGAGTGACGTCTCCCCGGTGTAGCAGGTATGAGAACAGAAAATACGCTCCGATACTGGCTTGACGCGTGCTTTATTATTTTAAGTTGATGTGTCTTATTGTAACGAGCAGCATAAATATTTTTGAAGGTTTTGCCTCAGGTTCTAATGCTTGCACGTATCAAAATTGCTCGTTTGCTCGTTCCGTGCGGCAATCGGTAGTACTCGACTAATGTACATCCTGTTCCGGCTTCGCGCTATTGACCCTTTTCGCGGAGCAGTTTGTTTTAAAGAAACGAGATGGCGCTCACGGCGGCTCGCCATACGTCCCCTCAGCGACCGCGCACAAATACGAAACCATTACCGCTTCTACCTGGCTTCTGTGCGATCAGCTGTCGGAAATGCAACTGAGTTTTCGCTAACACACTGTGCTCCAATCATGCTAGATTGAATCATATGGATTGAAGACGTGTGCAGTAGTTGGCTGCAAAAAATAGTGACTGGCATGTTAAGGAATAGAATGAATCTATGTGGCCAAGTTCGCGGACCGCTGCTGCAACTGTCCGAAATTGTTACTGGCACTTCAAAATGTAAGGCTTTCCTCGAGGATACAGAAATTCGCTCATCCGCCAGCCTTGTATCGTTAACCTTCAAAGAAAGGGCTTCATCCCCAGAACGTCGGCAAGAGTGACTACCACTCGTTAAACAATGACAAAGAGAATAGCGCCGCTTCCTGTCACAGTAAGTTTCACGCACGTTATCTATACACATCTGTCCCAAATGGCAGAAAAGCTTACGCCCACTCTATCGCCGACGTATCAAGAATAAGTAAATGGGCGCACACTTGAACACATATGCGCACTGTATACGCACAATAAATGACGGACTACACCGATGGCGCACGAATGGTCGAAGCTGAATGTTTCGTGACGGCCCAGAAGAGTAAGCGACTTACTAGCTGTAATATATATTTGCTACAAGGTATTACAATGTACGAAACAGCTACGTTTGAAGCCTTGTGCGCAGCAATAAAAATCTATCGGAACTGAGCACACCCGCGAGCGATTAGGCAGAAAATAATCAGATAGTGGCCGCACCGAGCAACTTCACTGGGTCAGAAATTGACAAGCCACTGCTTCAAAATATTTCCCGAATAAAGAACAAAGAGCAAGACACACTAATCCTGACTGCATTCATGACCGGAATGTTTGGATAGCTTGGAATACATATTTAGCCCCGCTTTTAGAACAAGCACCATATACGCTGCTTGCGCCGTTTGGACATAGCTTAATCAGCTCCGAAAGCGCTTTTGCATGTTCTCTGAAGCTATGATCAAAGTTTCGTGTCGTCCACCTAGTCACCGTCGACGATATCACCGAAAACAGGTTTTTCTAAGCCGCGCCGGCGTCATACACTTTCACTGTAAACAAGGAGGCAACGGAGGCAGTTGAGGCAAGCAATGGACGCGTCACCACGTGATCAAACATGGCAGCGCCCACGGGATTGCCGCGAAAAGGGTCAATGGGCACCGTTCACTGTTCAGATGGCGGTACGACATTTCATGTTTCGCCCCAGTATTGCCGACGCCGGCCGCTAGAGAGGCGATGAAAATGACACACCATTCCGAACGACAACGGCTTCCTTATTGTCGCTCGTTTGAGAGGTATGCCCTGCGCTTTGACGATATCAAGCCCACAATTGTTCCCGCTGCTCATGTCGACTGCGAACGCGTGCTATCATATGCAGAGCATGCGCACTTGGATATTTTCACAACTCGAACAGTCTTCTTTCGTGATAAGCGATCAAAAGTATCACGGCGAATGTATACAGCGTCTTTCCGGTTTTGCTGGTTTTGACACTGGCCGTCCCAAAGCTTCACTTGTAGTGGTGCATAGATCGCGCGCAAACTGCAATGCACGGTGCCTATAAGTGACCCGTAAAATAGCGAGGGATTGTGGGATGCGCCGTCTGCTAGCTGGTTCCGGTTGGAGTCAGCGCAGTCGCCGCCACCGCTTCACCGTTGAATAGCACTGATGCGCTTAAAAAAATTAAATTATGGGGTTTTACGTGCCAAAACCAGTTCTGATTATGAGGCACGCCGTAGTGGAGGACTCCGGAAATTTGGACCACCTGGGTTCTTTAACGTGCACCTAAATCTAAGTACACGGGTGTTTTCTCATTTCGCCCCCATCGAAATGCGGCCGCCGTGGCCGGGATTCGATCCCGGGACCTCGTTCTCAGCAGCCCAACACCATAGCCACTGAGCAACCACGGCGGGTACACTGATGCGCTTGCAGTCCGTTCTCCTTTCTGTGATTTTACGTGCCAAAACCAGCTCTAATTATGAGGCCCGCCGTAGTGGAAGGCTCCGGATTAATTTGCACCACCGGGGGTTCTTTAACATGCACTACAACGCAAGCACACGGGCGTTTTCGCATTTCGCCTTCATCGAAATGCGACCCCCGCGGCCGGGATTCGATCCCGCGAGCTCGTGCTCAGCAGCGCAACGCCTTAGCTGACTGAGCCACTTGCTCTTGCAGTCCGGCTTTGTTCCACTCGAAGATTACCCGGTTGCAGGTGCCTAGCCAAACGATCGTCGGCTGTTCAGCCGCTGGCTGCTCAAATTTAAGCGTTAAAGGTGAACGCATGTAACTACTGCCTTGCAGCAACCCTTGCTGAGTCAGCTGTGCACAAGCATGATAGGAATGGCTGCCACTTCCAAAACTGTAACAAGGCAGAGACCATCCGTGAACAAAAATAAAATGAACGTACAGCGCCACTTATCAGGCGGCGATTAGCTGTGTAAGGGCCGACACGGAATGATTCGCCAAGATATTTCTTTCTCTAACATTGACTCAGGCAACCAGAACTACTTCAGTACTCGCATGCACATATGGACGTATTATAAAACGAGGTTTTACGGCGCGAATTTAAGCGGGACACAGCGAGATACGTACATAATACTCGTAACCAACTATCCCTCCTTAGCTCCTTCAGCATATATAGAGATAATGCGCAGCCGTAATGTGACGGCGATACGGCCATTGTTGACAAAAAAGCGAGAACATCTAACTACGTACCATTTCAAATGACCCTAGAGTTTCGACCGAAAAATATGCCGTTGACAGCGCGCAAAGTTATCATTTTCAGCGCTAGCTGCGCCGTTATACCCACGATATCGGTATTTAGCTACGATCACAGAACAGCATGCACCGCTGTAGCTATCGCCTCAGCACCCGATTTTCTAAGTAATGCTTCTATACGCTTGTAAATCATCGGATAACGATAACTTTTTCACCTGTCTGACTGACCCACAGGCAGAGCAGTCAGTGAGGGTGCGTCCAAGCAACGGCAAATGTCGTAGAGCTAAACCTGGCGGAAGCAAAAAAGGACGCCGACATGAAAACCAGAGTTCCTTGATGAATAAACGCGTATCCTTGCCTTTCTTGACTCGTCATCGTGGCGCACAGAATGAACTGAAACCTAGAAATTGTTGTAGCTCGAGAACAAGAAGGCAGCTGTGACACCGTTTCGTGGCGAACAGTTTAATCTGCTAACCCAGCATCTTGCTTGGCAGTATATACACACACGTTGCGGTGCGTCAGTAGTGACGTCACCGCGCTTTGTCCTTTTATTAGATACAATATTCCTTCTCCCTTATTTTCTTTAATATCCATATCTTTCAGGCTGTCGCCGAACCCTTGTGCTTCAGCGTGGCAGAGGTTCAGGAGGTTGTTCTTCAGCGGCGGTAGAATCTGTAGCTTCCGACGTTGGTACATGGACCTCGGTAGGGGTTCCCTCTGTTTCTTCAGGGGTCGCCGGACCAGGTTGCGCTAGAGGTCTGCCAGTGATGCGCACTGTTCTTGGTAGAGTAAGAGGAGTACTTGTATTAACAATGTCATCAGCATGCATTAATCGCTCCTGGCCTTCCACTTTGACTATGTAAGTTGCCACGCTGACACGGCGAACAATCGTTCCTTCTAACCAGTGCGGGTCGCCTCGTCGGATACCTCTCACCTGGGCCCGTTCTCCTGCATCAAATTCCCTCCAATTCTTTTTCTGTCCCTGGTCCTGATCTCTAGATGGAGTAGGCTCTGACCGCTTGGCTAATTCAGGGTGCAAAATGCTGAGACGCGTGCGCGGTGCCCAAGACAGGAAACTCTGTGCAGGAGTCTTACCAGTCGTGGAGCATGGCGTGTTGCGGTATGTGAAGAGGAACTGGTCCAGCCGGTGTTGAATGGTCCGGGCTTGCCCCGAGCGCCTCTCGTCTCGCAGTTGGCGTACAAGGTTCTCCTTTACCATCTGGATGAGCCTCTCTGCTGCCCCATTCGAAGCCGAATGGTACGGAGGTGTCTTGACGGGCTGCACAGCATTGGATCTGAGTAAAACTGCAATTTCGTCGGACACAAATTGAGGACCATTATCTGTCACAATATGTTCGGGAAGCCCAAACGCTGCAAAAACGGTGCGAAGCTTTTCTACAGTCTTCGACGCCGTGGTCGATTTCATGTGTATAACGTCCACCCAGTTAGAATGGGCATCGACAAGCACCAAAAACCAGTCTCGTTTGTAGTATGCAAAGTCTAGGTGCACTCGTTGCCACCGTTTGGCGGGCCGTCCCCATGACATAAGGGGTATGGCGGGTGCAGCGTTTTGGCTTAGCTGGCAAGTTGAACAGCGTCGAACTGTTTCTTCGACCAGCTCATTTAACTTCGGCCACCACACGTGACTTCTTGATAGCACTTTCATGAGAGTGGTACCAGGGTGCCCCTCGTGCAAAAGCTGTAGCACTTCTGGCTGCAAAGATTCGTGAATAACTACTCTAGTGCCCCATGTTATGCAACCAGAGTCTAGAGACAGCTCGTTTCGCCGGACAAAATGGGGTGCAATGTCAACATCTGAATTTCTTTCAGGCCAGCCATTCAAAACGAAAAGTTTCACTTTAGACAACGTGCGGTCTTTCTCAGTTTCCGCTTGAATCTTGCTTGCTGAAAGCGGTACTGCTTCAACAGCGGAGAAAAACAGAGCGTAGTCGCTCTTTTCTGCGTCGTTCGGAAGCGGCAATCGTGATAACGCGTCAGCGTTAGCCACTTGCGCACCCTTTCTATAAGTCCACTTGTACTGATTAAAGCCCCTATATATAAAAAATACCGCAGTTTCGCCCGAAAGGCGAAGCATCAATTGCGATAGCAAATTAGTACAAAGCTATACGGAGTAAGGATAGTGGATTTATCAGCTGTATAAACTTGGACATGCAGCAGCAACGCACAGAACTGTTGTCGACGCTGTCGGTGTTTTGCCCGCGTTCGCACCGAACGCGCGCGGCGTTGGTGACTGTTGCCGGTGCCTCTGGGGGCGGCTCGGAGGTTTTCGACAAGATCAGAATGGGACGCTCATCGAGCAGCGTCGGAAATCTTACCCACCTTTTCACCTCGCAACATGTTTATTTAAATACGCATTTGGTGCCGCAGCTAAATGTCGCCTCCCCTCCCTCCCTCCCGCCCCCCACCTCCGGCCTTTCGCTCGATAGAAGAAGGCGCGTTTGCTCTCTATATATGGTGATTGTAAAGGAGGAAAGAGACGCTTAATTCTGCAGCCCTTCAGGGAACACGGCGCAGAACGCGCGTTGGCTTTCCGACGTGCGTTCGCTCCCCGTGAAAGCGCGCGTCCCTCGCGCCCTTTCACTCGCACATACAGCGTCCGGAGCGGGGCAATGATTTCATCGCCGTTGACGTCATACGGAACCTCACGGCAACGGCGACGGCGACGGCGACGGCGACGCCGACGGCAGAAATCCGCTTTGGAGTGTCCATATAATTGCTATCGCAATAAAAGTAGCGCCATCCACCTCCCTCCTCCTCCGTTCCACTATCGCGCTTGGCGCGTCCAGCGTGATCGAGGCGCGATATCGACAGTGGCGCCGCCTGCGTCGGGCCTGCCGTGGCAGACGACAGCTAACGCGCTACCAGAGGAAATCCGAGGAAAACTTCGATCGTGCCCTGCGGAGAAGCTTTTGAGGCGCGATTTTGCTTCGTCAGTCAGTAACTGTTCTTAAAATGTCACAGTTTCGCCCTAAGGGCGAAGCAATGAATGCGATAGCAACAGAGCAATGTCATACGAAGTAAGGTGAGCGGCTTTGGTAGCAACAACACGCAGAACTGTTGTCGACGCCATCGGCGTTTTGCCCGCGTTAGCTCAAAATGCGTGCGGCGTTGGTGACTGTTGCTGGAGCCTCTGATATAAATAGCCACTTGGTGCCGCAGCTAAACGTCGGCTCCCTTCCCTCCCCCTCCCCCACGGACTCTCGCGCGTCTGAAGAAGGCGCGTTTGCTCTACATATATGGTCATTGTAAAGGAGAAAAGAGACGCCTACTTCTGCAGCCCTTAAGCGAGCACGGCGCAGAACGCGCGTTTGTTCTCCGCCGTGCGTTCACTCCCTGTGAAAGCGCGCGTCCCTCGCGCCCTTTCACTCGCACATACAGCGTTCGGCGGCGCGCGGCGACGATTTCATCTCCAAATGACGTCATACGGAACCTCACGGCGACGGCGACGGCGACGGCGACGGCAGAAATCTGCTTTTGAGTGTCCATATAATTGCTATCGCAATAATAATGCCGTTTTGGAAGTAGCAACGCGACGATGCGAGACGGCGCAAATATCAAGTGTGCAGCAAGCGTTTGCTTGCACGCCGGATCGTAAACAAAAGTCACGGTTTCGCCCTAAGGGCGAAGCAATGAATGCGATAGCAACACAGCAATGTCATACGAAGTAAGGTGAGCGGCTTTGGTAGCAACAACACGCAGAACTGTTGTCGACGCCATCGGCGTTTTGCCTGCGTTAGCTCAAAATGCGTGCGGCGTTGGTGACTGTTGCTGGAGCCTCTGATATAAATAGGCACTTGGTGCCGCAGCTAAACGTCGCCTCCCTTCCCTCCCCCTCCCCCACGGCTTCTCGCGCGTCGGAAGAAGGTGCGTTTGCTCTACATATATGGTGATTGTAAAGGAGAAAAGAGACGCCTACTTCTGCAGCCCTTAAGCGAGCACGGCGCGGAACGCGCGTTTGTTCTCCGCCGTGCGTTCACTCCCCGTGAAAGACGCGCCCCTCGCGCCCTTTCACTCGCACATACAGCGTTCGGCGCGCGGCGACGATTTCTTCTCCAAATGACGTCATACGGAACCTCACGGCGACGGCGACGGCTACGGCGACGGCAGAAATCTGCTTTTGAGTGTCCATATAATTGCTATCGCAATAAAAAGAGACGCCTACTTCTGCAGCCCTTAAGCGAGCACGGCGCAGAACGCGCGTTTGTTCTCCGCCGTGCGTTCACTCCCCGTGAAAGACGCGCCCCTCGCGCCCTTTCACTCGCACATACAGCGTTCGGCGCGTTGGCGCTGAGCCGTGCTCCCTCAAGGGCTGCAGAAGATAGCGCCAACCTTTCCCTTTCCCTCAAGAACCACTTATCATCATCGGCGACGATTTCATCTCCAAATGACGTCATACGGAACCTCACGGCGACGGCGACGGCAGAAATCTGCTTTTGAGTGTCCATATAATTGCTATCGCAATAAAAAAAAGCCTTTTGCCCTCGCCTTGTCGGTTGCGGCAACTTAAGGCGCAGCAGCATGCCATCACAACGAAGTTCTTGTCCATAACGCGTTTGATCCGTTTGTGCGTACAGCACTTTCGTCGCACAGGCCCGAGAATGGCAGTCGGAGCGAGCTGGAAAGAAAAAAAATATACAAAAGCGCAACGCGTGCTTCCACGTGACAGGGATTGGCCAATGGGGGAGCGGAGGAGGCTGGGGCGACAGGAGGCGGCGAGGAGGAAACGCCGGGGTGAGCGCGGTGGCGGCAAGGTCTAAGAATGGCGCTACTTTTTATATATAGGGGTTTTAGTACTGATAAGCCGCCAGTAACAGCATCCAACTTCGCATGCGCGCGGCAGCCACAAGGTCGATCCACATAGGTCGCGAAGCTTCGGGCGAAAAGCGGTTCAGAACCAATTGTCACCGACATCAACAAGGGTGGTTATGGGAGCAGCGATTGAAGCGCGACTATGTTTGGAGGGAATAAACACTGGGAAAGAAAAAAAGCGTTTTTAAATTAAAGCGAGACGCAGTTAGATTCATTCAACGAAAACAAAATTCCTAATTCATTTTATATACGCATGGCGAGAAAGGATACAACTGTATTTTACTAGATCATTATCAATAAATAAATTTTTTCAGGGCCCACCGTGAGAGCGCCCATCGATAGCGGCGGGCGTTGACGCCGCTATCACTTGCAATGCCATGCAACTCTTGGAGTGCGTGGAAAGGCGCGCTCGTAAACTTCACCTGTTACAATACGCCCCCCTCACATGTGTTTTGTTGCATGTCGACGTTTGTCTGAATTAGGTGACGCGCGTAGTTTTGGTGTTTCTTAACCTGTGCAGTCAAAAGTAGCGAGTTGCGACCATCAGATACTTGTTTAGTTTAGTTGTTTTCGTGCAACAGCGCTGGCCGACGGGCTTGGCGTCCGACGAAAGGACGAGCACTGTACGCAATCTACGCCCAAAGCGTTCGTCGGCCTCCAAAGAAAGTATGTTCTGTGCAGCGATGCGATTTCGACACCCGTACGGCTTTTCCGGCATCGCTCCGAACGCCCATGAAGTCGAATGGCGGGGCATTTGAATATGCAGCTCTAATGGCAGGCCTCCGAAAACAAATTTCGCGCCTATGAGAACAAAATGACGTCACTTCTTTTTTTAACGGATATGACGTCAAATTATTTTTTCTTCTGCCGGAAGTGTTCCCTCCTCACACAGATGGCGCTAAGCCCCATGAGCCGCCGGTAAGCAACCATGTTTTGAACGACCCGCCGTGGTTGCTCAGTGGCTATGGTGTTGGGCTCCTGAGCACGAGGTCGCGGGATCGAATCCCGGCCACGGCGGCCGCATTTCGATGGGGGCGAAATGCGAAAACACCCGTGTGCTTAGATTTACGTGCACGTTAAAGAACCCCAGGTGGTCCAAATTTCCGGAGTCCCCCACTACGGCGTGCCTCATAATCAGAACTGGTTTTGGCACGTAAAACCCCATAATGTAATGTTTTGAACGTATGGGCTTCTATGGAAGCTTCGCTACCAGGTATATTTACCTTGGCAGCCATCTGTGGCTTTGTCTGGCCAAACAGGCTAGCTAGCGGAAGGTGATCGGAATAAATCGCGAACTCGCGCCCATAAATGCATTTATGAAAGCACTTTACTCCAAACACGCCTCCTTCTCGATATGCGCGTAGCCTTTCTCGGCGCTGCTTAGCGTCGGCTTCTCTTGGCCGCAAACAACATGAAATAAAACTGCTCCAACCCCATAAGGGGATGCGTCGCAAACCAGACCTAGTGGTTTTTTTTTAGGGTCGTAGAAGGTTAGTACTGAATCCTGAGTGAGCATTTTCTTGCTTTTCTGAAATCGGTCTGAATCCAGCGGAGCATTTTCAGTCTCCTCCGACCATGCCCAAGGTTCCTCTTTTTGAAGAAGTTGGTATAGCGGCCTTAGTTCCGATGACATATTCGGCATTAACCGGGAATAAAATGTCAACATGCCAAGATAGGCCTTTAGTTCCGTGCAATTTTTCGGCGTTGGAGCCTTTCTAATTGAAGTAACCGAGACACCGGTTGATAGACCAAGAATCAGCCTTTATTCTCCGCTGAGCAACTAATATATATAGGGCTGGGTGACGTCACCCGCCGCAACAGATAACCGCTTACGCGGTGACACACTAGGAGACAAACAGCAGACGGCATTATCACTGCTCGCCGGCTGGTGTTATCACGTTACCACATCTCGTCCCTCCCTAAATGAAGGTATCATTTCACATGCGAAAGTCCTCGTGTTGGAAACGTCTGGTGGCTTCCGCACCCTCGTGCTACGACGAGGTGCTTGGTTGTCCGTACTCTTAGGCGAACTGGGCGCCGTAGTGGGAGGTGAAGTCACTTCGGGGTGTGCGGGAGCCTCTAGGGCCGTGGGGGGTTCCACTGCTGCATGGTCGCTCGGTTTCACTTTCTGACGGACGTGGAACCGATTGCAAAAGTGCTGCGGTCTCGTGGTTCGTATCCGAAGGCACCGGAGGTGTGGAAAGGCGCTGGCTCCGCTGGACCGATTCGTTGTTCAGGTCTCTCCACGTCGTATGCTCTCGTAAATGTGTCGGCATGTGAAGGCCGCACGTGATCGGCATGTACAAACCGAAACTGGTTGTGCACTTTCACCACATACGTCACCGCGCTGACCACTTGAGTCACCACTGCCTCTTGCCACGACACATGTTCACCGCGCACAGTTTTCACGTAGACGCGGTGAGCAACACGAAACACACGTTCAGCAGCACGCCTCTTGTCACACTTTTCTTTCACACGCTCTTGCTGATCCCGCATAGCATGACCAAAATCAGGTTTCAATAAATAAAGCTTCGTGCGCGGTTGCCTTTTCAAAAACAACTGTGCCGGCGATTGCCCTGTGACACTGCTGGGAGTGTTTCAATACGCGCAAAAAAATTTGTCAATCCGTTCTTGGAATTAACTGGGACTATCCGACTCGTTCTCTTCCAGAACTTGTTTTAGCAATGCTCGCTTGATAGTCTGCACCATGCGTTCTGCCACACCATTCGATGCGGCGTGATACGGTGGAATGCGAACGTGTTTCACACCATTAGCCGACAAGAAGTCCGCAAATTCGGCGGACGTGAACTGCGGTCCGTTATCACTCACCAACGTTTCCGGGAGTCCGTAAGCAGCCGAATGCGCCCCGAATTTTTTCAATTGTCTTAGAGGCAGTCGTGGAAGTCATAGGCCACGCTTCCACCCATTTCGAGTATGCGTCGACTAAGACCAAAAACAAATTCGCATCCTTTACAGCAAAAACCACATGCACTCGCGACCAACATTTTGCCGGGTACGTCCACGTGTGCAAAGGTACCGTTTCAGCGGCGGGCTGAACTGCCTGACAAATCTTACATCGTTGAACATACTGTTCGATACCCTGGTCCATTCCTGGCCACCACACAAAAGTTCTAGCAAGCATTTTCATGCGGTTGGCCCCTGGGTGGCCTTCGTGTAAGAAGTTTAGCACTTGATCGCGCAGGGAATCGGGAATAATGACTCTCGAACCCCATGTGACACAACCTTGTTCAAGCGACAGTTCCCACCATCTGACGTAGTAAGGCTTCAAATCCTCTGCGCATTCGCTCAGCCAGCCATTCATTGGAAATTCGGCCACGCGGGACAAGATTAGGCTCTTTTTTGAGGCCTTTGCTATTGCGGTTAACGGAATGCATTCAAAAACTGCCAAACATTCGGATGGCTCTGCCATGCTGCAATCTGCAAGTGGAAGTCTCGACAGAGCATACGCCACCTCACTTTTTTTCCGCGTCGATACTTCATCTGATACTTGTAAGCTGCAAGCGTCATCGCCCATCGTTGCATGCGGGCCGCGGCTATACTAGGCACTGGTTTATCTTGCCCAAGAATGCCTAAGAACGGTTGGTGGTATGTATACAGAGCGAACGTCCTTCCGTACAAGTAGCGGTGAAATTTCTTCAACCCGAAAATCAAGGCAAGGGCCTCGCGTTCACACTGCCCGTAGTTTTTTTCTGGTGGTGTCATCGTTCGCGACGCATATGCGATCGGCCACTCGCCTTCCGCCGTCTCATGAAAGATAACCGCCCCGAGCCCGTACGATGACGCGTCACACAACATACCGATCGGCTTTTCTACATCGTAGAAAGTTAAGACGCGGGTGCTTGTGAGCAGCCTCTTCGTCGCGACGAAAGCGTCGCTGTGTTCCTTCGTCCAAGACCACTTTTCCTCCTTTCTTAGGAGCCTGTAAAGTGGCTCTGCGATCGTTGAGACGTTGTTCAGGAATTTTGCATAAAAATTTAACATTCCCAGATACGTCTTTAGTTCCGTCTTTGTGGTAGGCTCAGGTGCCTGCAAGATTGCATTTTTCTTTGCTTCGGTCGGGTAGATTCCCTCTGCGTTTACCGTGTGACCCAAGTACGTCACGGCATCTTGGAAAAAACGGCACTTGCCTTCATTTAACGTGATGTTGTAATCACGGAACCGTGCCAAGACACGCTCGAGTGTCTTTTGGCAATCAGCCGATTCCGAACCCGCCACGATGACATCGTCTATGTAACATCCGACGTTTGGTATGCCCCTTAATACTGTATCCATTAGGGACTGAAAAATTGCAGGCGCACTGGCCACCCCGTATGGAAGGCATTGGAACTCAAAAAGACCCAAGCTCGTGTTAATTGTCAACAGTGGTCTGGATTCCGGACTGAGAGGCACTTGTTGATATGCGGATGATAAATCCAGAACGCAAAACACCTTGCCATGTACAATGCTTGAGTACAAATCTTCTGGTCTCGGCAGGGGATAATGATCGGTATTTAACACCGGGTTGATGGTTATTTTGTAGTCGCCGCAAATTCTGTAAGTACCATCGCTTCTCCGAATAGTCACAATAGGTGTTGCCCAATCACTGCGAGGAACTTTCTTTAATGTGCCCTTTTCTATCATGCTCATTAGCTGTTTTTCTGTGGGCTCTCGTATTGCAAAAGGGACAGGTCTTGCGCGACAAAACACTGGTGTGCAGCCTGTCTGCAGAAGAATTTTCGCTTCAAAACCTCGTATTTCGCCCAGTTCACTCGAGATAACGCCGTGAAATTTCTCTTTAAGTGCCTGCACCCTGCCTTCACAGCTTATGTTTCCTATTTCTCGCCAGTCTAGTTTGAGACGTTCAAGCCAATTGCGACCTAATAACACAGGAAGTCGTCTGCCTTCGTCTTTCACTACGACAACTGGCAAGGTCACTCGCAGGTTATTGTGTTTGACCACTACTTCGCACTGTCCCTTAAGCTGCAGCCGCTCCCCCGTATACGTACACAATGATACGTGGGACGGGGTGCACCTTACGTGTGGAAAAGTCACCTTGTACACACTTTCTGGAACTATCATCACGGCTGCGCCTGTGTAAATCTGCATCTGCAGCGGTCTGCCTTCTACCTCCACACTGACCTCGTAACAGGACTGTGCCATATTGACGAAATGATATACTTCCTCCTCTGTTTCTTCCTCCGCACATTCTACCGCATTGGCTCGTTTGTTCCGCCTAGGCTCATTTCGACACATTTTCTGCAAATGCCCTATTTTGCCGCATCTGCGGCACCTAAACTCTTTGCACCAGCAGTTATTTGAGGAATGGTTCTTGCCACATCGCTCGCATTTACTATTCGGGCACAACTGACTAGAAGTGCCGTAGCCTTCCTTTTGCTCTCTTTGTTGATTCTTCACAGCATTTATATTGCTATCCCCAACCTTCATTAAGGCGGAGTTAAGTGCTGCTAACTCTCGGGCCAAAGCCATTTTGCATGCATTCTTGAACGTCAAATTTTCCTCGGCGAATAACGCACGCTGGCTGTCCTCATTTCTTACCCCCGCCACCAGCCTGTCCCTCAAGGAGTCATTCAAAAACTCGCCAAAATCGCATTTTCTGGCCTGGTGCTTCAGCGCTACAATAAAGTCTTCGACACTTTCTTGTTCGTGTTGAACACGCCTGTTGAATTTGCACCGTTCAGCTTTAACTGAACTCGAAGGACTGTAATGACCTTTAAACAGCTGTTCCACCTCAGCAAATGTTTTGTCAGCAGGCGTGTCCGGCACGACCAAACTTTTTAGCACTTCATACGTTGCTGCACCAATTGCAGTTAGGAACACCGGTAAAACTTTTTCCTGTTTTACATCATTTGCACTAATGAAAAGCTCAAAGCGTTCGAGGTATGACTCAAAGTTCTGAGTTCTTGGGTCAAACTCACTTAAGTTGCCCAAGTGCGACATTTTGCAGAGGCGAAGGCACTCAACAAGTACGCGTTTCACGAGCGTGGCTTACTCAGTTGCACAATGGTGGCGTTGGGGCGTTTCTTGCCGGTCCGTCGAAGAACCCCGATGTTGGCGGGAATGCTTGCGTAATCCGAGAGCAGGTGCAGCATTTCGTCTGTCGCTCCAGCCGTACGCACTACCTGACTGAGCCTGTAGCAACCGTTCCTAGGCTACGCGGGCCGCCGACCCGCCTCGTCGCCACATGAAGTAACCGAGACACCGGTTGATAGACCAAGAATCAACCTTTATTCTCCGCTGAGCAACTAATATATATAGGGCTGGTGTGACGTCACCCGCCGCAACAGATAACCGCTTACGCCGTGACACACTAGGAGACAAACAGCAGACGGCATTATCACTGCTCGCCGGCTGGCGTTACCACGTTACCACACTCATTGCTTCCACCTCTTCAAGGCAAGGGTGCACGCCTGTCTCATCAATGACGTGGCCCAGATATCTTACGGACTTCACAAAAAAATTCCACTTTTCGTGCCTTACTTTGACGCCGTGCTTCTCGAAGCGCTGCAGGACTGCTTCTACACGTGCCAGGCAATCGTTGAAGTCGGCACCTGTGATAAGCACTTTGTCAAGGTAACAAACTACTCCACTTAATCCCTTCAGCAACTCGTCCATGATTGCTTGGAATACTGATGGTGCACTGGAAATGCCGTAGGACATTTGAACATATTGGAATAAGCCCATGTGTGTATTTATAGTTAACAAGGGCCGCGAGTCAGGGTGCAGCTCAATTTGCTGGTACGCTGACGCAAGTCCAAAACGGTAAACACTTTGCCTCCTGCTAGGACCGCGAACATGTCTTAAACCGTTGGCAGCGGGTAGTAATCAGTTTTAACTCACGGATTTACTGTCACTTTATAGTCTCCACAAAGACGCACTTTGTTCCCTGGTTTTTCGACTACCACCAACGGCGTGGCCCAGTCACATTGCGCTACACCCACCAGCACCCCATCAGCTTGTAGGCTATCTAGCTCTTCTTTCACTTGCTCCCTTATAGCACATGGTACTGGACGTGCCTTGCAGAACACTAGCAAGCTACCTTGTTTTGAGGAAAGTTTCGCTTGAACGCCCTTTATCAGTCCTTACCCAGGAGTGAAAACACTGGCATACCTTTTCACAAGGTTGTCGGCCGTAACCTCCGCTTGCAGCGGGTGAATGCCATTCAAGTCGACATCCAGGTTCTCAATCCAATCGCGTCCCAGTAGCGCTGGCTTGTTTCCTGGCACCACAACTACTGGTAGAGTCTTGCGCTGTTCGTTGTACTCGACCGGAACCTTGGCTTGGCCCTTCACTTCCAGCGGTGCTCCTCCGTAAGTCTTCAGCTTAACCATAGACGGTGTGGGCGGTGGAGGATTCACTAGCTGCTTCCATAGGTCTTCCGATATCAGAGAAACAGTGGCTCCTGTGTCTACTTGCATCTGCACGCGCTTCCTTCCGAGCATACGTTCTACCTGATACGGCTGCTTCGCAAGGCCGGCGTGATGTACGGCGTAGAGCATCCTCTCATTATCTTCTTGCTGGTCGGCAACGGCGTGAATTTTTCCCGCACCCGGCGGGCGTTGTCCTCATACTCAAGCCAAGTGACCCGTGCGTTTGCAGCTGTAGCACCTTGCTTTCCGATAACGACAAGAAATAGCGTCGTGCTCTTGCCCGCAACGGTGACACTTTGTCTTGGTTGCCTCGTATTGCTTGCCTGGCTTGCCGGGAAATGCCGCTTTCCTGCCTGTCTTCCGTATCGCATGGACGTCGGCTTCCGTTCCACTGCCAGGTCGAAACCCCCTCGACTCCTGTTCCGACATTTCAACGCTTTTGGCAAAGCCGCAAGCAGATCCAAACGACAGATCCTTCCGACAGCATGGCCAAGATGTGGGCGGATCCCTCGGTTCGAGCGATCTGTTCGCGCGACGGCCCGTTTCTTCGCTCGAAGCTGGCGCTTGTCGCCGTCGCGCACAAGATCGGTCTCATGAGGTTTGGGCTTTATACGGAACCTCACGGCGACGGCGACTCAATCTCCCACGCGAAAGGAGAAAAGCGGGAAGGCAGTGCGGGAGGGAGGGGTTGCGGCTCCTGCTTTGCGAGAAACTTGTACTTTGCGCGGCACCGGGCGGTCGCGCACACCGTAGATTCGTTTCAGTATCCTCGTCTCCAGTTGTAGTTTGAGAACAAGAAGGCAGCTGTGACACGTTTCGTGGCGAACAGCTTAATCTGCTAACCCAGCATCTTGCTTGGCAATATATACACACACGTTGCGGTGCGTCAGTAGTGACGTCACGGCACTTTGTCATTTTATTAGATACAACAGAAATCAGCTGCATGAATGGTACGACATTGCTGGTCGACAAAGCGGAGGGAAAGCTTCGCACGACTGATAGTTGAAACCCCGTAGAAAAACACGTGTGCCGGGCATGCCGCCGATGCCGCCGCGTCGTCCATAGAACCGGAAGCTGCTAGCAGACGGCGCGCCCCACAATTCCCTGCGATTGTTCGGTTTACGGGTCACCTATTGGCTAGTCGGTCATAGCGCTTCCGGGCGACGAGCGTCGAATTCTAGATTTCCAGAACCGAGCGATCAAGCGACAAGAACGAGCGATCTGTTCGCGCGTGGGCCCGTTTCTGCGCTCGAAGCTGTCGCTTGTCGCCGTCGGGCACAAAATCGCTCTCGTGCGGTTTGGGCTTTATACGGAACCTCACGGCGACGGCGACTCAATCTCCCACGCGAAAGGAGGACAGCGGGAAGGCAGTGCGGGAGGGAGGGGTTGCGGCTCCTGCTCTGCGAGCAACTTGTACTTTGCGCGGCGCCGGGCGGTCGCGCGCACCGTATCTTGAACGCGATCTGCAACACGGCTCCTCCCTTTGTATGCGCTGTGCTTTCGCCGATCAGTTTCCGTTGAAGCGATAGACCGCACGAACCTTCGCTCGCTGCTGCTGGGGCGCTTGCTCACGCCAGCGTTTCGACAGCGGTTGTGTGAGGCCACACAAACAACGCGAAGCACTGTTGTAGACGGTGGAGGCGTTTTGCCCATGTTCGCACCGAACACGTGAAGTGTTTATGAAAAACGTGCCAACCTTTGCCGTACACCCTACGGCGGTGTACCGTAGCGACCATAAGGCCATGGTCCCTGTCGTCACTAAATAAATGAAAACCACCGGATCATATATATTTCTCATACTTCTATAGTTCAAATAACCAATTACACGATCACATCTTAATAGTCATAATTTGAAACAGCATAATTCCCCACCGCAGTACAGCTTCGCTGGTCTTCCATCTCCACCCCAGTGGAAGGGCTGACATTTTTTTATGTAAATATTCATTTGGTGCCACAGCTAAGCGTCGCCTCCCCTCCCGTCCCCCCACGGCCTTTCACGCGACGAAAGAATTCACGTTTGGTCTCCGCCGGGCGTTCGCTCCCCGTGAAAGTGCGCGTCCCTCGCGCGCTTTCCCTCGCACACGCATACGGCGTGGGGCGACGATTTCATCGCCCTTTGACGTCATACGGAACTTCACGGCGATGGCGACGTCGACGCCGATGACAGAAATCCGCTTTGAGTGTCCATTTAATTGCTATCGCAATAAAATTTCACGCGCTGGACCGTCTCGATAACGGGACAGTACCTTAGTGTCATGAAGCTCTGGCTTACACCCACAATTGGCGCAGCGATTAGCGAGGTTGCTTCCATTCTTGTTTTTAACGTTATACGAATGTTCCCGCAATCTATCGTTAAGACAGTGTCCGATCTAGCCAATGTACCCTCTGTCACACGAAGTGGGGATCTCGTAGACTACTTCCTTGCTGCGCTGCACTGGACGCGATGTGCGATTCTTGCTGCAAGAACTGTTGTAGGGGTGGCTGGCATTCACTTTCCTGCATAATGAGCAGAGTTTGTTGGGGCCCGAGAAAACAGCACGCCCGGTTGTTGTTTTTTTATTATTCTGTGGGAAACGTCCTGAACCTATGGAAAACGGTTAGTTTTGTTTTGTCGAGTTCAGGCCTTGCCTTATCCTTGGGGGATCTGATCTCTTTGGCAAGAACTTCAGTCAAGGAACAAAGTAGGTCTTCCGGGTATCCACTTGCTCTAAGGCACTGAATTTGGCTGTTATAGTTCCGTTGAATTTCGTGAAGCAGGAGCAATTGAGGGCACTTTTGAGGGCTCCAAGTGCAATGGCACGCTTGACAATTGTCTAGTGACCCGACGTGTAGGGAAGTAGGTGCTTCTTGGAGCAAGGGGCGTATGCTCAGCTGATGTGACTGGGGCAGTGGTGGAGCTTCAGATGATGATGTTAATTTATTGGCATCCCCTTTGAACCGGGGCGGCGACAAATAGTCACCTAGCCTGCTTGATTTAATCAGGTATACTGTACATGTCCTTTATCTAGCATTTTTGTATACCTCTCATTATTCGTTTTCTTTTACAAATATTTACCTTGTACCGCTACCTATGATTTTAAGAGATCAGGTCGTATCCATTTTTTCCCTGCTTTTCTTTTTCACCAGTACTCTAATTGTCTCTTGCTTATCTCTACGGCTGATCTGTTGATGTTTCCTTCCAATTTGAACCCAAGCGCTTCTGGGAGTTGCACGTTCCGCACGGTTCTCGCTGGGTGGATCCCGTCGCATTCCATTCGGATGTGCTGAGTGGTCTCTAGATCTTACCGCAGCATACACATGCCTCATCTAGTGCCAAATATTTGCTCCGGTATGTTTTGGTCCTTAGGCAACCGGCTCGAGCCTCAAATAGCAAGGCACTTCCCTTTGTGTTATCGTACAGATTTTCCATTATAATTTCTGTCTTCTCATTCTTGTAAATCTCCATTGTCCTTTTTGTTTCCATTCTTTGCATCCAATTCACGGTCTCTATTTCTCTCACTTTCTTTCTGATGACTCCTGGTCGTATATTTACAGTTGCGATTATCCTGTACTTGGTTGCAAACTTCCTTGACCTCTTCCTCCATTCTCTGTCCACGCTTTTCGTGTAGAGATACTTGTGCACTTTAGCCACCCATTTATTTTCATCCATGTTCCTGAGCCTTTCTTCAAAACTATATTTGCTCTGTGCTTCTCTGACTTCAAAAGAGGCCCAACCCATGTCACCCTGCACTGCCTCATTTGTGGTATTACCATGGGCTCCCAAAGCCAACCGGCCTACTGATCTTTGGTTAACTTCCAAACCCGGCGTTATCCTTTCACGTCAAGAAAGGATAACGCCTTCTACCGGCAGTTCCTTAGACAAACTGAGGACTTGGAAAATGGACGAGTGTAACTCCTCCATAGTATCTAGGCGCAGTCCCGAGATTTCTCTCTCACAACTCGCACATGCGCACAAGCGTCGGGCAAAGGCGGCGCGGCTCGCGTATCAGCGCCATTGACGAAACGGAAATACGCGTGAGACGCTCTACTCAGCGTACACAACTTCACGCAACCTGCAACTAGACTGCGGTGTAATGGCTGCACTACAGGGCACGCAGTGCGCGAACTTGTAAAGACGCAGGACGTCTTCTCTGATAAAAAGTGATCAGCAGTGAAAAAATCATGCATTTTGGGACGGCAGCAAACGGGGGCATTGTAGTGGAGCGATAATGTGATTACACGGTGTTTCGCCAAGTTTTCGCATTTTCAAGGCGGTCTTGACTCCCGACTGTGTTCCACGCATTTTTTTTATTTGTCTTAGATCAGCGTCTGTGCCAAATATCAAAACTTTTTACATGGACAGTGCTTTCACTTTAATTTCGTTCCGAATAGAATGAAACGCACACGGAACGTGAATATTTATGTGCCTGTCAGAAATATTCTGCAGCCGGAAGCAGCGAATTCACAAGACTGACGACGACCGTGCGTCGCTCATATGATGTCTCGCTCCTCGAGCAGTCCACCATTTTTGATAGTCACCGTATGTGTGAATGCTGTTCTCTGGTGTGCACGCACTTGATGAACCCGATAAAGCTAACTAGTGCGCAAACCGCGGCATTTCAGTGCTCGTTTGTGCCATAGAATCGGTGTCTATAGCTTCGCTGCCGTGAAATTAATATACTCCAAGTGGCTATCATGAGTTCTCGTCGCGGATGCAGAGAGCATTCGCGCGTTCGATAGAGACCTTGCTGCAAATGCTCTATGGTCTACTCCACCGCTTCAAAAGCGTTGTAAAAGAGCATTTTTTTTCTCAAGTAGCCGCTGAATCTACGCTACAACGACTCTTTTAATTTTCTAATAATAACAAACAATATAGCGTATCGCAAGGCGTCCAGACCTTGTCTCTTGACGTTTGGGTCGCGCTCAAACTAATGTTTAGTCTCTGCTCCGCATGCAAGACTTTTCTATTTGTCTATTCAGCAGTTACTCCAACACGCTATTACAGTGCACTTTACTCCAGTGCACTGTTGCATACAGTGGGAATAAAAATAAAATGTTGATGGAAATATGTTTTAAATGCGAAGCATTTCTTGCCGGCGGCTCTGTTGTCCCGCGTCCCACACTCCCACAGCGCATGCGCGTCCCCTCCCCTTCTCTCTCCTCTCCTACGCTCCCCCCTTTCTCTTCTCTAGGAATCCTGTATGGAGCGGCGCCCGCGTCCCACACTCCCACAGCGCATGCGCGTCCCCTCCCCTTCTCTCTCCTCTCCTACGCTCCCCCCTTTCTCTCTAGGAATACTCTACGGAGCGGCGCCCGCGTGCCACACCCCCACAGCGCATGCGTGTCACCTCCCCCTCTCTCTCCTCTCCTACGCTCCCCCCTTTCTCTCCTCAAGGAATCCGGAGCGGCGCGCTCGACAGGTGGTGCGACAGCTGCATACTCCGCTTGGGGCGCCACGGTAGTTCCGCGGTATGAAAATGACGGAGCGCGCGCACCTCATTCTCTCTCCTGTGCAGCGCGGCGATAAGCGCTCGGGCCGCTGCCGCGATACCATCTCCCGCTCAAGCTAACCATCTCCCCGCCAGTGTTGCCAGGTCCGACGAGGCGGCGTAGCCAAAAGCTAGAGAAGTTGTAGCCCAAATGTAGCCAAACACGAAAAATGTGCAAAATATTTCGTACCCAAATGTAGCCATTTTTATTTGCTGTTTTATTTGTGCATACATCTTCAAATTGGACTACGGCAATCGTTTTTTTTTTGCACAATCCGTCGTAACAAAATGTTGCGTGCCGCCATGACGGTCGGCCCTTGACATCAACAACAGCGACATCGTGCTTGCACAGAACCCTTTTTGGTTCGCCCCGGAAGCTCTTAAGTTCCAGCGAATCGCTGCAGAGGGCGAGATCAGTGCTTTTTTTTAATGACAGATAGTACTAAGTTATTATTTTTAGTTATTTACAGTAATATTACCTAAGAACTCTGTTTTTTAACAGTCGTCAACGCAAAATAATGTTTAGCATCGTCGAACTCTCACGTCATATCTGCGTATACGGCGTAGAAGTTCAGCTGTCCAGCGATCTGCGACCTGCTCACGGCTTCTTTTTTTTATGAGCTAAAACAAGTCTTTCGTGCTATGATATCTTGTGTCATTTGTCTCATCGTCCTATCTTAGTTTTTCGTTTCTTGTTTCAATTAGCTTGGCCCGAGTTGGTACATACTCTATATACTGTCCATTTACATCAACCTGGCCGCTATCTTAGGTCTCTAGCACGGCGAGAACATGCGTTAAAATAAAGTGTCAGACAACAGATGCCACTCGCGGTCTGAATCGGTGTAAGCGAAGCTTTAAAAGATTACTGCGCAAACGGCACACCAGTGTAAGAAGCGCGCAGTCGTTTTCGGCGACGAACACGTTCCGAACGTAACTTGCTCGAAATGGTAAAAGCCGCGACGGCGCACAAAGAGCAAAGGTAAACAACACATTGACAACAGTGGTTATGCTGTAAAAACCGGTTACTGTCAAAAAGCAAACCATGTTGATGTGAATACAGATCTATAATAGGGCTCCCCAAAGTAAGGGGCCTCAAAGAGCTTTGCGGGTGTTAGCGTTGGGGCATAAAAATATAAAAAATATATACCATTTCGTGATAAGAAGAGTAATTTAGATTTTTGTCTTTAATTACAATTTAGAACTTATTCTATTAGCAGCAAGCAACTTGTTGCGCTTAGTTTTGAGTAAACAACTTTACGTACCTTCACCCAGCCAAGCCAGTCCGTGTTAGGCCTACGAGCCATGAAATCGACAATTGATTTCGGAATCAGCGGCGTCTAATGAATCAATCTTCATTACACATGTTAGTTGAGGGAAATCGATAACCGCCAAACTCTTCTCTAGCTTATGAACTTCACGCGTTACCACGAATCGAGCCCAGTGGGGTGCACGCTAAGTTAGAGCCGTCGCTTCTATGGGCGCCGCCATGTTTCTTGATGAAAGCTTTTGGGGCAGCTTTTGGGGCTCCCCCTAAATCGATGAAATAGCGTGCCCGACGCAAAACCCAAACACAGCTCGCGTCTTGTGCATGCGCAGTGACTTCTACGCTATTTCTTTGGGGCCCCAATACGTTTGAGGCCCCTATTCTAAAAGTCTCATAATTGCTGGGGTTTTACGGCCAAAATCACTATATGATTGGGAGGCATGACGCAGTGGGGGACTCCGGATTAATTTTGGCCACCTCGGGCTCTTTAGCGTACACCTAAATTTAAGTACACGGGTGTTCCTGCATTTCACCTTGATCGAAATGCAGCCGCCATGGCCGGGAATCAAACCCGCGTCCTCGAGCCAGCAGCGCGACACCTCACAAGCTAAGCTAACACGGTGGGTGACGTTCATGTGACGTGGTGCACTGATGTCATCGGGGCAAACATGTTTCGATAATAGCAGAATGAGTATCTTTATTCGTGGCATTACGGGCAAACCATGCATCAAGAAGTAAAAGCACCAGAACCCACATTTGGCAGGGGTCTTGCTCCCATTCTTTTTTATACGTTCTCGCATACTTGGCCCACTTCCCCATGTTTGGATTCTCCTCTCGGAGGAGGATCCCATCTTACGTCCAACCCATCGAAATGAATCTCGATTGTAAGCACGGACAAAAAATCATCTAGCAGGAGAAGGAAAATGGCACTAAAGCTTCGCGAGATACGTGGAGTAGGTCGAAAGTAGTGCCCGGCTCGATACTTCACCCAGAATTGAGACATGAACATGAACACACTGGGGCGTGTCATCCACTCGTGCTTCCCTTCTTTCATGTCGGCGCCGATGCCCTGCGTTCATCCCGATGCCCTGCGATCGGGTGCATAATGGTCAAGCGGGGTGTAAGTTTATGTGCATCAAAGATCAAAGCCACCGGCTTAGACAATGGCGTAGAGAGGGATGGGAAGGGGAGCCGAGGGGGTCATTGCACGCACGCACACACGCACAGCCACACGGCCGTCTCAGCCACCTAAAACATAGCCTTCGAGATTTGCTTCTACCCGATCAGAGCCACCTCTGGAGCGTCGATTAGGGCGCCACTTATAGCCCAAACAAAGCCAAGTCGCAGATTTTCAGTAACCCAAATATTGCCGCAAGTCTGCTCCTAAACATGTATTCTACGACGGTAGCCACCGAGCCACTGTGTCAAAAGACGTCTGCTACGTCTCGCGCGCCTGCTTGGTTTCGTGGGGTGGGGCAATGTATGCCGCTCGTGCGCGCGCACGATACAGGGGTGCGGACCATCACCGGAAGAGAAAGAAGTGCGTCCGGCGCAGAGACGCTCGTGTGGAACGTTCTTAAAAAACTCTTCGTGTACATAGTTAGTTGCAGGGCACAAGTTCGCCCTTAATTCGTTGACTCCGAGGGTATAGCGGGCGGCAATGTCGAGCTATTGCTGAAGAAAGGTATTTGCATTGCTAGGGGCATTATCCGCTTACGCGATGGGCTTGCCGATCTATTGGTGACAAACTTCGGAAATGAACTTCAGCATGTCGCGAAGGACACTGCCATCGCCTTCCTGCACAGTTTTACTACAGTGACAAGCTTATGTACCCTGGAGTCGGAGCCACCTCCTGCGAAAACTACGAATAAGGCCACAGCAGCAGTTGCAATAAGCCCACACCTATCGCCAGCCGAGGCGAAAACCATACAAGACCTCATAGGTGCTTTCGCAGAGTGTTTCTCTACTTCCTCAAGAGTACGGAGAACGCAAGTTGTTAAACACAGTATAATAACAGACGAAGCAACCAGACCTGTATACTAACACCCATACCGAGTATCGCCGAAAGAACGGGAGATCATAAAGTATCAGGTGCAAGAGATGCTTCAGGGTGATGTCATTCAGCCGTCCAACAGCCCATGGGCGTCCCCGGTAGTTCTTGTCAGGAAAAAGGACAACACAATGAGATTCTGTGTTGATTACCGGAAACTGAACAGCGTCACCAAGCGTGATGTCTACTCCTTTCCACGTATCGATGACACCTTGGACCGGCTGCGTGATGCAAAGTATTTTTCTTCATTGGATTTAAGAAGCGGATATTGTCAAATTGAAGTGGACGAAAGAGATCGTGAAAAAACAGCATTCGTTACTCAGGACGGACTTTATGAGTTTAAAGCACTCCCATTCGGCCTCTGTTGCGCGCCAGCGACCTTCAGCGCATGATGGACAGTGTCCTGTCGGGTCTCAAATGGCAGTCATGCCTAGTCTACTTGGATGACGTTGTGGTATTCTCTTCAACGTTCGAGCAGCACGTGGAGAGCCTGCGTTCAGCGCTCTAGGCTATCCAGTCGGCCGGCTTGACAATCATACCGGAAAAGTGCCAGTTTGGATTTGAAGAGCTTCGTTTCTTTGGTCACGTCATCAGCGCTCAAGGTATTGGGCCGGACCCCGAGAAGACTGCAGCCGTCGCAAGATTTCCCAAGCGACGAGATAAGAAAGAGGTGCGTCGATTTTTGGGCTTATGCGCTTACTACAGGCGATTTGTAGAAAATTCCTCAAAAATTTCGGAACCTCTAACAAGACTCACGAAAGAAGACATACCCTTCGTATGGCATACCGAACAAGACACGGCTTTCAAAGAATTAAAGAAGCGTTTGCAATTCCCGCCAATCCTCGCCCACTTCGACGAGACCGCAGACACAGAAGTCCACACAGATGCCAGCAATCTGGGTCTTGGCGCAGTTTTAGTTCAGTGGTCAAAATGGAGAAGAGAAGGTCATAGCGTACGCTAGCCGCACTCTTTCAAAAGCTGTCTTGTTGTCACCATTGCTGACATGTCAATGTATGTTGACATCGAACATAAGACTTGGGGCGAGATCCTGCCCTACGCTACATTCGCCTACAACACGGCCCTACAGGAGTCCACTCGTGTCACTCGGTTTGAACTTGTCTATGGGCGCACCGTCACAACAACACTGGATGCCATGCTGCCAGCAGATAATGACGACGGCAACCTGTGCGACGTTGACGAGTTCCTACAAAGAGCCGAAGAATCCCGCCAGTTGGCACGATGCCGATTACGCCATCAACAATGCAAGGATGCACGTTCTTACAACAGACACCGCCGAATAGTTCAGTACCAGCCGGGTGACAAGGTGGACACCAGTGCGACGTCGCGGACTCTCAGAAAACCTACTACGACGGTACTTTGGCCCTTATGAGGTTATCCGTCGACTAAGCGACCTGACTTACGAAGTCATCCCTAGTGGAAACGAGCGCACTAAACGCCCTAACATTGCTGACGTCGTCCACATAGTCCGCATGAAGCCCTATTACGAGCGATAACGAAAAGCCTCCGACAAATTTAGCTACCCTCCTGCCTGCATCGGGGCGATGCTTATTGGGAGGGGGAGTAATGCCGCAAGTCTGCTCCTAAACATGTATTCTACGACGGTAGCCAGCGAGCCACAGTGTCAAAAGAGCGTCTGCTACGTCTCGCGCGCCTGCTTGGTTTCGTGGGGTGGCGCAATGTATGCCGCTCGTGCACGCGCACGAGACAGGGGTGCGTACCATCACTGGAAGAGAAAGAAGTGCGCAGAGACGCTCGTGTGGAACGTTCTTAAAAAACTCTTCGTGTACATAGTTAGTTGCAGGGCACAGGTTCGCCCTTAATAAACCAGTTTTTATATTTTACTCCTCAAAATACCGTTACAATATAGCCACATAGCCAACTCGCCCAAGTCGATGGTATGGTATGATAAACTTTATTCGGGTCCTGAAGATCAACCCTTAGGATGACGCAGGCGGCTCCCACGTCGGGACATAAAGATTGTGTTGGGCGATAAAAATTAGTAAAAAATAACAATAATTAAAATAGTAAACTAAGCCCTGCCTGCTGCCACGTCGGGACAGTAAGGTTTAACCTTACCGCCGTGTCGTGGGCCTTCTGGACGGCCTGTACTTGATCTAAAAGCACTCCACTGTGAAGCACTCGCCGCCACCAGTCTCTTTCCTTGTCGCAGTCTGTGAAAGCCACAGGACATTGCCAAAGCATATGATCCAGAGTAATGATGCCATTACACTTCTCGCAATTGATTGGTACCTCTCTTTCTGGATATAGCTTGTTAATAAAGTTTGGACTAGGGTAAGTTCTTGTCTGTAACAATCTCAGAGTCACCGCTTGAGCTCTATTGAGCTTAGCATGTGGCACTGGGAATTCCCTTCTGTTCATGTAATAATGCTTCGTGACTTCATTATATGTAAGTAATCGGTCCCTGTTCTCCTCCAGCATATTATTGGGGTCCTGGTCGCGTAGTGCACGGATAGTAAGTCCTCGTGCAGCTGCGTTAGCCACCTCGTTCAAATTCCTCCGAGATGGATCGACAGACCCCATGTGTGCAGGAAACCAGCGGATTTCGATCGCTTGGCTGTCCATCTCACCGATCAGCTGGGCAGCCCTTTTGGTTACAAAGCCTTTGGTAAAATGTCTAATAGCCATCTTAGAGTCACTGTAAATTCGCGTCCACTTATTATTCCTTAAAGCCAATGCTATCGCTACTTGTTCTGCCACTGTCGCTTCTTTAGTCATGATTGTAATAGCATCCCGAGTGAGTCCTTCTGCATCTACTACTACTGCCGTAAAGGCTTTCTTTCCTCTGATCCATGCAGCATCTACAAAAGCCGCATGTTCTCTGTCCTGTTCTATCTCCTGCAGGAGAGCTTTGGCCCTTGCCTTTCTTCTTTCCAGGTTGTGCACCGGGTGCATATTTCTGGGAAAAGGAGTCGTCTTGATGATCTCTCTTACGCTATATTTTAGTTCTACTGTGTCTTCCGAATTTTCTGATTCGCTTGGATACCACCTTAGCTCTTCGAGTATTGCTCTACCTGACCTTGTTTCGGAAAGCCTCTCTCTGTGGGCAATTTGCTGAGCTTCAATTATTTCGGCTATTGTGTTGTGGAGCCCTAGTTTCATTAATTTATCAGCCGGTGTGCTAACCGGCAATCCCACTGTTGTTTTGACAAGCCTTTTAATTAATCTGTTCAACTTCTTTAGTTCTGCCTGCGTCCATCTAAGCATTCCTGCTACATATGAGAAGTGACACAAGGCGAAAGCATGGACCAGCCTCATGGCGCTCTCCTCTCCCAACCCTCTGTGTCTGTTAGTGATTCTCCTTAGTAGTCTTATTACCTCCTCAGTCTTGCTTGTGATGTTTTGTATTGTTTTTCCGTTTGCCCCGTTTGCCTCCAGGAATAACCCTAAGACTCTAATGGATTCGACTTGCTTAATAGTTTTGCCTGCCTTCGTGGTTAGTACTAACCTGGGTTCTTCCTCGGGAACATATCCCCTTGGTTTTCTACCCCTTTTCCTGTTACTGAGTACTAGGAGTTCAGACTTCTCAGCAGAGCATTTCAGTCCCATGTCTTCTAAAATGGACTCTACCTCATAAATGCTCTCCTGAAGTCTGCTTTCCGCCTGTCCTATACTTCCTTCAGCGTTCCATATTGTCACATCGTCTGCATAAATGGTAAAGTTAATGCCCTCTATCCCTTTCAATCCCTTTGCCACTTTTGACATCGCCAGGTTGAAAAGCATAGGTGACAAGACCGACCCTTGTGGCGTACCTCTGTCACCGAGATCTATCTTCTTTGATTTAATGTCCCCGAATCTAAGGTGTGCTGAGCGATGGTCAAGAAAGGCTTTAACCACTTCATATAGTTTTCTGCCTAATCCCAGTTCAGAAATGACCTCAAGTATTGCTCTATGCTTAATTTTGTCAAAAGCTTTTTCGACATCCAACCCCAAGAGAGCTCTAGTGTGCTTTGGACTGGCTAAAAGCAATTTATGTTTGATTAACAACATGGCATCTTGTGTGGACAAGCCCGGTCTGAAACCAATCAGATTATACGGTAGGATGTCATTGTCCTCCACATATTTCGTTAACCTGTTCAATATGACATGCTCCATTGTCTTTCCTAGACATGATGTTAACGAAATTGGCCTGAGGTTATCCAAGTTGAGTTGTTTGCCCGGCTTTGGTATTAAGATAGTACAGGCCGTCCTCCATTCTTCTGGATAGACCCCATTCTTCCATAATTCATTAATGTATGTGGTCAGATATTTTATGGAGTCGTCGTCCAAATTCTTTAGCAATCTGTTAGAGATGCCATCCGGGCCCGATGCTGACCTACTATTTAAATCATACAATGCCGTGCGTACCTCACTTTCGTTGAATTCCTGATCCATAAAGTTGCATTCTGCCCCTAAGTAATCGGGGTACCTTACTTCCTGATCCGCTGTCCTGAGAGGCAAGTATTTAGCTGCCAATCGCTGCATTATGCTCTCTGTGCTTGCAGTCTGACTTTCCTGGTGTACCAGCTTCGCCACTGCCGTACGTCTATTCGATTTAGTGCCTTTTTCATTGAGCAGATGCCTGAGGAGATTCCAATTGCCTCCACGTTTTATCCTTCCATCTATAGAGTTACACACCTCATTCCACTGTTGTTTCTGCAAATATCGGGCGTGCTCCTCGATATCCCTATTGAGCTGAGCAATTCGCTTCCTAAGTCGTCTGTTCAAGCGGTGTGATTTCCATCTTTGTAAAATCGATTGCTTAGCTTCGATCAAATGCGCCAATCTACTGTCCATTTGTGTGACCTCTTCCTCAGTTTGTATAGCCTTAGTTGCTGCATTCAAGTCCTCCCTAAGCTGAGCTACCCACTCTGGTGGTGTGATTTGCCCCATTCCTTCTTTTTCCGCTCTGTCCTTCCTGATTTTTCTAAATTGATCCCAGTCTATATAAGTGAAATGCTTTACCTCCACCCCCGTCGTTTCCACCATTATGTGTAGTATGTAATGGTCGCTCCCCAGATCCGTCCCAGAGTTGATCCAGTATGCCCTGGGTAAGTTAGAAGTGAAGGTTAAGTCCGGGGTAGTGTCCCTACACGTGGAAGTGCCACACCTAGTAGGAAAGGCTGGGTCTGTGATAAGAGAGAGGCCTAAATCCGTGGCAAGATGCCAGATTCCTTCCCCTTTCTTTGTACTCCAGTGATAACCCCAAGATTGGTGTGGGGCGTTGAAGTCCCCGCCTATTATGAGGGGCGCATTTTTGGCTACCCCCATGGCCTTATTAAATATTGCTTTGAAGCTCTGTCTCATCTCTCTGGGACTGCTATATATGTTGAGGCAGAACAAGCTTTGCGCTTTACCTTTGTGCCTTTTTAGGATCATTTCTATAAATATATATTCAATTTTGTTCGCCCCTAATTTTATATCATGCTCGATGTAAGGAATTTTCTTGTCAATTAGGGTGGCGATTCCCCTGCCCGGGTCTTTGCCTTTGCAGATCGAGTTAAAGCCAGACAGCCCGATCTCCTCCGCTAGAGTTTCCTGCAGCATTATTAATTTTGGCCTATTTTCAACTGTTTTGATTATCTGTGCTAATGACGCTCTTTTTTGGTGAAATCCTCTGCAATTCCACTGCCACCTACTAAGTCTTTTTCTGCTATCCATTATTATTGCCGTTACCCCCCGACTTGCTACCCCCTCTCACTGTTCTCTTGACTGTGCTACCCACCGCTCCTGGAAGTGTTCTAACGCTTTCTGCTTCCGAGGGCATATATTCCTCATCATCTCCTTGGGCCTCTAATTTTTTCAGCCGTTTCTCGGCTGTTAACTTCCACTTCCATATTTTGTCCACCTTAACGTTAACGCTGTTTACCGTGTCCTTTAGGTCCTTAATTGCATTCTTAATCTCCTCCAGAACCGAGCACATCGATTCCACCTCTGGGACTACGGCTCTCTTTTTTGGCGCCGGTGTGCCTTCTTCCTCCTGGCTGTTACTTCTACTCACCGGCTTAGCTACTGCCACATTACCGCTTTCTGCCCTTAACCCTTTGTTCATTTCCTGAATCTGCTTCTTAAGTTCTTCATTTGCTTTCTTTAGTGATATAACCTCTCTGATGAGCTGTTCTACTCTGGTATCATTGCTTTGTATCTGCGAGGCAATTGCCACATTACCTGTGGCTTTCACAGTACCTTTGACTTTATCTGCCCAGGTAGCTCCTGGCTCCTTTTTCTTGTTGATCTTCAGCTCCTGCTCCTCGAAGCGCACCTGCGCCTCCCGAGACCTCGAACGGTTTCTTCCCCTCGATGTTGAACGCTGCCTTGATCTTGAACTACTTCTTGAGCGTGAGCGCTGTCTTGATCTTGAACCACTCCTTGAGCGTGAGCGCCTCCCAGCGCCCGGAGGGGTCTCCTTTGTCGGTTGAACCGATTCCATCTCGGTGTCCTCTTTCAAGCGTTCTCTTCTCCTTACTCTCACTACATACGGTATTTGATACCGCTGCTTGCAAGCTTTGTCACCTGTGGGGTGATCTTCACCGCAGAACTTGCATTTGGGAGAGCATATATGATCCTCCCCTGGGTTTTGCACACCGCATCTCCTGCACTGCACTACATCAGGTGTGGGACAAACGTCTGATCTGTGTCCAATTCTTCCACATGCGTAACATACGTCAAATTGTTTCCTGTACAGAAAGCACTTCACTAGGGTTGACCCATACTTGATGAAATTGGGCACCTTCAATCCGTCGAAGAGCACAATAACCGAGCCCGTAGCTTTGATACGCTGTGCTGCCAACGCCGTTGGGTTGTATTCATGCACGATCTTTTTAGTGATAACACTCTGACTGTCGTTGAGGTTCACTCTTCTAATAACCCCCTTGCACGTAGAGTGGGGGGCCGTTTCATAAGCGCTGACTTCATATTCCGCCTTCATGAGAGTAATAGACTTGAGTCGCACATACCTTTCGGCATGATCGAAGTCCGGTGTACTAACCACCACGATGTTCTGTGTGAAGTTGGGGCAGACGATGTCTCCCTTCGCTTGGTCTTCTGTAAGTCCGGCCGCCTCGACGATCGCTTCTCCAATAGCTGTAGTGCTCACCTTGTTCAGGTTGAGGCCTCCCCGAGGCCTAACGATAATTTTCCTGTGCTCCTCTGGCAGTTGCGGCATCCTTGACGCCTTCACAATCCGGCGCTTGAGCTTTTCGGCCCCATCGCCACCTTTGCTGGCGATCTCCTTTCCTTGCAACTCTTGGGTCAAATGGGCGGTTCCACCAGCTCCCCAGGTCTTTCCCGCAGATCGCGGTCTTCGGTTGGTGACCACCTGCCAACCCATTCCTTCCTCGCCGTCTTCCGTCTCCGAGGAGACGTCGTCGTCCATACGTGTATCAGCCATGCCGACTTGGCGGGCTCGCTAGGCCTACGTGGCGTTAGGCCTAGCGGAGCTCCCACGTTCGATGCACACAAGCAGGCGATAAAAGTCCGAAAAAAGCTGGCCCACCTTGTCCAAAGGTATCCACCGATTCGCGTTAACTTCACGAATCCAATGATGTGCTTGAAACCGTGGTCCTGCCAAAATTGCCTGCAGAATCATTCAAAAACGAGACGGAGCCGATGCGGGGCACATCCGCTCTCGTCTTCTTCTTCTACCTTCAATGCTCGCCCAAGTCGATGCCAAAAATGTTTTCCTGTAGCCCAATTTGGTTATATATAGCCAAACCTGGCAACACTGCTCCCCGCTGCTTCGCATCCACACATGGTTCCCTTTAGCGGGAGATGGAGTAATTTTTTTAATTTCCAGCGTGCAGAGAATATTTCGAAAAATGAACATCTGAGAAAGTGCATTGACGCCAGTGCATTAAATTCATTGGCAGTCGGTTCCATGATTTACTTCTCTTCATAGTAATACGTTAGCGCTAACCCACCCGTTTAGCTGTCCTGCATAAGGCGTGCCCTTTTCTAAGCGCGTTTTTTCCTTTTAACTTTATCTGCAGAGTGTACACTGGCGGTTATTCTCTGATGCACTTGGTCCTCTTTCTCTCGATGTAACTCGAAGTATTTGCTTATTTTGAAAATTCCACGCACCTCAAAGATTAAGACAGAAAAGGAACGAGCTAACACGAATGCAAACTGCTGTTATCGACATTATTTAGTAAATAATTAGAATGTAAAAGAGAGCCCTGTCATCTGTAGAAACTATGGGTAGAGTAAGCTGTGCTAGTTGCTGCGGTTTCATGTTAAAATTCAAGGCGCCTTACAGACTAAGAGAAAGAACTGCTTACGTCAACACGCACCCACGTCAGCATGCGGCTATCTCAGTCTTTGTTTTGAAACAATGCTGAATTTTCAACGTCAACACGTACAAATTAGCAAAGTTTACTCCATGAATTCTTTAATATCCTCTGATGAGAGGGGCCCAAGTAGTAGCTTATGATATAGCAACGTCGCCACGCTCACAGCACTGATTCCCTTGTCTAAGCACTATCCGCGAATGGTATTCACATTTTTGAGGAGTTGTCTCTCATCTGTCACAGTGTTGCCGACAGCGTCCACTCAAGCGGACAATCTGGCGGTGAGCCTTCTGCGGTTGCGCCAGTGGCAGGAACGTGTGGACTCGCTGCTCTCGACCGCCGTACCCGACAAGCCCACTGTGGCGAAATGCGACGCCACTAAACACGCCTTCTGCACGAAGCTTAGCAACTCCTGGACTAGCCTGCTAAACGCCGCCCAGGCGTTCTCGCTTGAAGTACGTGCGTGTTTTTGGTTTGGCAGAAGGACGTGAAAGGCTGTGAAGCTGTATATGCAGGATGTCCCAGCTAACTTTACCAATGATTTGAAAATAATTGTGGATGCTATACAAGCACGCGACTAAAAGCATGTAGATGGCCACTTTATGGAGCGATTCTTGCTATTTTTGAAATCTATGTTGTCACCTAATTAGTCAGTATTGTTTAATAATTTAGCAACTCTTAGCGAAGAGGTCCTACCAGAAAGACCTACAGTATTCAATTAGGTGTTATACTCGTCAGTACGTTACTTCACGCATATTGCGCAATAATTGTTAGCGCGTCATAAAGAAACACGCTAAATATTATCAAGAAAGAAGTGAATGGCGTCTTAATTTTACGCGCTCAAGTGTCGCAATACGAGAAGAAGAGGAAGAAAGGAGCCTGAGGGACCTGATATTTATTAGTCGCAGTCATGAGAATTGTAGGAAACGATCAAATTGGGATGTTAACAGCGCATGCATAATGCGAAGACGTGGATTTGTAACCTACCTGCGGCCAATGTTATTTCATCCACTTTCATTTACAATTATTAACATGTCTTCATTTCAATTCAAACTACAAATAATTTCCTCTATGCTTTCCATGGTGTTATTACCTGTTGGATTCCTACGATTTTGACTTATAAATATTGGGCCCTTTGGTCTTTTTTTTCTTCTCGTTGATTACATGGCAAGGGTCTCGAATCTGGCAGCTTCGAGCCCTTCAGGTTGCATATGAGGGTAAATGACCAGTTGCCGTCACCCAAGAAGTTCAAGTATTACGTAATGCTTGCGGTAGATAGGATGTTCTACATCCACTCCCACGGCCGTGAGTGGCGCTCGTTAACACTCCCAAGGTTAGTTCTGGTATACATACATAAATACCCCAAGGAGTTCACGGGAAGAAGAGGCCACGGAATCTGAATTGGTACGAGCCTCGCACAGGACATGTGTTCGTATCCTACCTGCGGCCCCTTGTTTTTTTTGCCCCGTTCATTTAAATGTATATTATATACGTTTACGTGAATTAAAACTGCAAAGAGTTTCTCATATATGCTTTCCATGGTGTCATTGTCTGTTGGCGTCTAAAATTTGTGACTGTATATACCGGGTGCTCAAAATTAAGCTTCACGGAATTTTTTTAAATAGCCTGCAGCAGGTGGCGCAATTCTTATTGTTTATTAGTAGCACGAGAAATCGAAATGCATATTCAACTAATTAACAAAAATTGACTAATGAACTTCGTAGTTAATTAATTTACGACGCATATTACATTTTCCGAATTTTAGCCGGTGAGCTTGCAAGACTTGAAGTTAGTTTCCAGAATGACACAAGTTTCGAGATATTATTGCCCGAAGTATGGGACAAAATACAAGGGCGTTCCAGTTACTTTTGTGCTTCAGTGAATAAAAGAGCATTTTAGTAAAAAAGTAAGGGGAACAACAGTGCATTCTTACGGCGAGTCTGGTCGCGCATATCGCCAAACTGGTGTCATTCTGGTTTTTCATGCCAAGTGGATACGCCTATATCTATCTATCTATCTATCTATATATATATATATATATATATAGACAAGTCGCATATGAGGGTAAATGAGGGTGGACCGACCCTTGAAAAAGGTCGGTCCACCGACCGAAACTGTTGGGTAAATAAACCTAAGATAACCGCGAAGTTGTGCGTCTGATTTTTGTATATATATCTATATATATATATATATAAAGCCAAGGAAAGCATCGGGAAAATTAAGTGTGGTTGAAATTGGCATGTAGAAAATAATGAAGAAAAGGGAAATGAAAGTGGACGAACAGATTACTTGTCGCCGGCGGGAGCCAAACCCGCAACCCCCGCATTACGCGTGCGTTGCAATTGTGCTACCTGCGGCGGCGTAGCACAATTGCTTTCTTTGGCTTCATTGTCTGTTGGCCTTATGTGATTATGATTAACAATATCGCGAGCCCCTCGGTTGCTCTTCTTCTGTCATTTATACATATATATATATATATATATATATATATATGTATATATATATATATATATATATATATATATATATATGTGTGTGTGTGTGTGTGTGTGTGTGTGTGTGTGTGTGTGTGTGTGTGTGTGCGCGTGTGTGTGCGTGTGTGTGTGTGTGTGTGTGTGTGTGTGTGTGTGTGTGTGTGTGTGTGTGTGTGTGTGTGTGTGTGTGTGTGTGTGTGTGTGAGTGTGTACACACACGCAGAGGAAGAGGCACAACGTAAGTTTCATTCGCGCAATTCACATTCATGCGCTGAAGGTGTTTCATTACTGTTACGCCGGAGCACCATACATGCATGTATCAGGCGTTCCTTGAGCTGCGCAAGTGTGTCACGTAATTTCACATGAGAGGCCCGGGACAAGACTCATGCAATAAAGGTGATTCTCTTGAACCGAATGCCCGCGCTTCACTACACAATTAATACTAAGAGAAGCAAGCATGGGCGCAGCCTGTTGAAAGAACTTCAAGCAAAATTTAATTCTTACGTGCTCCACAGCCTCCTCACGTGTCTGACACCATCACGTCCTTGCGCACGCTCATCGAGGAGGACCGCGTCGGCACTCTGGAAGCAGTAAGTAGCCTACTAGGAGGTGCACTTCGTCCATTACGTCGCAAAGCGATGATATGTCTTATATACGTGGCACTGGTGAACTAGAAGAGCTAAGCCTTTGAGACGGTATGGCACTGCGCTTTGGTGAAATAAGACTGCCAGTTTACGAAAATACAGCAACCTCAATGTACACTTCTTTATTTGTTGATTTGGATGTTTCTTTGTCGGTTTGCTTGCTTGCTTGTTTGTTTCCTTGCTTGCTTATGTTACGCTTACACTCTTAGCACGGTAACGTTTACTAAAGGGGTATATTCTCACAAATTTGTGCACCTATAAAGAAAAGTTACACAGTAACCTTTATTTAAGTAACCTTTAATAAAGGGCATACTCTCACAAATTTGTAACCTATAAGTTGGACATAAAACTGTAACCTTTACTTAAGTGGCATATAAAGGGGCATATTCTCACAATTTTGTGCACCTATAAAATAAAAGACTACGTGTCCTATACTAAAGGTTACTATAGTAACCTTTAGTATAGGTACACGTAGCCTTTATGTATGTAACCTTTATTGTAGACATACAGTCTTGCAAGGCTTCACACGTGCGTCCTTCGGCGCATGTCCATGAATTTAGGACATTGGTTCTTCGGCCAACCACCAAATTTCACCGCAATGCACTAGCGTAACTCACTGAGCAGAACTTCATAAAAATTCTATTTCAAGTGATCGGCCGAATTTTTACAACTTTCGGTTGCCACTCGCTTCTGAAAATATAGGCATTTAAGGCACTTAGTCATAACTTCTCTGCTGCGTTATATTAGCGCTTTGGTCAAGGTTAAAGCACTGCTATAACTCAGCAGGGAAATTACGACTAAGTGTTATAAAAGCTTATGTTATCGGAAAAATGTATCCTTTCGACGTAGCTAACGGAAAGTTGTTGAACTTCGGCTGATCTTCCGAAATACAATTTTTCTGAAAACGCTGCTCAGTGAGTTACGTTAGTGCCCTGCAGTGAAGTTCAATGGGTGGCCAAAAGAGCAATGTGCAAAATTCATGTGCATGCGCAGAAGGACGCGCGGGTGACAACGTGCAAGACTGGATGCCTATACGAAAGATTACAAAAAATGGTTCCTAAAAATGGCCGCAGGGGTTATGCCCTAATTTCTTGGATATGACTCATTGTGGAAAACTAAAAAATATTCAGGACTAGAGACAAAATGACATTTTATTGCTGTGAAAACTTCTTAGCGGCGACAGACAGCATTTGCACGATAATCAATACACTTGGAGACAACATTTTACTAATTAGCTTTTTTCATTTCTTTGGGGACATGTAGTTGCATATTGAAGGCAGCCAGTACTGAAAGAATACCGATTTGCCATAATTGTACCTGGCACCAATTTATTGAAATTGAATCCGTAATGAAGTGCCTTGCTGTTTCAGTTATTCTTTCTGCACAACCTGCAGCAAAATTATGTAAATATCTCAGCTAGAACAGCAATGCATTTTATGGCATGTTTGCTGAAAAATTCTGCAAATATCTCAACTGGAACAGCAATGCATTTTATGGCATGTTCGAAGTATGTGTTTTTGAGACTATTCTATGGCAGAATGCTTCCAGCAACCGGATATGGAGTGCTGATTGACCAGCTCTGCCGTTAACCACGATTGTTTATTTACATGCTAATCAGTCAAACATTGGTAATATTCGTACTAATGATTATTGCTGAAATTCCGTTGCGATGACTATAAAACTTGTTCCGCAGAAATCAACATTTCGTCTCAAATTCTCTTTTTTTAATATTCAAGGACAGACTGGTTAACAACGTGTAAACCTTTGCCACCTTGCTATTTTACAGCGCAGGTCATTTACACAAGACAGTTTCCAGGAATTAGTATAATGCACTATGCATCAAGAAAGTTGTAGCTATTTAAATAAGCTGGCACATACTTGGTAGTTTTGGATTAAATGTGCAAGACACAAAATAATTAATGAAATACACAGTATGTTGCTTTTGTATAGGTGAATATGCGCATCGTATACAGGTTCGTCCCACAACATATTTCTTTCCTGCGGGCCATGTTGAAATTCTTTTGCAAAAAGTATCATGTCGTCATCCCATGATAGTGAGATTTCTAATAATTATATTTTGCACACGTGGAAAGTATATCTGAAAAGGCGGCACATTTCAATTCTAGAGCAGCACCCACATTCTGGTAATGATGTGAGTAGCAGCTGTGAGAAGGAAAGCTGACACAAACCATTTAGTGAAAATGTCATGATTACTTTATTTGCATATACAAAACAAGGTAACTCAAAGCTTTCCCTTCACAAGCAAAATTACATTTTGCCTTGGTCTGTTTTCTTCTTCACGGCCATGAAGCAATAATGAAAAAACCTCTGAGTACCGCGCTCCCTGGCAACACAAATTTCAACGGCATCACGAGGAATGGGGCAAAAAAAGAGAAATGTTGAAGGTTCGTGTACAATATGTTCAAATACAAATACATATAAGTTTTAGACTTCCACGAGGACGACGATCTCATCCCTGTTGCGAGCCCAATCATGTCTCTTTGGTGCTTCTATGTCAGTTGCTAATTCTCCGATCTCCTTGCTGTGTAGTGGAGCCTACAACGACAAAAAAGTAATCTTACAATCTCATAGTTACTTGTTAGCGTCCCCTGCAAACAACAGCTATTACCATGTAATGAAAGAGACATAAGTAAACCACAAACAGATGAAAAACTACCACAGAACAAATAATTAAACACGCCTAAGGTGAATATACTCTTCTGTCTAGGAAATGTCGGTAACAATAAAAATTAAAGAATAAAAAACTGAACAAAAATGAATTCTCAAGTCAGTTCATACTCCCATCCAGTACAAGTACAAAAGACAACACCACAATAATGTGACAGTTTCACAGTCAAAACGCAATGTCAAATGATTACAAACTGAATATCAGCACAAAACACCAGTTCCGTGCATGAGGTCAATGTTGTGCGGCCGCACAAGAGTGCCAAATAAGCTTAAAATTTAAGAATAACCAACACGGTGACTGATAGTGATAAAAAATATTAAACAGTGTTTATGAAACAAACAAGTAGTTTACTTAAATAAAACTGAACAGTGCGAGCATGAGTATGAATTGACGGTAAAATTTACGACAGACACACACCAGCAAATAAATAGTTGAACCTAATTGCTTACCTAGGTCACAGTTATTGCTGTCTTCGGCATTCATTACAGCAGTCACAACACAAACGATGCTCACCACTGTCAGGTAAGCGAAGAACTTTTACCATTGGCCATCGGCAATGCGTCTCGTCGCAGCGGCAACGCAGCACGCCAAACATGTCCCTGCTCCACGCCCGGCGTCATGGCTTCTTTTCAGCAGCGCGCGCCTTTAGGAGTCTTTTTAGTAACTGTACCACCCGTCACGAGTGACTCAGACACACAACACGCTTGGTAAGCGCACGCCACCAAATCCGAGAGCGAAAAAACGTGCTTAAAGCGATGAAACAAAGCGCGACACGACCGTTTCAAAATGACACCACCGGCGATACTCTTCCCGGCATGCATCGCGAGAACTGCGCAATGCGAAGGAGATATGACAGCGCTCATGTTTGGCTGAAGCTGAAGCGCGTTTGATTACGCCCCGCATCTAGGGCAACTAAAAGTAATAATCAAACTATAGTTCCGTCAAAGTATCACAGGACCATATATATATATATCAAGACGTTAGTATTCTAATGTTTCAGGATGTTTCTGTTCGTTTGTATTTGTATGTGTTCTCCCTGCTCATTTGGCCGGCCGCCATTGTGGCCTCCCACCGCGAGCGCACGTTCATCTCTCTACGAGACCATACTGGAGCGGCTGTCGGCCGCTGTCATGTGAATGAAACGGCGTCTTTCTCGCTTGTTAGTGATCGGGCAAAATTGGTGCGTGTCTGGCGTTCTCTAATGAACCCAACATTTGCTGTAATTTAGGAACCACTCCCTCTAATACGTCAAAAATACAAAAAGAAAGAAAAGAAAAAGAATGCGCTGTGGCCTCAGTTGCAGTGTACAAGTAAGTCTGATTACGAAGCATCTTTCTCGCCCTGCGTATTAGTTATTCGACCTGCTCTACGCTTTGATTCTGTCGGTCGTCGAGATTTTACAGTACTCTAGCGTGCGCCCACGTGCCACCTTCAGCGTGCGCCCGCTGTTAGTGGGTGTCGCGTTTCAGGAGAATATAAAACAAACGCGAATATAGGGAACATTGATATACAAGGAAATAATAAAAAAAATATTGGGTACAAGTATACACTCAATCACCATAATACATCCGCTTTTGGTTTTTGTGCAGGTACACAAGTCTATATTTTATACCACAGCCTAAAGTGCGTGCAGCGGCAGCGGGGAGCTTTCCATCACATTGAACCGTAGTGATAATTCATGCCACAACGTCGTTTGCCACAATAATCTCCGATGTATGTTCAGTTTCTGTTGCTTCCTTTTAGATTATAATGGCACGTATGCAGTAGAGATCAGTGACGAATGAATTGCTGCGGTCTCTCTTGAGCGTACGCTCGTGCAAGATTTAAATTTCTTTTTTACATTGTGAAACCAAAGATCCTCACTGGCGTCATTAAAATATTAATTTAGTCCAACCTGCCTCATTCCCTCGGCCGCACAACATATCGTATAGGTTAGTCCCGGCTAAAAACACCACATCAGGACCGCAATACGACACAATAATAAGTAAACTTCCAATCCATACTGTAGGTCCCCTAAGCCACGAATGCCAACTCGTTTAGAGGTTACAACTTAAAGGTTACAAGACATTTGGCGTTGCAGTAACCTTTAAAATAGACGCTTCGGCACATGTAACCTCTAGCCGCGACGGAAATTCACGAAAACACAAAGCTCAAATTTTTTTAGTCACCCCGTAACCTTTATTTTATAAGTTACTCGCAATTATAGGTTAACATAAACGTTACCGTGCTAAGAGTGTAGGACCAAAGGCGTTACAGTGGGGAGTGTTGATTTATACAAAGACACTGCAACGTGCAGATTGTAATTTCCTGATGATAGAAATATTGGCGATAATGAGTGTTACGTGCCAATATATTGAATACATTTGATGTAAACTTCACATGTACAGTAACGGATAAAAAATGATGTATTCAATTCATAACAGAAAAAAATATATATGCCGTGTAGATGAGTCTTTTATGTGTACGAAATTTCCTAAGGCTGTGTAAAAGCGAGTTTATTTCGTAAGCGCCGTAACTGATTCGGGTAGTCGGTTACAGGTTGTCGAGGTGTGCGAAATGATGAGCTGTGGAAAATTTTAGCTTGGCGTAACATCATTGCGACTTCATGCGGGAGGTTAGTGCCAAGTGCATGCAGTTTATTACTAACGTAATGAACTGCATGCTTAGTAGACCAGAGTGGTAACAAATGTTTTGTGACAAACATATACTAAACACATATAAAGAAGTCGCAGTTTCGCCCGAAAGGCAAAGCATCGGTTGCGATAGCAAATTAATAGGTCTTTTATCAGAGTTCTCGCTCAATTGAGTTTGACTGCAATTTGTAATTCGTTTTTGTATTTGGTAAAGATAACTTCTAGCAGTGACATCCGATGGGGCTGGAATTTTTCTTAGAACAATATTTGTTATACCGTTTTATTATTTTTTTTCACAGGAAATCACGCAATACGAAGTTATGACTGCTGATACCATCAAATACCTCAAGAAAGACATCAAAAGTAAGCACCAACTTGCCCATTGATACGTGGATTTTCGTGGAAAAGCCTATTTATACTTGACATAATAAATAAACAAGTGTACTCACATACACACACATAAACGCACTACCGCACGCACATGAACCCCAAGTGAACAGAAATATACAGGTGCTACTACTATGTCAAGTATGCACCAACTAACCACTCAGCAAGTTGTTTCAAGTCACTATTTATTCTCCTTTAGGTGGTAGCAAGGCCCAACCAACAGCAGCTTAGAGGGGAAAAATCATCATACCGCTGCTAATATTAAATTAGAGGGTGATCAGGGGCCACTGTTTCTTGAGACAAATATAGTGGTGGTAGGGCTGTGAAATCATAAGAGTCCGCAAAAATTTCAGGCTAAAGTATTGCATCTTGTGAAATTCGAGAATCTCGCAGGAACTTATGAATCCCAACGCCGAAGTGTGTGCCGACGAAATAGTTTTCAGGTCTGCGCTTCGTCGTCTTGTCTCTTTCCTTCGTGTTTGGATTTTTTCGCCATTTCATCATGGGGACTCGTAAGTGGCGCGTGAAAAAGAAAACGGTTTCGTGAGTCAGAGAGCATAGTGCAGGCCACTGATAATTTCTTCTGTTGCTGGAAGAACGATGACAATGACTACCATCTCTTTAATTGCTTTGAATAATAAAGAACATGGTGTACTCATGGTTACAGCTTAGTCAGCGACTGACGTAACGGTTTCGCGCGAGCACTTTATAATTTAAATGCACTGAAAACAAAAATACTTGCTTTTTTACCGTTTCATTTCCCATCGTCTCAACAAGTGACGCCCCATATAAGCAAGCGCCGTAGTTTAGTGCTGTCGCGCTCTCTGCCGCTGCTTTTCGAAAAACATAATTTATTATTGTTACTCGTTTTTGCGCAGGCAGATGTAAATACGATAGACGTAGTTTTCTGAACTATATAGCTACAACGTTTGGCATTTGTTTCAAGACGCCATACTCAGTCTACGAATACGCAGGTACGTTCTGTCGAGTTCGTTTTATGCTCATCTGCTCTATGGCTCCTGCTGAGGAACATTGCTATAGGAATTCTAGTTAGAGGAAGACGCGTATAAATAGCCCGGCCCCCATTGGAAATTTATATTTGTGCTCCTTCATAGAACACAATGCTAAAAAAATTTCGCGAAATATACGTGAACAAGGTGTATGGCTACATTCTTGAACTAGAAGTCGCTGGTTAAGTCTTATGAGTTCTTCCGCTTGTCCTGCGTGGCCTATATTTTTTGCTGTTTACTATATCCTCTTAAGACCCCTTGTACAATACATTGCACATTGCCTTCTTCATTAAAAAAATAAACTCACTTGGAAGTGATTACGCAAAATATTCATTCTGCATGTGTAACAGGGAAGTAACTGGGAAAAAGTGGTTTACTCATATTCTTGTCACCCGCGTTCGAGGAATTTGACACACAATTGATCTATACCTCTGTGTCGCCCCAGACGGTCGAAAGCAACCTTCAGGTGTGTTTCAATATCACCGAGACTGCGTGAAAATACCGGACGCGCCAGCAACATGGCAATGTACTACCCGCAGTTCCATCTTCATCTCTGCGTTTAAGCAATGAAATGCAGTTTTTACCATAGCAAACACACGGAGATGAGCAGATGTTCACGTACATGGAGACGCAGTGTTTTGGCGTCTAACCGTGGTATTTAAAAATTGTTTTTTCAAGTGCATAATGAGCATCATCATTATTGCTGCAGATAACAAATCTGGGCCGGATGACGCCTCTGCGCATGCGTCTGTTCTCTCTGTGTCTCTGTTCTTATCTCCCTTCTTTTAAATATATTTCCAAGCTGGAAATAAACGTTGTTTTTTCTTTTTTTTTTGGTGCCTGAGATATTGGTCCATCTCGTAGCTGCCGTTCATCTTGTAGCTGCCGGCCTAGGGTCGGTAGGACGTAAGAGTGGCGACGAGGATTCTGCTGCCGCAGGGAACCAGCATATGCCTACACACGACGGCCCGGCAGAACCAGAACCTACCATGGCCGTGGCCCATAGGCTAAAAAAGAGCCCTGCTGGTAGCTGCGCTTGCAACAAATACGATAAAAAATTTTACCGGGAAAGTGGCACCACAGAAGCCTAACGCCGTGACCTACCAAGAGGTCGTGCAGACGTTAAACAGCTACTACGACGCGGTGCCGAATGAAATTTCTGAAATATTTTCTTTCATCGCTGCCAGCAAGACGGAGAATCGGTACATGAATTCATAGTGGCTATACGGCAGATGGCACAGAATTGCAATTTTTCTACGATGCTGGACAGAATGATTAGAGACCGTGCTGTGTGCAGTGTCAGGCCCAAGAATGTGCAAAAGCAGGTGCTAGAAAAGAAAGATCTTAATCTGTAAGAAGCCGACGCTCTTGCCCTTGCCTCGGAGAGCGCTGAACGCGATTCGCAAGGAATTGTTACGGACACGGAACAGGCGAGACTGCCAAAACTGACGTGGGAACAGAAGTCGCGCACAAAGTCGCCTGGCGTGAAACAGTGCAAATGTTGTAGGAAGCAGGGTCACGTGACGAAGGCGTGTTGACTAATCAAGAGTAGATGCTTCAAATGTGCACGGCTCGGGCATTTAGCCTAAATGTGTTCGGTAAAGAAAAAAAAGCAGAATGTTTGCAGTAACGGCACAAACGACAGAAACTGAATAGACTGATAGCAGCGCATCACAAATATGGTCATTGACAACTAAGCGCACCCTCGTACCACCCATCAGAAGACCATTCGCGTGGAATGGCATCGAAGTGATAATGGACGTCGATACTGGCTCTGCTGTTTGCGTCATTCCTAAAAACATTTACGAGAGATATTTCATCAATGGCCGCAGCTACAAAAGTCGGAGCTCCAGCTTTCATGCTATCTGGAGAGGCTTCCGCTCCTCGGTGTACTGATAATGCCAGTTTCATATGAAGGTACAACAGTGCAATGTAGTCGAACTGTTTTAGACTGCAATGGCCCCACTCTTTGCGGCCGGGACCTACTGCAAAAATTAGCAGACGAACGCATTCAGGTGCTAAGCGAGTACCCGCAGTCTTCAGTATCAAGGCAAGCTCTGACGGATGTGCCGAAGCTACTGCAGCAAAACACTGACCTTTTCACTGAGAGTACTGATCTCATCAAAGGCCCGCCAGCAAGACTGCACATCAAGACCGGATCAAGCCCCAAGTTCTTCTAAGCTAGAACAATTCATTTTCCACTTCGCGATAAAGTGGCAAAGGAGCTTGACAGACTAGTCTCGGCAGGCATAATATCTCCAGTGTCTCATTCCGAATGGGCAACGCCCATTGTTCCAGTTTTGAAAAAGGACGGAACAGTGCGCATTTGCGGCGACTTCAAGGTGCCACTAAACCCAGTATGCGATGTCAAAAAGTACGCCTTGCCTGTCATAGATGACATTTTCACAAAATTATGCGGAGGAAAAAAATTCAGTATTTTAGGCCAGATTCACTTTTTAGTGAGGCGAAATGAAAATTGTGCTATCGCCGCACCCAGCGTATATGCGATTTGCATGTGTTATTTGTATGCGGCTCATCCCAGGAAGCAGCGTGCGTGTATGTTTGTGTCGGCAAACGCCAGTCCTCTACAAGTTTCAGAAATGATCATACGATCAGTAGCGATAAGTTTTCTTGCCTTGTCATCGCTGTCATTCGTCATGCGCTACTCATTCTGAGCTGTTTCACCTGCTGCGACGCGTCGTGGTGATTTCGACCACCCACAGACCGTTTCAAGTTCGAACGCTCTGGTCCTTGTTTTTGCGAAGCGTGTTAATAAAATTGAAATCGTAATATGTGCCATGTGTCGCTATGGTGCTAGGCTTAAATGTTTTCGTTTTGTGCAATGTGCGTGTGCTCTGAAATGAACCGTGCATAAACATTGCCGGTAGATTTCTCAATAGAGAAGCTCTATCAGACTAGCCTTTTCTCCTTGGTATAAGTAAGGTTTTTCTCAAAAGTTGGCTTTGCACTTTACAGTATACATATTTCGGCGAGGATAAATTCGGGAGGAAGTAAAGAAATGTTATTGAACGCGGTTTAACCAAGTTTGTCAAGCGATAGCACGGTTTCGCAAGGACACAGACGCTGCTCGGCGCGGCAGCGAGCGAATTGACCTTCATGCTGCGTCTCAATTCAACGCGAACAATGTGTTGAAAGCACAGCGCCTACGAAGCTACGAGCACTCGGTGCACTTTGTACACATCGCAGATCGCTTTCAAGATATGAGAGACCACGCGGTGTCTGAAGCAGCCGCCGGTATTGCCAGGCTTTGACCTTGGATGAGCTTAAAGGTCATATTTACGGAACCAGGTTTTTTCTGGGTTTGTACCTGGTGTAGTAGAGCTGTCGCTCTAAATTACATCTGCAGGTCATGAAATGTGGACGCGCCTGATAGCAGTGGTATCATAAATGCAAATTTAGAGACGCCTTCATTTTTGCCCTTTGCACATTAATGTTAATACCAGTAATCATGATGTGCATTGTAGGTTACGCAAAGAAACGTTATATTAGTAGTAGGTTTCATAAGAATGACAAGTCATAACATGATTTGTCAGTGACAAGTCATAACAATAACAATACAAGTAGCTTACATAACAATGTCTTAAACAGCACGATTGATGCTGATGTCGAAGCACACAAATTGTTTCTGAAGAGAGCAGTGGCATGACAGATGAGCATAAAAAAGCGAAAACCTTAGGAGTCTATGTTGGCGGTGCCCTTGGCGGTGACCTTGGCGAAACTATGCTGTGACGAAAAATGGCTGACGCCCTAAAGAGTACAAACACTTCTAAAAATGCTCGGATTGACGTCACATTTCTCAGGGATGTTCCTGTAAGCAAAGTAAATTAGTGGCGTTGGAAAGAAAAATTTGTACATACCTCGGGGACCAGCTCAGGCTGGTCAGGAGGGCAGAAAGGATGGCGTGGGCCAGCGGTGCCTTGGAATAGGGGCCCGACCACGCAAACTGCCCCGTTCTAGGGGCAACGAAGTCTTTTGTGCAAATAAAGTTTTGTTCTTCTTCTTCTTCTTCGGTCAGGGTGGGAATCGAACCCGCGCCTTCGCGGTGCGAGACGAGCACGCTTCTCTGAAGCCACTGCTGCTTTTTTTTCTTTATTGCTGAACTCCACGGTAGTAACTTATTAAAGGTGTGCCTAGTGCGTGCCTGATTGCTAACGTCACGTGGCCACAGAGACAGCTAGCTCCGATACCGTTGAACATTCCAGCGTTCCCATACTGCCCCTCGCGCTCGTGTCACTGCTCGCGCGTTTCTCGTCATCTCCTTCCACAGCTGGCAGGCTTTCGCCTTCACGTTTTACAAACGTGTAACACTTTCTTACTTTTATTGATGTGCGAACTGCCAGCTTCCTTTTCAGTCTTTACAAATTTGCTTTTTCTAAAAAAGAAACGAATGTCTCCGACCAGGAATACGTAGTAAATACAAGATGGGAAGTGACTGCTCTGCTAGCAAAATCACAACAGTACTGCCAGGAATTCATATTCATGGGCTAGCTATGGTCACCTTACGTATTCCAGCAGAAACGCCCGAAGGAAACTTTGCTGGTACTTTGTAGATCTGCCTTAGTTGTTCATTCTGTTCTGTGTAGGGTCTGTCCCTTCTATTCGCCTTAAATTATACGCCAACAAAATTTGGGTCTAGTACCACCATAATCTGTCTGTGAAGTGCTTTAGGTACTATCTCCATGTTTATTTTGCCGGACGTCAGAGCCTGAAAAGTACTTGTGCCCAAGGAGTATGTCTGTAAAGTATTTCGCTGGTGCTGTTCGACGTAGCGGTCACCTACCATTCGTAAGTGTAGTATGCTGCATAATCCAAGTCCCTGTCCTGTTCATCTTTATTTTGCACATGCCGAGGTTCGATTTGTTAACCTAGCCATTTTCAGCTGTGCCATCGGACATAGGAAAGACACGTCGTGCGCCTTTTCATTTATTATCTGGTTCCCGGCCACGGTTCTTACAATTCAGCTGTTGTCGCCAATATCAGCTGCAGTGAAATTCTGGGCAGAAATGGTTATTGACATGACCAAGGTCAGTAAGTGAGAACAAACTGCTGGCGAAATGCCTTTGAGGTGACTGCCAGCTGCCGCCACGGTATCCACTCATCTGTCACCTGTTACCTGGATAGTGTCTTAAATTCTCTTGTCTCATGAATTCGCTACACAGCCGTACCAAATACTCACGGTCCATAAATTTTAGTCATAAGCAGATACACTTATTCTAGAAATTCTGAAAATGTCAGCTCATTTGGTTAGCTTAGCTGAACAAAATGAGCTCTACGCAGTTAACTTGCTGTGCGGAAAAAGAGGAAATAAAATTCCCCCCATTAATATGGATTTATTTTGTACACAGTACAATATTTGTGTCTTGATTGCATAAGTAATGCTGCTCATGTGACACGCCGGAACACGTAAGCACACCATGTTCCATCCCATCCGACAGCTGTGTTCTGGCTGTTGAGGGAGTCATGGAATTGAAATGGAGCCACCACGATTGCTGAAGGGAATTCTCATACTTTATTACCAGTTACACACAGTAAAAACTTGATCAAAGGATCCCAGCTGATAAAGGATAATTCTAAGCCATGAAATCGCGTCTATAAAGTGATCACTAGCGCAAACCATTGTCTAAATACAAATAGCGGGGAACTGTTCTAGTAGCAATGCTCGAGGAATAAGTGTGAGTTTGTTGGCAAGACGCCACAAATTTCCAGCTACAATTGGGGCCCCAAAGTTGTCAGCTCATTGTGTGTGTAGCAGATAATGCAAGCATCGAACGCCTTCCTACCTGAAGATGATCAGGGCACATCAATCACCCGATATCTTGAATGTTAACAGGTTCTAGAAATCTGTTAACATAGGTTCTAGAAATCTGTTAACATTCAAGATATCGGGTGATTGATGTGACCTGATCATCTTCAGGTAGGAAGGCGTTCGATGCTTGCATTATCTGCTACACACACAATGAGCTGACAACTTTGGGGCCCCAATTGTAGCTCGAAATTTGTGGCGTCTTGCCAACAAACTCACACTTATTCCTCATTGCATTCCATTCGCTTGCTCTCTGGCTGGTGGTGCAGAAGACTGGGACCCTGCTCTGCAGGCTGACGTGTACGAGCGGAGCCAGGTGGAGGGGCTTCGCATTACGACAGTGCTCAACCGCTTCACCTCGATTATATCATGGGTGCTCCACTGGGCCGACCCTATAAAGTGAGTAGTCACGTTGGTTTATCGAAGGCTAAACTGCACCAGCCAACATCTACACAAGTAAAAAAACGTTGCGTTTTCGTATTTGCTCCGCACAAAACGCGTTTTTTTTTTCGGTCGCATCGGGTGGTACTAATTCTTCAATCATTTGTTATCAAACATAGACATTTCGCTACTCAAAATATTTCTTGGTTATAGTTCTGGGTTACTGTCATTTCTACAGCATAGATAATTTTAAGATCTGCCACTAAACGCTACGTTAGGGGTTCCATTCCTGGCCGCGGTGACTGATTCCTGATGGGAGCGGAATGCAAAAGCTGCGCGCCTATCATGCTTTGCGTGCACGTCAAAGGATCCCAGCTGATAAAGGATAATTCTAAGCCATGAAATCGCGTCTATAAAGTGATCACTGGCGCAAACCATTGTCTAAATACAAATAGCGGGGAACTGTTCTAGTAGCAATGCTCGAAAGCCGGAGCAGGTCATATTAGATCTCCGGGGAAAAAGGGCTCATGGAATATCTTAATGCTTACGAATCATTCGTTTGTAAAGCAACGCATCTGTTTGAAATCATCCATTTTATTTGAAAAGTCATAAAGCGGTCTGTTCAGTTCAGCCTATTTACCGGTAAATAACTGCTGGTAATCGTGGACAGAAAGTTTTCAAGTCAATTTTATAAGGATTCAAGTCCAGTACATGACAAACCATGCATATTTCAGGAAGTATTTCTAGATGGTAGGCCACACAAATAAGCTTTCTTTTAATCGGAAGCCACGGTTTAAATACTTTTTTTCCCTGAATAAGCATGTTCTATTCAGCTTATCGAAATATTTTAAAGCGAAAAATGGCTCATTTTATTTTTCGACAGCTAATTTTTGTCATAAAACGTGGTAAAACTGCTAGTCGCGCCAGCAACGATAAAAATCTAACAAATTGATGAATTGAGCAAAGCTTTGGCATTTATGTAGCCAATTGTGGGAGCTATGTAATGAACGAGGTATACAATCAATGTGATAAATATTAAGGAAGTTATATTCGAAAACTATGCAAAGTACCAAATTTATTTGCAAAGTGAGGTGTAAATAGAAAATTATTGCATCAATTTCTTTTGCGATTAATTTTATGCATCTTTATGTGAGTAACGATCGTGCAAAATTTAATTTGAAGTTATCAAAGTTTGCGTAACATGAGGTGGAGCAACATCTATTTTTGGGAAAAACGTAAACAAATCTTTCAAACAATTCGAAAGACGTCAAAAATAAGACATAGAGTCCTAGCGTTACATAGGAAATAAGACATCCACCGAATCGTAGCAATTCCTAGAGAGGAAACCCAGTACAGTCCTAACGTGCACCAGGTTCATAGCTGGGGCCCCCTGAGATGCACTAGTTTATTTTATTCCTGTGGCCGCTCATCAACAACACAAAATGAAAAAAAAAATTATTTTTAATAATATTTCCATGAAAAAAACAAATAGTACTGATTTTCGGAACCAATTCAATGTGTCTTCGGTTTCGCAATACGATGTCATAAGTTGGAAAATTCACTGTAACTGCCGATCTGATATTTTATTTTGCAACATGTTGCCGAATGTTTGGGCATACATAAAATGTAAAAAAACACAAAATAAATATTCTGCAAAAAGAAGAACACTTTTAACTGTGGCCTCCTACCAGTTTAACAAAACGTACCTTCAACCAGCAGGTGTTTTGGAAAAATCTAGGCATATTTGTTGACAGTACTTTCTCACTAATAGTAGGAGAAAGCTTAATCACACGTTGCAATGAATACAACTATTCTTTACTGAAGATACAACTTGAATAATTTCTTAAGCAAATGATAAAATTCACTAGTATTGTTAGAAATTATTATAGAATGCTGTAAACAAGCACCATGCAAGAGGTTAGAAAATTAAAGCGTTAAGAAGTGATTGGCACATTCTTGGCTAGGGACTCAATTTTTTTCTCTAATACCAAACCTGCTACTTTCTATATTGCCCGTTTTCCTGTGAATTTAATGATAGTAGGGCACTGTACACCAAATACTAAGAAGATTTTAGCATATGCCAATGGAAAATAAATGGATTGTGAAAACCATAGCAAAGAGTTATCGATGGTAATCATACTAGAAATATGATCTGTGTCGTAGCAGTGAACTCATTGTTCTACATAAGACGTGTAGCTTTTTCTCGTATTTAAAAGAAGCACTAAATAGAAACACTAAATGACCCAAAAGTGATAAACGATTCTTTCGTATTTTATATTTTGGTTTTGTCATTCTCATTGTAGTAACTTGATTAGTGGAGAATGAACATTAACGTCCAAGTTGATTTTATTTTTCAACTTGGCGCCTAATCCGTAGCGCCTGTGGAACACTGCGACGTAACAAATTTCAACGCTTTCACGCATTTTAGTCGTTGTGGCTCAGTAAAAGTTCATAAAACTTGCTAATTGCAGTATTTGGCTCTTTTACCATACAACGTGCTTCATCTTTACCGAAAATATTAACCAGTCCTGAGGAGAAACTCGCAAAATCTATCTAATTACGGTGAGGTGGTGCGGGTATTTGCCACGACCTCACTCTTTGGTTATTACGTCTTTTCTGGCTTACCAAGCCAGTTATAATAAGAAAGGTTTAATTGGTATTGAGCAAGACTAATTTACAAATACAGCTCTAGTAATATTTCTTGTTGGTGTCCCTCTCAAAGATAACAATGCAAAGCAAGAGCAAACTGCAGATCATTTCATAACGCAGGACACCTACGTTGCACTTGGCCTCAAACCTGTCCCACCTGAACGCCTTGCACATGTCCGCGCTGGCGTGTGCCTGGCTATTGAGCGTCATCGCCGTGGGGCTGTCGTTCATTGGTGAACGCCGAACTGGGAGACTCCTGGTGCGCCTTTCCGAGGCACTGTTCGCTTGTTTCGTGTTGCAGGTGCGTTCCGAGCGTCGAGCTCTTATAGGTCATTCTGACATTAGGGATTACACGTTGGAATGACTGGTCACTGAGAGGGTTGAAGTTACTGCCTGTGACGGCGCCTTTCTCCGGCGTCTCTCGAATTACTAGTCCCTACGTGCAGCAGACGCATAAAAGTAGCGGCAGCTGTGTAGGAATGTTCGTGCCGATGGTGCAGCCGTCTACCTTGTATTGTTCAAGGCCAAGTATATAAACGACTGCAGCGTACGGCCTAATAGGCATGTGGAAATGATGAAGTAGAGGTCACAGCTAACTTCCATTGTGGATCATGTGCACCTTGCTTTAGTGTGTAGCGCCCTCCTTCGGGCAGCGCGTAGAACCCGGATAGCGCGCGCCCGCATGAGAAGAAAATAAAGCCGGCGCCTGACGGTGGCACATGGAGCCACGGCTCGCGGTTCTAATCTGGCGTCGATTCGGGTCAGCCGTGTCTTCCCTGCACTCCAGAGGCATCAGCTTACAAGTAAATAATACGAGTAAATAATACGATTCATTTGAGGCGAGATTTGGGCTTGCCTCGCTATAGACCGCTTTTTCATGGACGCCGCCATTGCGTAGGCAGTGGCGCCATCTATGGGCAGTTGCCATTCTGGCTTGGGCGAGCGCCCGTGTTGTATGCTATGGTATACGCTCGGCGGCAGTTTCTGGTGGGTGTTTTCGCACTGGCGCGATCTATTTAGCATGGCATGGCTTATTCTACGGGGTGAACAGTCCTGTGAGGTGTAGTGAAGGGATTTAAGTCTGAATTAACTAACCGGCTAGATTTTCTGCTGCCGTCAGGGCGGATGCCCTGATACGCCCGGCGCGAAGTGTGCGCGTTTGTTTGAGCCTACAATCAGCCCCGGAGATCAGCTAGGTATTTCTGAAAATTCGTTTCACGAATGTTACCTTACTGCAGCAATCTCAGCACGGTAATTCTAAGCTCTGGTTTAGCAGCAATGAGTAGTTACGAAACATATGGAGATCCTAACAGCGTGGGTACCGTTCTCCTGGGGAATATTGACCCTTTTTGCGGAGCAGTTTGTTCTAGAGAAACGAAATGGCGCTCACGGCGGCGCGCCATACGTCTCCTCGGCAACCGCGCACGAATACGAAACCATTACCGCTTTCACCTTGCTCCTGTGCGATCAACTGTCGGAAATGCAACCATAAGCCACTGAGTTTTCGCTAACACACTGCGCTCCAGTCATGCTAGATTGAAGACGTGTGCTGTAGTTCGGCTGCAAAAATAGTGACTTGCATGTTAAGGAATAGATTGAATCTGTGTGGCCAAGTTCGCGGACCGCTGCTGCAACTGTCCGAACGTGTTACCGGGACTTCGTGATGTACGGCTTTCCTCGAGGATACAGAAATGTGCTCATACGCCAGCCTTGTATCACTAACCTTCAAAGAAAGGGCTTCATCCCCAGAACGTCGGCAAGAGTGAGTACCACTCATTAAACATTGACAAAGAGAGTAGCGCCGCTTCCTGATATAGTAAGTTTCGCGCACGTTATCTATACACATCTGTCCAAAATGGCAGGAAAACTTACGCCCACTCTATCGCCGACGTATCAAGAATAAGTGACTGGGTGCACACTTGAATATATGCGCACTGTATACGCACAATAAATGACGGACTACACCTATGGCGCACGAATGGTCGAAGCTGAATGTTTCGTGACGGTCCACAAGAGTAAGCGAGTTACTAGCTGTAATACATATTTGCTACACGGTATTACAATGTTCAAAACAGCTACGTTTCAAGCCGTGTGCGCAGCAAGAAGAAATCTATCAGAACTGAGCACACCCGCGAGCGATTAGGCATAAAATCAGATAATGGCCGCACCGAGGAACTTCACTGAGTCAGAAACTGACAAGCCACTGCTTCAAAATATTTTCCGAATAAAGAACAAAGAGCAAAACACACTAATCCTGAGTGAATTCATAATCGGAGAGCTTGGATAGCTTGGAATACATATTTATCCCCGCTTTTAGAACAAGCACCATGTACGCTGCTTACGCCGTTTGGACATAGCTTGATCAGCTCCGAAAGCGCTTTTGCATGTTCTCTGAAGCTGTGATCAAAGCTTCGTTTCGTCCACCTAGTCACCGTCTACGATATCTCCGAAAACAGAGGTTTTCTAAGGCGCGCCGGCGTCATATACTTCCATTGTAAACAAGGAGGCAACGGAGGCAGTTGAAGGAAGCAATGGACGCGTCACCACGTGATCAAACAAGGCAGCGCCCACGGGATCGGCGCGGAAAGGGTAAATAGGTTGTGATGTTTCCTTGAGAAGCGTTCAAGTTGTTATCTGTGGATGCATTGGGTGACTGCCTTGCATGCCGGGCAAGGTTTGCGCCCACAAATAAAATAGTTTGGTTAATAATAACCGCATATCGTACAGTGTCAATCACACTTTTAGTGTGGTCGAACAACCAGCTGCAGACTTTGCTAGCATCCGAGGCAGTACTAAAAGCTGTGATAGATCTGTTTGTTTGTTTCATATACCGCAAGGTCTAAGTGGTTCAAGCGTGTGGCACTACCATGCGAAGTCTTATTTCGGCGTTAACCCGTGTGCTGTTTTATTTTTCCGCAAAAGGAGGACGTGAGCACTTTTTTTAATTTTTTTGTCTCGTAAGTCCAGTCCTCTACGACGCACTCACCCATCTTACGGAAATTGTGTCCTTACAAATAGCTGTTGGATTCTTTTTATGCGGTCCCCTTTGCATACTGTGCCTTACAGGGCAAAAAAAGTCAATGCCGACCGAAGCACAAAGCTTGTGCGTATCATGCATGTTGGTTTACCAACCGCAGTGCTCGCTGCGTTGAGCAAAGCCTTCGGCCTCTTGCAGGAGGCTAACGTAGACATAGTGATTTGAAGTCTACTAGACTTAAAATGCGTGAGAACATTGCCGGTGGCTGATGCAAATGTTTTATAACAATTGACGCTTAGATTTTGGGGGGTTGAGGTGGCCGTACACGAGCACACTCTTATGTTTTAGTTCCCAAGTCAAGCGATCAGATATTGAGAATTTCAATTCACGCTGGCGGTTCACAGACGCCGGTTCTCCTTGTCAAGTGAAAACCAATAAATCCAAAATACTTCGCAACACATGCACACACCGCGGCTGATGGCGCGCGTCGCATTTTTGCACAGTCAAGGGAAATTTCCAGCTACTGTGGCTACTGTTGCCCCTAAAGGCTACACAGTGGTTGTTCGACAACCTCGTAAGAACTGACATTTAGTAAATTGCACTCAGAAGTAGCGAAAACACCTCTAAATCGTTCCGCAGCACGCGACCGGCACACATTCAAGCAGCGCCTGCACGCACAAGCCAGAGAGGAGGAAAGGCTCGCCGCGTGCCCTCTCCTACTCACCCGATGAAAACTTCTATACATCAGGCTCCGGACCATATCGGTGGACATATTGCGAAAACTAGCGATCTTCTTGCGTCTATAATTCATATCTCCTAAATGCAGGCAATAGAACGGTCAACTGGGCTATTTGGTGATAATTCATTGTGAGTACGGCAGAGCAAAGCACGATGAGGACAGCTTAATTCGTTGTCGCCGTCGTATTTCGCATTAATAACGGACATCCTGACTAGACATACCGTTTTTGAAACTGCTGATAACGCGCGCTCCTTGATTAAGTTCTGCTGCCAGATGCCACATGCGCTGCGAAACGGTACATGGAACGTTTCCGCATGGAGTGCGTCTCCACAACTATTTGCGCGTAATTGTCACAGAGACAATAACTGGCAAGCGTAAGGCTCACCTCTGCAAGAAAAAATTACCCGGCCCCTATGTATTCTATTATTGCTAAACGTACAAATTCAACGCACCAATCACACCAAACAACATGTTTACGTGAAAGTCTGTATAGGTAATCATCATCAGCCTATTTTCATGTCCGCTGCAGGACGAAGGCCTCTCCATGCGATCTCCAATTACCCCTGTTTTACGCTAGCTGGTTCCAACTTGCGCCTGCAAATTTCCTAACCTCGTCACCCCACCTACTTTTCTGCCGTCCTCGAATGCGCTTCCCTTCTCTTGGTATCCATTCGGTAACTCTATATGGGCCACCGGTAATCGATCCCACGCATTACATGGCTGGCCCAGCTCCATTTTCTCCTCTTAATGTCAACTAGAATATCGGCTATCCCCGTTTGCTCTTTGATCCACGCCGCTCTCTGCCTGTCTCTTAAAGTTATGCCTCACATTTTTTGTTCTGTCACTCTTGGTGCGGTCCTTAACTTGATTTCGAGTTTTTTCGTTAACCTCCAAGTTTCTGCCCCATATGATAGCACCGGCAGGATGCAGTGATTGTACACGTTTCTTTCCAACGACAGTGGTAAGCTCCCAGGTAAGCATTTGATGATGCCAGCTGTATGGACTCCAACCCAAATTGTTTACAGGTGATCTCGTATAAATGAGTGGTCGTAAGACGAGACCACAAGAGGTGCCTAGGCAGACCTCCGAAGAAGCGAAGACGCCAAAAGTAAACTTAAGCGCTATGCATCAAGAAACGTAAGGGATCAGCGTCAGGCAACAAAGTCCGGTCAAACGCCTCGAAAGCTTTGCATTTACGAACCTGCGCCATAGTTTTCGTGTGATTAGTTTTATTTGGCAAGTTAACCCAGATTTTGGTACGCCCTGCGATAACCTCTTTCCCACTAACTTTGTTCATTGGGTAGTTCATGATCGAATGCGTAGGGCAACGGGTCGCTGATCTCAGGCAAGTTTCGGACCAACTTGAGTCACTCGGCATGAGACGGATGTGGCGCTCTACAATGAATCTATTTGACGTCAACTGGGTCGCTGAGTATCTGGCATTAAAATGTCGAACAAAATTTTTTTTTCGTCCCCGTTTTAGTTTTGGTTCACTGAAAACGGTTCAGGTCTGGTTCAACTCCGATCGTAGGTTCAAGCCAGTTCGAACCATTTCAAGTTCATTCGAATAATCTATCAATAATTACCAAAAAATGCCGAGGACACCTAAGCACTTTTTAAGAGCTGTGAATGCAAAATAGTTAATGTCCCTTTGAACGCTACTGAGCAGACCTTCCAGATTGAAGAAGATGTTTATAGTCCACATGCTAGCGAGCGCGTTGAGACTCGTGGCGAGTTTTGATTTGGCCTTACTGAGGCGCAGTTAGAACGCAGGCGAGAGTTCGCGCGGACAAGGAACACGCGTCAAACACTAGCAATCAGAGAACAGCGTCTGCATGCGGCGTGGCGTCGCCGTATCTGCTCCCTCAAGGCGCGGTGGTGACGTGGCGTGGCGGCGATTCGCTCTCCCCTCACGCAACACCTGGCGCTACGGCGGCAGCAGATGTTCCGACTCGCCTGCTCTGCTCCGTCGAGGGGCGCTCGTGAAGTGACGTCGCAGCCAATGGGAATTTAGGTGTCGTTTCGCTGCTACAGACGCCGCCGGCGTTTTAGCTCAATGGGTCATTTGATGCTGTCCCATCAAAAACCACAGACATTTATTTGTACGAATTATCGTCGCTGCTGCTAAGCTGCCTTAAAAGATTAGTGCTGTTTATTCTTCAGGCCAGATGTAGTTACAAAAGAATTAAGTCGATCCAATCTCAATATTGGAATCTATGTTAAGCGAAGTTTTATTGAGTAACAGACAAAGAGAGGAGATTAAGAAAACGCAGAGCCCTCCAGTGTGTTATACTCTGCTCCGAGGGAAGAGGAAAGAAAACAGCGTACTAAGGAGTATTGATGAGGTCAGGCAGTCGGATGCGATTATTCACGCATTGGCGTTTGTAGGGCCCCTTCACATTCTTGAATCTACGCATGTGTTAACTAAATATGCTAAGGGAGCCTTGATACCGCGTTTCATTTACATGTCCAGTTTATGGTCCGGTAACCCTCTTATGTCAACCGCATGTTTCTATATGGCGTTAACAAGCCTGCTGTTCACAGTTATATTGGGGACAAGCAGCAAGGATACGGGCTCCACTGTCTCAGGTACTTTGCACTCATCAGTCCGTCGAGTCCGCGCGTCGGAGGCGATGCAAATATTGTCGCGGTAACGCAATACTAAATTGCCCCTTGACGCAATACGCTGAAAACCGTAATAATGGTGCTCCTTCTTTGGAAGTCATGAAAAGATGGTGTGTATTGATAAATGGGGCCGCATAATTGAGGTACAAGTGCAGGTACAAGTGCAGGCTGCGCGTTGCAAGCTGCGCTATGCAACGCGCAGTGACAACCATCAGTCCGAGACGCGCGAAAAGAAATTATCATCATCATGAGTAATAAGATGAAAAGTTCGCACGCACTTCCAGAAAATGCTGGGCTATGATCGCCCAGCTTTGCTGTTTCAAGCCTTGCGCGGCCGAGTGCACGGTTAACCGTTTTTAATACACGTTAACAACCTAAACGCTAGCATGTGGTCTACACTAAGACTGTTTGCAGTTGACTGCGCAATATACAGACTTATTAAAACACCTCAGACATTAACACAATCCAGGATGATCTTTACCAACCTAATAAATGATGGGATATGTGGCAAATGGAAATAAATGTTTCAAAAGCAAAAGCCATAGTATTTACCACCTCGAACCCCACCTTCTAATGCCCTTGTGCATTTAATAACATGCTCATTGAAACGGTGCCCAGCGTGAAATATTTAGGAATTCGCTTGACATCTGATATTTCGCGGAATCATTATATAGATGAGGTGTTTAGCAAAGCCTCTCCAGCACTGAGGTTCGTTAGACGCAACCAGCGCGATGCTAACACCGATACCAAACTACTAGCTTACGCTAGATTAATACTCTCGAAAGCAGAGTATGCGTCTGTAAAAAGTCGCAGTTTCGCCCGAAAGGCAACCCCCGTATTCATAAATGCATATTAACTTGAAGCCCATGCTTGACTTCATCTGAACGATGCCTGACATGAACGTGCCCACGACGCTCATTATGTTTCCTTTGGCGCATTCACGACATGTGTCATTTATATAAACTCAAGCATGGGCTTCAAGTTTAAATGTACGACTGGTATTTATGAATACGGATCGTAAATTGCGATGACAATTTAGTGGACAGCTATACGAAGAAAGTGTAGCAGTTTTATCGGCTAATAAACTTGTAAACATTCGCTTACTAACTAAATTAACAAGCATGGTGTGACGTGCGCACAAGCAAACGTGAACACATCTCACTCATTGACCACGCACACTTGCTTTCAAAGCGCTGGAGTGAGAAAACGTGGCTGCGGCATCGAAATTAACAAATTGACCTTCATGCTGCCTCTCCCGTCAACGCGAACTAAGCGGCGAGAACACAGCGCGCACGAAGGTAGCAGCACTCGGCGCACTCTGTCCCCATGGCTGATCGCTTTCAAGATGGGCCGCGCGACACGTAGTTGCCGCCGCAGTAGGATGCCGGCGCTTTGCACGCGACAGAAAACGGCACGCTTCCTCACTGCTTCCGTTTCTTGCACGCGCGAGATTGAGCCACTATTGTCGGCTCACCCTCGCGCGCTTTCACTCACACACACAGCATACGGCGCGCGGCGACAATGTTATCGCACTTGGATTTGACACGGAACATCACGGCAACGGTGGAAACATACCTGGAGTGTCCGTATAATTGATATTGCAATAAGATTAAACAGTCATCATGCATACCTCATAAACAAACTAGAATCGCTTCAGAACAAAGCTGTTCGTTTCATTCCCAAGTAAGTACTCGCAAACATTTAGCGTAACTGCGATAAAATGATCACCTAACTTACCTTCTCTTGCAAATTGTAGGTCTCATGCACTGCTGTCTTTTTTCTTAAACTTCATCATAGTCATTCGGCCTTTGCCACCCAATATATCACGCCATGTAATGCGTAGGATGGATAACCGGTGGACCATTAGAGTTACAGAATGGATACTAAGAGAAGGGAAGCGCAGTCTAGGACGGCAGAAGAGTAGGTGGGGTGATGAAGTTAGGGAATTTACAGGCGCACGTTGGATTCAACTAGCGCAAGACAGGGGTAATTGGAGATCGTAAGGAGAGGCCTTCGTCCAGAAGTGGACATAAATATAGGCTGACGATGATATCACGCCAGTTCACCGTGTATTTCCTCGACTATACCATTCATTCAAAGCTCAGCCTGTCTACGTGCGGACGAAGCAGTTCGTTTACTCGCCGCGTCTTGTTGCTATTCGACATTGGAATGAGCTCCCAGAATATACTCAATGCCTTCTCAATCATTATACATTTGTTAGCAACTTACAGAGCATATTCTCGTGAATATTGTCACGGTGCAACTAAAACAGGAAACGAACACAATTATTACAAAAACAGCTTGTATTAGTAAGCAAGCGTAGAGAGAGAGATAAAACTTTGTGTCCATGATGGGGTCTGGGGGCGGCGGGGGACCAAGCGTAGAGACGCGTTCGTGTTCTAATCTCCGCTAGACCGACCCACGAGACGAAGCCTATTAAAGCTACCATCGTTGTTTTATTGCGATAGCAATTATATGGACACTTCAACCGGATTTCTGCCGTCGGCGTCGCCGTCGCCGTCGGCGTCGCCGTGAGGTTCCGTATAGATAAAATCTTCGCCGCGCGCTATCACGGAGAGCGAACGCACTCAATCTCCCAAGCGCAAGCAAGGAAGCGGAAAGCCAGCGCCGGCACTTCTCTACCAACAACCGCGCTCGTCGCTCGTCCGCACAGTCTCTTATCTCTCCCACGCGCAAGCAAGGAAGCGGGAAGCCAGCGCCGGAAGGAGCGGGGGGGGGGGGGGGGGGGCGCACTTCTACGCTGCCAACAACCGCGCTCGTCGTTCGTTCGACCGCACCGTCTCTTATCTCCACACGGCTCTGACCTTTATGCGCATTCGCCGCTCAGTTTCCGTTGCAGCGATAGACCGCACGTACCTTCGCCCGCTCCTGCGGCGTATATATCCGCTCGCTGCCAGCGTTTTGACGGTCGTTGTCTGCAATCATTCAGTGTGATCTATTCATGTTTGTTTGTGCGCGCTCACACCACGCTTCTTCAATCAGTTAGTAATAGTCGGGCCACATTTTCCAACGCACGCTACACATGCAATGCTGCCCGGGTCGGCAGTGCAGCGCTACAGGTGTGTCCCTTCGCACGCGCTGCCCACGGGAAGCGCTTCTCATCAACACCACCGTTTCACACGCGCCTTCTCGTGGTCATCGAGTCTCTCTTCATGTCGGTCTACTTACGCCGCAGCACACCTGCTTACTTAATCAGCTCATGTTTACTACAATTCATATTGCTACCAAAGCCGCTCACCTTACTTCGTATGACATTGCTGTGTTGCTATCGCATTCATCGCTTCGCCCTTAGGGCGAAACTGTGACATTTTTTTTTGTCGTCCACATGGAAGAGACGCGGCATTTGCCTCCCTCTAAAACGAAGCAGCGCCCCGATGCTAGAGGGGATCACTAGTGGAAGGTACCTCGCACGGTCACTCGCTGGCGTACGGTTTCATGCGTACTACATGCACAACTTTAGGCCTGTGTTGGCAGTGCCTCGGGCTATCCGGGACTGCCTCTTAGGTGACTTCACTTAGGCGTCGCAGTACTCGATGCGGTTCCAAGTATCACCTTAACAGCATCTCGGATAGTATGTACGTATGTACAATGTATGTATGTACCTACATACATACATACATACGCACGTACGTATACATACATACATACATACATACGCACGTACGTACATACGGAAATACGTACATACATACATAAGTACATACATACATAAATACGTACGTACGTAAGTACGTACATACATAAGTACATACGTACGTACGTACATACATAAGTACATACGTACGTACGTACATACGTACATACATACATCCGTACGTACGTACATACATACATGCGTACATACATACGTATATACGTACATACGTACGTACGTACATACATACGTACGTACATACGTACATACATACATACACACATACATACATGCATACATGCATACATACACACATGCATACATACATACATGCATACATACATACATACGTACGTACGTACGTACGTAAATACGTAGGTACATACATTGATTGATTGATTGCTTTATTTGCTTTGTCACAATACAGTTTAACAGGAGGCGGAGAGAAAAGCCGTTCAAATGACGACTTGAGGGATCCTCCACCCCCTTTGTGAACAATGTGTGGAGATGAGTTTGCACAAGGCTTACCCTACGAGCGACGGTCAGGAAAGGGCACGACGCTCCTCCACTCCGCAACGCACAAAGGCGCTACGGCAGGGTTCGTCGACTCTCCGACACGGCGCAGAGAAGGCTCCCGGAGTCAGATCGCCAACAAACACGGGTTTATTCACCCAAGGTACAGCTCAGTGCTACAGTCACGGCGCTTACGGGCCAAGGCTCGCCGCAAGACCGATCGAGTACGCGCGCCCGCTGCGCTAGGGCTAACCGGGTAGCGGTCCGCCAAGCGCGATAACGAGGAGTCGCGAGAACAAAGGTCTCATGTAACCACCTCGTTGTGAGCCTGTGAGCCTCTCCCGCGGCGAGGAAGCGCTCAGCAACCGAGAGCTCGGGTGGAGAGGATGCCCGGGGGCCGCCGCGCGGGAGGCCAATCAGGGCGCGTCCCGGTGACGTGTTCTCGCGGGGCAAGTCCAATCCCGGGGGGGAGAAGCGCGGTTTGCGCGGGAAAGTAAGTCCGGCGCGCTCGCCATGTCCGCCATGTTGCCGTTACGGCGGCGGTTCCCCGGGATCGAGCTAAGCGCCACGCGCGAGCTGGGGGACGAGGCGCGGGAAGGCACCTCGATCCCCACATTCCCCCCTCCTAAAGACCGAGGCCAGTATCCAAAGTGGCTGACCGAGGCCAAGTGGCAAGGTTGACTCAGCCAAAGAGGGCTAAGCCAACAGGGCAAAGTCCAAGAGGGTGTCGTCTTCCTCAGGACCAGGACAGGGAGAAGGGGCCACAGCAGTCGAAAAAGGTGAAGACGTCGCTTCTCTTGACACAAAGCCAGGGGTTTGCCTTGGCCACCAAATTTCCGCACACTGGAAGGACCCCCTGCTAGGTGGAAGAGTCGGCAGCCCAGGAAGGACGGGGCAGGGCAGCACCATGGTTCAGCCAGCAACACTCGAGGTCCGCCGGACTGGAGCAGCCAGGAGAAAAACGTAGCCTCGCCGGCTTCTGGGAAAGGGTCCCATAATGTCACAGGCCGCGACTTGCCAGGGTAGCTGGCTGTCGATTGGCTGCATGAGCCCGGGGGGTTTGCCCGCGCGAGGCTTCACACATTGGCACACGCGGCATGAGCGGGCGTAGTGAAGAGTGTCACGTTTTATGCCAGGCCAGGTAGCGGAGCGGCACAACTTTTGGAAAGTCTTAAGGCCACTCGCATGTCCGGCCACCCGCGAGTCGTGGAAATAGCTCAGGGTGGCTTTCCTTAGACTGCGGGGTATCACCACCTTGAAAGACTCCTGGGGAGCCTCCTCAGATGGGATATAGCGCAGGAGAGGTTTATCGGCGTCAAGCAGATACGTATCCAACGTGCCCGCAGCAATACTAGCTGTCCGGGTACGCCCGGCGGCTTTGCCGCCCCACTCCTCTTGGGAGATCGGCTCTTGGAGCCTGTCAACGATTTCTATTTACAAAACGGGTCGTTCTGCTTAAGCAGATACGGATCCCACGTGCCCGCAACAATACAAGCTGCGTGGCACTCGGCGCCAACAGCAATACCAGCTGTCCGGGTGCGCCCGGCGGCTTTGCCGCCCCGCTCCTCTGGGAGCTCGGCTCTTTGAGCCCGTCAACGATTGCTATTTACAAAATGGATCGCTCTGCTGAGGCCTTTAGCAGCTCTTGCCTGCTGAAGACAATACCCGATGAGGTAACGGGATCCACCAGGTAAACGTCCTCTCCCGGGGCTGGCAATCCGAGGATCGCTTCGCCGTCGGGGGTCGCGCCTTTCGAGCCATTGGAGACACAGGCTCCGGTCTCTACTAAGTGCATGAGGTTCGCGCCTTTTGAGCCATTGGAGACTGAGGCTCCGGCTTCTACTTGGTGCGAATGCTCACGGGAGTGGCGGACCAAAGGATCAAACGCCGAAACGGGGGCTCGCGACAAGGCGTCCGCCACCACGTTTGAACTCCCTTTCCGGTAGCGCAGAACAAGGTACCACTGCCATGTCAACGCCCAGCGCGCGAGGTGGCCCGATGGCTCGCACAAGCGCTTAAGCCGGATTGTACGTCTCCACGGCAAACGGCACGTACGCTAACGCCAACTTCCGGAGAGCAAAAAGGACCAACGGACAGGTGGTCCGCTCAATGCACGACCGACCGAATGGGGCCAGTAAACGGCAAAGAGCTGGGCTGCCGCTCCGACAGGCGCATGAGGCCTCACATGACCGGCAGACGGATCGACAGCGGAGAGGGGTGACTCACGCACGTCGAAAATGTCGCTCGGCTGCGCGTGCGACAAGCGGTAGGCGGAAAACGTGGCGACTTTGTCGGCTGAGCGGGGTGGCTCGCGCTCGACATTGCTTCCCAGCTGCGCTCGGGACAAGGAGAGGCCAGCGAGCAATTTGCACCAACAGCCAGGCAGGGAGGCTCAGCTGCGGCGCACGGGACAAAGGAAGGCCAGCGAGCGAGCTCGCGCCTACGGCGTAGCGGGAAGGCTGCACCGTGGCGTATTCGTCCGAGAAAGGCGCTCGGGACAAAGGTGGGCCAGCGAGCGTATGCGTGCGCGCATCTAAGCAGGGTGGCTCCGATGCGGCACATGGCGCAGCGAACGACGCTCGGGACAGAGGGAGGCCGGCGAGCGTATTCGTGCGAGCATCTAAGCAGGGTGGCTCCGATGCGGCACATGGCGCGGCGAACGACGTTCGGTACAAAGGGAGGCCGGCGAGCGTATTCGTGCGAGCATCTAAGCAGGGTGACTCCGATGCGTGGCGCAGCGAACGACGCTCGGGACAAAGGGAGGCCGGCGAGCGTATTCGTGCGAGCATCTAAGCAGGGTGGCTCCGATGCGGCACATGGCGCGGCGAACGACGCTCGGTACAAAGGGAGGCCGGCGAGCGCATTCGTGCGAGCATCTAAGTGGGGTGGCTCCGATGCGGCACGTTGGGCACAACTGCGCTCGGGACAAAGGCCAGCGAGCGGAGACAGCATGCCGGAGGGGCTAGTAGGCACCTGCTCCCCGCGCGTCTCAAACAGTTGGTAAAACCCGAAACTGCCATGGCTAGGACTATCGTACACATCAGAGCGGTCGTCACCAAAGGGTTGTCCAAAGAAGGGATCGCCCCCGGTGGCCGAACGCAGAGGGTCGCCGAGGCAAACCTACCTCGTGCTATCGGTGTCGTTCGCTCCGAAGGACGATAAGTCCGCAGCCAGGGGGTCAGGCAGGAACAAGGGCCGTGAAGTGGCCTGCTCTGATGCCATGCCGAAACCACGTTGGGCGCCAGTTATGTGGAGATGAGTTTGCACAAGGCTTACCCTACGAGCGACGGTCAGGAAAGGGCACGACGCTCCTCCACTCCGCAACGCACAAAGGCGCTACGGCAGGGTTCGTCGACTCTCCGACACGGCGCAGAGAAGGCTCCCGGAGTCAGATCGCCAACAAACACGGGTTTATTCACCCAAGGTACAGCTCAGTGCTACAGTCACGGCGCTTACGGGCCAAGGCTCGCCGCAAGACCGATCGAGTACGCGCGCCCGCTGCGCTAGGGCTAACCGGGTAGCGGTCCGCCAAGCGCGATAACGAGGAGTCGCGAGAACAAAGGTCTCATGTAACCACCTCGTTGCGAGCCTGTGAGCCTCTCCCGCGGCGAGGAAGCGCTCAGCGGCCGAGAGCTCGGGTGGAGAGGGTGCCCGGGGGCCGCCGCGCGGGAGGCCAATCAGGGCGCGTCCCGGTGACGTGTTCTCGCGGGGCAAGTCTAATCCCGGGGGGGGGGGGGGGGGAGAAGCACGGTTTGCGCGAGAAAGTAAGTCCGGCGCGCTCGCCATGTCCGCCATGTTGCCGTTACGGCGGCGGTTCCCGGGGATCGAGCTAAGCGCCACGCGCGAGCTGGGGGACGAGGCGCGGGAAGGCACCTCGATCCCCACAAATGGCAGCAGCTGAAGGACATCACAATATCATAGCACTTTTTTTTTAAACTGTCACATCGTTTTACGTAAAGATCATGTGTGACGTTTTTGTTTGTTGTCACTGATCTCGTGGGCTTGCGGGTGTTAATAGAGATGAGGTTGGAAAACGCATGGCAACACAGCAAGCAGATTTTTAATCACACTCAAAACCGAAACCTCTAACTAAAAACTCACTCGAACTAACACACATTGAACAAATAAAGACTAGCAAATATAAAACCTAATAAATCACTAAACATGTCCTTAATCCTGTCCACGATAGTTCTGGGCGTTTTTTCCACAAAGGTCTGGCAACTCTGGCCTACTGCTATCTCGCTACAAGAATGGATCGTCCTCACGTTTCTTGACGCTGACTCATGGGGCTCTGTTCGTCCAAGTCGCGTCGCGTCCTTTTCGGAGTCATGGCTCCAGACGATCTTGACGATGTCGTCTGCTTGGTGGACGCCTGTAACCCGGTCGCTTATGCTGACGTGGCAGGGAGGCTCGACGGGTTAGACCTAGCGACGTGCTCGGCCGCCGGTTCCGTCCAGCTCCTTTCCCGAGTGCCGACGTGACGTTCCGGGGATCATCGAACACGCTGGTCTGCCGAAGAAGGGGGACCCTCTCTGGAGTGCCCGGTTTGCCGTGTGATGCTGCATCTGGTCCAAGTAGCCTCGCTCGAACGTCTCCGAGGTTGACGGCTGCACCTCGGACCGCCCGCGCCACGGACTCGGCCGGACCTCCAAGTCTCCCGTCGCCAGAGCGTAGCTGACGATGCGACCTTCCTAGCCCAGAGCCACGTCGATAATGCCAGCTCAGCCTCGCTTCTGTTTCGAGCACACCTCGGGTCACGTGCCTCGCGGTCTCGTGCCGTTCGGAACTCTCCGTTCACTTCGTCCTTTTCTTCTTTCCTTTCCACAGGTGGCCGCTTACATGTGACATCATGCCATAAAGGAAAACTGAAAACGTGGTTTATACATAGCTTATACAACAAAGAAACCTGCTGCAATATTCTGCACTTAAATAAATTGCTACATAGTTTATACAACAAAAAGAGCCGCTAATTCTGCGCCACTTAAATGAGACACATCTATACCTTTGCTAGTGTAATTATTTAGAATTCGCGGAAGAGTACATCGAAGCATCTGAAAACCATAATTAGTACGAAAGTAAGGAACGTTCCACATTTCTGTATTTCTTGTTTCATATGCCTTTTTCATAAGCAAAAAGTTTGAGCGTTTGCAGCTAAGACAGTACTCTCGTAGTAGTCTGTATTGATATAGGTCATTCACTTTGATTATTTTACATTTTTTTAAATAGTGGGTCGCTAGGCAGTCTTATAAAGCTGAGGAATGTTTCCAGTGTGTCGCTTGGGAAATTATACCCCTCCCCCGTTCTTTCATTATTATATTTGCTTGTGGGTCTATGTATCGTGTTATTGTATCTTTCTCAAACTCTTATGTAATGCCCGTAAAGGACCTTTTAAGTTATGTGAACAAAAATTCTATACAAGAAAATGGGCACACGCGGACATAAGGTCTCCGCATCGAAAACAGGACCCGAACGCGCAAGCGCTATGTCTTTCATGAAGAGCCTGCAAAGAGCACGCCCGCTGTATAATCCGCAGATACACGTGGTCGTGTCCCTGCTGCTTTTTCTCGGTCTCGTGGGACAGCGCGCCGTGTGCGAACCGGCGATGGAACCCTGGAGCGAAGAGACGCGCGCATCCATCAACGACCTGATCGCGACGGATGCGCGACAGCGATGGATGAGCGACCTGCCTGACGTGGTGCGCCGGTGCCACCTAAAGACCAGCGTTTACCAGGTGCGGTCTTCTTTTATTACGGCTGTTGCATGTGTCAGACCTGTCTATGCCTGAAGGGCGCGTGACTAAGTTTGCGCACTGCAAAGACAAGGACGGTGCGAGATCACACGGGTAATGACCACGTCTGCAAAGTAAAGCATCCATGTAGGCAGATGACACGTAACTGCTAGTTACGCAACTAGCAACATGGTCCACCAGTGGGATGACGCCACACGCATGTCGCCTGCAGCGCACAAATAACCAGCAGGAGCACGAACATCTCGCTGATTGGTGTTAAAGAAAGAGCGCGCATAACCGCCTCTTAAGAGACGCGGCGCAGCTGTAATAGAAGGAACACGAAAGACAGGAGATGGCGTTTCGCGAGGGTGGGCGTCGTGACAAAAAATATAGTAGGCGAATCTGCACAGTCGCACTTAACCCCCGCAATGGTGACTTTCCGTTACCCCCGTTTAATTGATTTAGATGGTGCATATTGCCTTCTTTGGCCAGCATGGTGTTACGCAGGGACGGCAGAAAAAAAAAAGAAAGAAATGGCAGCACCGTGAGCAGTGACGTTTTTTGTCATATTTTTCGTCTACCCTTCATAATATTAATCTGGAAACTGCCTCGCTGTACATGTGACTTTGATTTTCAGTGATTTCCACATAAATTGCTGCAACGTATTTCCCTTCGATCAGTTCCATTCCATAAACATTTTAATGCCTCTAATTAAGCTATACATTTTTAATCTTCGCGCGCATATTATTCATAAGAGTTCTTACATTTACTTCAAATTTAAACTCAGTGTGACTAATTTTCATAGCGTAAGCTGTTATGGGCTCATTCCAATAGCCGTTTCGGTTCGCGATAGTACCGCCGCCGCGTAACCGCTATCGCCGGAAGTGCGAAAAGATACCTGGTCTCCGCCGGGATCGAACCCAGGCCCGCTGCGCGGGAGTCGGATACTTTACCACTCAGCCAGGCAAGCTTTCTTTTTTTTTTCTTTATTGCCGGTCTTCGACGTACACAGATAACATATACACTTTACAACGATGAAAGCAATGACCGTCTTGGGTCCTTGCAAATAGTTAAAAACACTTATCGCCACTAGTTCATCCAATACATGTATCCATTCGGGTGGTTCTTTTCTCGCTCGATAAGCTTCACGCTGATACAGCATGCTTTCCATAAAATTATCTTTCGCAGGGCGAATAACTAGCCTCTCATGGCGCACATCCATTCGTGTCTTCCAGACGCTGTGTAAACAAAGTGTCATAAACATATCATATGGCTTATCTGCGTTTTCAGTTGGCAAGAAGCGGATGCCATACGGTGTAATCGGCAATTCTTCTTTCAACGTTCGTTGTAGGATGTCCCATAGGAACACTCAGCCACGCAAGCGCTTGCTATCCACCAGCAGAAGAATGCCTTATAAACGCGCCCTATAGGCAGGTGCGCAGGAGCAGACAACCCGAGCCTCCGCCACTATGGTGGCGCCATCTAGTTAAGGTGTCTTCAAACGAAGCGTGCGCAGGCGCAGACGACGAGAGGTGATTCAGACGAGGTGCGCAATCGGCGCAATCACGATGGCAGATATGAGCCACGTATTCTGGGTACCTCATCGGCACGCGTTATGGCGTCTCCTCGTAAGATACGAACCGCTGCTGAAGAAGCGAATCGTAGAGCTACGTGCGCGGCTACAGCCAGGCATCATCGGGCTCAGCAGACTGCTGTGCAGAGAGCATTACAACCGGAGCTCGCCGTCGCCGGGTGGACAGTTCAGATCGTTCTGATCAAGATCAAGGCGAAGAGACTTTGCCGCGAAGACCCTGTTGTGCGTGGTGCCGTAATTGGAGCTACTCTTGCGCCGCTCAACCCGCTTACGCTGTGACTGTGCTGTGTGTGCCGCGCATTCCTGTGACTTTTTTCAGGATACTGACAAAAGCCACATAAAACATATTACGCTTCTAAGCAATGCAGTAAGTAATTTACTGCACAGGTCACAATTAGTCCACACAATGAATACCAGCCGCTGTAATACACATTGCGTACCACCTATTTTCCTAAAATATGAAGTAATGCTTTCCTGGGTCAATGGGCGCATATTGTGACGTTGTAAAACACGCTTATAACGAATTGCACCACAAATACTCAGCATTTGAATAGCAATTTACTGGAAGTACCTAACTGTGGGATGCATTTTGTAATTTGCACCTACGCCATCAATAGCATGCTCCCATTTTCAACACACGCGAATTCTGAGGCCAATTCAATTTTCCCCCGACATCACAGAATATGCCGCATCGGTTGCATGATGTTTCCACGCACTTGTCTAAAAAAAACCGTTCTCAAGGCCGCATTTGTAAAGGTCATTGGTTATTCCAAATAGACACGCAAATAGCAGTAGCATAGCAAAAGACCGAGTTGAGCCAGAACGTCCTAATGGTCGCAATGTTCGGCTCCCACGTGGTCACCATCTGGGTCATGACGTAATGACACGTGCACCTCGTAGTAAACGACGCAGAAACGGATTTATAGAAAAAGCATTATGAAAAAACTTCGAGCAATCATGCACTTGAATGATTTCTTCTAGTGTTTAGAGAGGCTTAGGTTGTGTGAGTCACCTTGTGTTGTGTAAAGTTGTGTAAGTGACTTTGTACGCTTTATTATACAGCGCACGTTTATGATTTGGAGCAGCTTTCGTAGAACTGCTGCTCAGATATTTCAATATAGCGACGCCATGAGTCAGCAGTCACCAGCACCGGCGTGGCTTGGTAAATTACACGAAAAGCGTCTTTTATTAATAAATTCGCAACAGCGCGTGTTCGCTCTCGCATGACATGAAATGTTGACGGTAACCTGTCAAGCATCGTACGTTTCACGTATTTGTTATAGAACACAATACCACCATGTGCGTTGAGCTTGCAAGCGACTGTTTCACCATCCCGCGCCTAACAGGCTTTCAAGACCACCACTGCGCCTGGTTCGGCAGAGAAGACAGGCGTGGCAGCACCTCCTGAGCTGGCGCATGCGCTGTACGCCCTCGAATCAACACCTGCGCTGAACACGAGCGTTGTGTTCCAAGGCTTGCTGTCTAACCTTCTCGCCGAGGACAGCTTGTCCCTGCTGAAGACCATCTTGAACCTGCCTTTGAGGTCGCTTACAACGTCAGATATGCAGCAGGTCAAGGTATGCAATCATTAGAGTTTTATGCTTGAGAGTGCAACGGGTGTTACCAAAGAAGTGCATGTTTAAATTTACATCGGCAGCATTTTAGTTGGACTCATCAGTTCGTGTGTCAGCTCGTCTGTCAGTCGCACTTGTCTAGCTTTTCCGAGGACCAAAAACAAAGGCGAAGCAAGAGTGTCCACGCTTGCAAAGACGTTAATCTGCGAAAGCCTGCTACAAAAAAAAAGCGTTTTTACTGCCAATGTCTTTCTTAACAGCGAAGCTGTTTATGCCAGCGGTAATTCGTGGTTCGTATCAAGAAACTATCATCATCAGCAACGAAGAAAGAAATAAAACGAAATATACTTTCTTGCCGAGGCGGAATTCGAACCCGCGTACCCACGGTTTTGCGCGCTATGCTCAGGAGATAGATAAAGAAAATGAGAGCGAGAGACGCATTCACGGAGCGGGCCTGCTGGGACGCGGTTTCGGTGTTGCAAGTTGCGCTATTCAACGCGTAGTGACGGCCGCAAGTCCGAAAGAGAGAGAGACAATCATTCACGGAGCGGCTCTGCTGGAACGCGTTGTCGCCATTTCGGCCAGCTTCGCTGTGTCTGGAGCTTTGCACAGCCTAGTGCAAGCTTTAACCTTTTTCTTTTTTTTTATGCCGGGTGTTATTCTCGATCAATTTACCATACAGAACTATAGCTAGCATTTTGAGCCAGCCGGTTTAGCTTGTTCGCGTGGGACAAATTTCACTCGTTTATTATTATTTGGGACGTAAATTTCTACCATTGACTTTAATGCTCTCTCCGAATAAAAACCGCATATTCAACGTTCCATTACTGAATACCTTATGTTGGCTTCAGAAACCGGACGTCATCGCCGCCTCCCTACTGCAGTGTCGATTTTCATCGGTAATGCTGAAGCAAATATTTCTGAAGAATACATTCTGAGCATGTCTCAGGACGTAATAATAGTGGACAAATGGTTTCCTCTGTAGCATTAAAAACAAGGAAACTCATAACAAAGGCAACATACAGTGCTTAATACCCTCCGTTCTCTTTCTCATGTCTGAAGAGACGGTAATGAAACGACTAAAACTTTGTTCACTCTTTTAGTGTGTGTCACGGAACTCAACTCTTCAAATTATACCGTCGTCAACACATCTAAAAATTTTAGACATCTATAAAACGACTAGTGACCAATGCAGATGCTCTTACGTTGGATGTGCACGTGATCGTTGTAAGGAACAAGCGTCGCACACAGATCCAGCAAGGCCATGAAGTTATTATAAAATACACAAGTAGCCCTCTTAAATGCGAGGGCCCCATTTTGATCAATGCACGCCATAACAGTATAGGGAACAGTTGTCGATGTGGCACGTGATCAAACAAATCTTCAACATCAACGAAAAAGTCAGAGGAACCAGTGAGCAGGTTTGCAAAAACTGGGTTACACCATCGGGTTCTTAACCGCCAGTGAGATGTCCACCGACAGTACATTAAGATACCTTAGTAAAGAAAGGCTAACGTTTTGGTGGCAGCATTCCCTCATATACGTCTTTATACTAAGAAACGCCTACAGAGAAGCGTGCGTAAATATTATCACGGTTTTGGCCGAATTTGGCCAGCAGAAATTATTTACAAGGTGACGTTGGCCTTTGCCTTGTTGACCTAGGTTTTATGGGATCAAGTTCTTAGCGATCGCTTGCACTACATTTACACTGAACGCCTTGAAAGGCAGAACGCCAAGACCATCTTTCATGTCCGCTTGAAAAGGTGATTATTGTTCCTCTTCAAATATGGGACATCACGGGCTGAATTCTTTGGGCTAAGATGAACAAGTTCAATGGTCTTCAAAAACAGTTCACGCTGTCTAAAATCATCATTCATAGTTCTCGCTTTTCGCATTGTTGCTGACACAGTTATTAGGGCTAGCAACCAATGTAACCGGACACCAGGAGGAACAGAATACGCAGGTCATTTCAATTACGTGTTATAGTACCTTTTCATGGCGATGCACGCAGGGCACGCAGGGCACGGTGCACGCAGGGCATATGATGTTTGTACAAGACGGGGGCTAGAAATATAATCCAAGTTGTCCAAAGCTTCCGCTTCTGAAATAAAGCAATATCAGTGTTCTTGCCTCTCCGTTCTTTATTTGTTAATCACTCTGAAGCAGCAACTTATGTTTCTGATTCAGTAAGGCTCTTTGGTGCCGTCACTAGTTGATTCTTTATTTCCTGCCTAACAGCGCGCGTGTGTGGTCAACTGCTGTATACTTGTTCTTGCCGCGCACCAGGCTCGCAACGCAGATGTACTGAACTTAGTGATAGCTTGTAGCAAAGATACAAAGTCACTAGTCACTCTCTTATTTTGTGGACCGTCACGAAACGTTCGGCTTGGAGCATTCGTGTGTTGTCGGTGTAGTCCCTCACCCATACCTTGGCGCAATGACTCAAGAGTGCGCCCATTTGCTTATTCTTCACGCATGGGTCATAAAAGAGGCGTCAATTTCAGTATGAGTAGAGGTAGATGTGTGCTGATAACGTGCAAGAAACTTACTGTGCCATGACACGGCGCTGCTCCCTTTCTCACTATACAAAGAGTCGTACTCACTCTTGCCGACGTTCCGGGGTTGAAGTCCTTTGTTTTGAGGTGAACGATAGAACACTGGCGGATGACTGAATTGTCGTATCCTGGAATAAAGCCGTGCATCGCGAAGGACTGGCAACAAAGGTGTAGTTCTTGTTTAGCAGGGGTCCGTGAACTTCACCCCACAGATTTATTCCATACATTCCATTCCTCAACCTGCCACTCACTATTTTGCAGCCAACTGCTGCATACATTCATGTTCCCTCTACTGTTCCGCATTTTGCAGCATGAATTAAGCAGAGTGCCTTCGCGATCACTGAATTGCCTTCCCGATAGCTGATCGCACAGTAGTATCGTATAAGTGGTAGTAGCTGTGATAGTTTCGCATTCTTGCCCTTTCGTCAGAGGCAACGTGTGGCGCGCGGACCATAGCGTCATCTAGTTCCTCTAGAGAAAACTACTCTGCGAAAAGGATCTATAAATGTCTTCAGGTAGAACAACGTCCTGAAGCACGACAACCTGAGCAGGCTTCGACGCTTCGTCTCCGATGCCCTTTGGTTAGATGATTACGCGTGCAATGACAGCAGCAAACAGCAGTCAAGGAGGCTACGAACCAGCTTGAAGGCTTTCACCTTTCGGTGCCTGTTTGCAAGTATATGACATTAAGACACAAAATGAATTTTCCTGCTCATCTCCAATTTTTATACGCGATAAATCCTTCTCCCATGAATAAATACCGCGTTACACTTCAAAGCGGAATTCGATTCTCGGTGACGCCGGAAAGCCAGCGGTTCTTTCTTTTCTAAAGCTTATAGATGAAACACCACCTGGCGGTCGGTGTTTAAATGAGTTCTCATCTGGGCACCCTATATAGATTTGCGACGATCTCTGGGCGCCCATTGTTCCACCACAGCTTTGGGGAAATAGTCAAGCATTCGCCGCGGCTGTGGGAGTGCTGCCGCCGGGTACCTACCAGTAAAAAAAAAAAAGGTACAAGGGCGCTCACGACCAGGTGCTCGGCAACTGCGGGAGTTCCATAGATCACTTGGATGGACACCAACCTAATGGGACGTTGGCGGCATGTGACCGCCAGATTACTTTTTTTTCTCCCGAACAACGCACGCCTGGGCGGCCGTGGAGCTGCTTGTACCCGTCTTATGAGCTGGTGGGTGTCTAACGGTGGATATCGACCCACGCACGTCCCTCACCCAAGCCGGGCGTCTTACTCACTAGGCCATGACTGTGGTTTCTTGTCTCGCTATTTTCGCACTGTGTTTTGCCATCAATCAGTATGAATTAGCTCAGTTTTACACACTTTTAAAGTATTTTTCTATGCATAATGTTCCGCCTTCCATTTACAGCAATAAACTGAATCTAGCAACTAGCCCATTTATCATCTTGACGCCTCGTATTTTTCCCTAACCCTGTGATATGCAGCCGCTCTAGAGATGGTTATTGTCGTGTTCTTGTTATAACCACTCTGCGCAGCTAGGCAGTGTTCTCAACACAAATAAACGCAGGGGTAGCTCTTACAAGACATGTCCTTCGAACGAAATCTGCAGGGGAAGGTCGGTTCTCTGGCCTACTGGTTGGAAAATGTTTCAAGCATCGCCAAGGCCAGCCTTCTAGCCCTTCCTCCACCACTAGAGGCAAGAATATTTATACATTACTTACGCTCAATTTATACTTACTTGCGCTCAATGACACAAAAATTATTACTGCAAGTTTTGATGCGCCCAACTGAAGCACGGTTCTTGCGTTCTTACTTTTAGGCAATCGTTAGCCTTATAGATTAGTAACTTAAACTTGCATCTCTTTCAACAAAAAGGCATCTGCCGCTCAGTAGCTATGGCGTTCTGCATGCTGCTAAATGGGAGGTCGCAGGTTCAAGTTAGCAAGTGAATAGTGAGAAATGGGGAAAAGGACGGAAATCTCCTTCAGTAATGCATACAAATTTCGCTGCGTGACGTGATTTTTCCTGTTCGTTGGAGTGGCAGCAAGGTAAAAAAAAAGGAACACATTGTGCATTGCGTAAAATTAACCCTCTGCTTACTAAGGGCGTTTAATTTGACTTCAGTGTAGCTGCACATTGCTACACACACCACCACTTTGTTCAAAGCGCTACATGTGTGCTGGTATGTTCGGCATACCGCATTTCATAAGCAATGCTAACGAATTATGCATTTTTCCCTTTCTCCGTAGCGTTTAAAGCCAATAATTAACTTTTGCATGTTTGTTGAGATTCATGGTAGGGTTCCTTTAATTATTTAAATTGTATTTTTCATGTCTATTATGTAAAATGAAAACTCAACACGTTTGGCTGCAGAAAAACTTTAATTTTATCGAGTATTCATCCTGGGTATTCTCTAGAATACGCGCAGAGCGTCATCCCACTACCTGGATTTTTTTTCCACAAGAGACTTGTACTTTAGAGTAAAATAACGACACTGACACATTTCTTGAAAGTCCATCGCAATCGTTAACTGAAAGGTCTATTGGTTAAAACCCATATGTGTGTACACGCTTATCCTTCTTTTACGCTGTTGATTTAGTAAGATCAATCACCATCGAGCAGAGTCGCCTGGGCTACCTGCGCACGTTCAATGCCCCGCCGCATTGAGCGTATTCTTTCGGGGCCACGTAAGAAATAACGTGGTCAAAAAAGACACGTAACCCGTGAGCAAAAGTATACGGACCAGGGGTTGCGCGAAAAAGACGATTTTTTCCTCTGCCTTTGAACGCAACTTCAAATCGAGGATTGCAGTGTAAACGTGGCATTATGAACTTTTCAGTGTACTCGTCAATTGCAGTTTGTGCTTGTTAATTACGAAGAAATTAAGTTTTTCCGTGACGCTGTGGTCCGTATATTTTTGCTCACGGGTGTACATTTCAAGTAAGGCTGCTGTGGTCGCTTCGGTGTTGTTTTATTCATATAATTCCCTATCAATCAATAAACATAGCGCAGTGATCAACGACTGTCCGATACACGATAGGACTGCTTGGGGCTGGAAGGTTGCTCTGTTACTTTATCACGTCTTTATTCAGTTGAAATCGTGTTAGACATACCGACGAATTCAGGGACACAAAGAATTTTAAATTACACATATGACGGGAATTGTAGGAGTCATCAGGGAGGCAGAAGCAATACTACACCAGGGAGGCCAATTCCTGTTCCGGTGAGGGAATGGCTTTGGTGGAGCTTAGTGGGCCTTCCTAATTTGGTTGCACCTGGACTAGTGTGGGGTGTGTAGACGGGCGTGATGCAGGGAACGAAGTGTGTTTATTCGGAGACAAGGCCCTGCTTAAATAAGGGCCGATACAAAACATGACATGCGCACTAGGAGCATCAAGTGCGCACGTGTACATGATAATGCGACAATGCGCATGGTTACATCTTCCTTCCTTTCAAGATACAGAAAACAGACACGAAACAATTTCTATGACAGAGAACTATCATATTGGTTTCTCTGGCAGGGGATACCGTTGTGGCGATCTGCGCAAGCGGTTACTTCTACGAAGGACGTCCTGAGGTGGCTGTTCCGTCTCCTGGCGAGGCTGTAATGGTGGTTACAGGGTGATGAAGTTAGGAACTTTGCAGGCGGAAGTTGGAATCAGCTAGCGCAAGACAGGGGTAATTGGAGATCAGAGGGAGATGCCTTCGTCCTGCAGTGGACAGAAATATAGGCTGAAGACGATGATAATGATGATGATGACGGGAATAGGCGTTATAGACTGAACTATGTCCAGAAAAGCTGTTGAAAACCACCACTTCAATTGCTTAAGGGTACTATGAAAATTCTTTATTGCTATATATAGTAACGGTAGTAATTGGAGTAATGGTAATTTTGACAGCAAGCCGCCGCCCATAGCGGTGCTGCAACAACAATTAAATTAGTTGCTAGGCTATTCTTTTATATACGAAAGGCTAGTGACGTCACTCCCCACGTCGCACGCTGCCGTCACCGCGGAAGCTTGCGCAACAGCATTCTTTACCGGGAAACACGTGCTTCGCGTTGTTATCAGGAGCGCCTTATAATCAATTATGTGGTTCGGATGCTTGTTTTGTGTTTGCCCTTTAATGAAACATATGCTTTTCTGTATGTTGTATGCGTGACTCCAAAGAATGTGCGCACTTTTCTCTTCAGTTTGGTGAGGGCGTGAAGCACTTCACCTGCTGCGGGTCGGCCCGGTGTAGCTTGACCTCCGGGATCAGCTCACATTATTGCCCACGCACGCCGGACACGAGAAATGCCGACCAACTACAGATTAACAGCTTCGCCGTACAAATCTTTTACTAGTTTCTGCTCCCTGGTACACGAAGACATTGCAAATATCACTGCTAAAGCTACAAATTGTATACAACGAAAAAAGCTTGTCTCTACAGTTCTCGTTGCTCAGTTACTTCCTCTCGCTGGCACTTGTCTGACTGTCCCCATAATTATTATATTTCTATTATTATTGCAGTGAATTTGTTTATGGCTAGAGTTCTGTGCATTTCTCTTCTGTGCGAGCAAAAATATGGGCCGATCCTGGTGGTTGTGCAGAAAGGGTTCAAGCGAAATGGCACATGCCCATGTAGACTCCGGGTGGTGGCCTCCGGAACGTGTAACGCAACAGTGTCACACCTGGGACACAAAAAGGTCCCAAGAACAATGGTAACAAATGATAGTATGATCGGCTTTTAGCCATGTCTACGTACGCACGGCCTTATCTTTTTCGGCATTTCAACCGCTTGCGTGCCTAGTTTCCTGCCGCTCTCTCGCGGCGGCGGCACGGTCGCGCGTGTGTATAAGACAAGGTGCCGTTCTCCATTTCTAATTTCACTGGTGCGTGTAAAAGTGGGTGCGAGCGAGAAAGTCTGATTGCGTTTCCTCCTCGAATATGTGCATTTGCCTAGGAGAAGGTTCCTTGCTTGGTTTGTATGCGTTTGTCCCCAGGCGTGCCGGTATACCGGGTGAGGTCGCGCGCTGGCCAGGCCCATGCGCGAGTTTGTTTACGCTCCGACGCTGGCTCGCGACGCGATGAACCAGGTGAAGCAGTGGGCACTGACGCCCCCTTTGGTGATCGCTGTGTCTATGTAGAGGTACGTCGGACAAACTTCCTCGCGCCTGCTGTAGTAGAGACCGGGCCTGTTCTCATGGAGCAGTGTCTTCACTCGTGCCGGGCTAAAGGTACGTCGGGCGTACCTTCTTCGCTTCTGTTTCGCTAGCTCCGCGGCTCCAGCCTACCAATTTTGGCACAAGGTTTTGCAGAATAACCTTTATTCAACTCAAAGGGGACCACTAAAAATGCGTTTGAAAAGTCACCGAGAGCAGCACACGAAAGGCCTGGCACGAGCGAAATTACTGCTCCGGGAGAGCAGGCCCTGTCTCTACTACGGCACCTACTGCGCCCCCGGGAAAATCAGTGATGGTATTTTGAAGGTAGAGCGCCGTACGGCGCGGGAAAGGTATAATCTGGCATGACTGACTCAGCACGAGCACCACAAGTGCGAGAACGTTTGTCCGACATACCTTCAGCTTCTGGGATTCGCGTACGTACGACGTACCTTTAGACCAAATCAGGCATCGTTGTCCACTGCTTCACCTGGTTCTCCGCGCCGGCAGTAAGCGTCGGAGTGTAAACAAACTCGCGCATGGCCAGAGCGCGCAATCTCGCCAACATTCGACTCACTCCGCAATGCCGACATGCCAAGGAACAAATGCATATAAAACGAGCAAATAAACTTCTCCGTAGTACCTAGGCAGTCACATATTCAAGGAGGAAAAGCACCCACATTTTCTCTCTCGCACCCGCTTTTACTCGAGCCTGCGCACAAACGTGGGGTGATTCCTTAAATGACTGTCTGGTCACCCACCGATCATGACTCGTCGATCAAGACCCACCGATTAAGACCCACCGATCAAGAATAAATATGTGTGAGTGTGTGTGTATATGTGTGCGCGCGTGCGTGCGTTCGTGCGTGTGTGCACACGCGCGTGCCTGCGTTCGTGCGTGTGTGCACAAGCGCGTGAGCGCAATAAAATGCGTTTGTTCCTTTGATCAAAATTGTGTGTCACCACTGTGTGGTGTGCTGAACAGCTTCGCTGGTCATCCTCCTTCACACACTGGAATGGCTCATGTTGTGTTGGCTAAAATGACACATTGCAATCATAAAGGCAGCACTACATTTATCATAACTCGTTTTACTTTAGTTCCACTAGACAACCTTGGGTTATGAGCACGCTACTTAGATGTATCTTGAAGAAACATCGGCTTCGGAAAAGTGTAAATTGTGAGCGATTTTACTGTCAACTTAGAGCTTGTTTCAAGAAATACACACTTCCAGCCGCACCTGAGCGTACCAAACCAGATTATTTTCAGAGCGATATTTTGTTAAAAAGCGCAAAAAGCTAACCAGAACACGAAGAACCATATCATAACATAAACGTGCGCCACGCGTCTTAGTGCACCATCCGCACACTATCTTTAGCGTGTCAGACTTTACGTGCCATTCGCGTTCTTTTTTGCATGCACTTGTGCCACGCAGGACAATATATATATATATATATATATATATATATATATATATAATAAAGGATCCGAGACTGATCAACTGTTTACTGATTTTATTCGATCCTCTTCTTCTTCTCTCTCTTCTCTTTCTCTTCTTCTTTTGACCAGGACGTTACATTCTCCGGGTCTCTTATTGCCAACCTTCCGCGGATGGTAAGGCACTAGGTTACCTACAGTTGTAACTTGTGTCTTGCCTGCTGGTCCTTCAAAGTGCACAGACTTGAGTATACCTTGCTGCTTTACCGTTTTGAGGACGACATAAGGGCCCGTGAAAGCAGTCTTTGAACGATCAAGACCTTTTCGTACTAGCACCATGTCTCCAGGTTGTACGTTGGGCATATGCGTTGCATGGCGCGAGTCGTAATATTTCTTCGTGGTACGTTTATACATATGGTATTCTTCTGACGTCTTCTTGCGTTCTGGAATATGGATCTTCCCTACTATGCGAAGTTCGTGATCTGCTGGTAACCACGTTGTCTTCTGAAAGGCAGCAAACTGAGGGCTACAGCCAAGTCCAGCTGTGTGGGAATGATTGCGATGCCTAACCGCTGCCTCAAGAGCACACTTCCATCCTCCACGAAATTCTGCGTATATAGAAATGAAGGTCTTCAAGTCACGTATGAGACGTTCTGCTAGAGCATTTCCTTCCGGGTGATATGGTGCTGAAAATCTCAAAGTGATACCCTTTTCTGCTGCCCACCGACGGAGCCTCTCGCTCCGGAATACAGGTCCATTATCAGACACAATCACCTTGGTGTGTCTAAATGCCTCTCTTTCCATCAGTGCAATCACACTGTTTGCATCTTCTTTTCCGGGCTTGGCCGCTGCCATACGTGTGCACTGGTCAACAGCCACTATAAAAGACTGAGTCCGGCGCGCACCCTCCCCTTTCTTTTTGATTTCAGCGAAATCGAGATGGACGACTTCGAAGGGGACATCTGAATACAAAGGAATGACCATTTGGTTTCCTTTTGGGCGGAACTTGGCTTTGATAGTCTGACATTGATGACAGGTCTTGACATAATTCTCTACATCGGCTTTCATGTTCTTCCAAGTGAAACATTTCTGAATCTTCCAGTAAGTCCGCCAAAAGCCATCATGCCCCCCTGAGTGTGGACTGTCATGATAGAGCCGCAATATTTTGGATATGCAGCTTTGAGGTACAACAAACTTTCCGTCGATTAATTTTAGTTCTTCAGTATCTTCCCATACACTTGCGACTTGTGCCCCTTGGTCGTTGTTTATTGGTGGTATGTGCAACCTTGATAACGCGTCCGCGTCAGGTAGCTTTTGACCAGGTCTGTGGCTAACATCAAACGTGAACTGCTGAATTTCGCTAATCCATCTTGCCACTCTTCCCTTCGGTTGTGTAAGGCTCAGAAGGTATGTCAAAGCCTGATTGTCCGTGAAAAGCTTGAACCGATGGCCCTCCAAATAACTCCTGAAGTATCGTAACGCTAGCACTACTGCTAGGGCCTCCTTTTCCGTGGTGGTGTAATTTACTTCCGCTTTTGAAAAGGTGTAGGAGTAATAGCCAATGACCTTTAACTGGTGGAGGATGGACACAGTTCTGTTTGGGTGTTGATTTGCCGATAATCAGTACAAAGTCGCAGTGAACCATCTTCTTTGGGAACAGTAGTTATAGGAGACGCAAAAGGTGACGTTGAGGGTCTTATTATTCCAGCGTTCAGCATTTGTTGCAGCTCTTGTTTCAGCCATGCTTTCTTTTCATGAGAAATCCTGTAGGCTCTCTTCCGTACAATAGTCGTGTCGCGGAGTTCAAAAGGCACTTCGGGTACAGAAGCTGCAGGTGGATATGTATCGAGGCATATAAGTTCGGGAAAATTGTCCACATTTCATTAGCGCATTTGGCAGTCCTCATCTGTGGCGGTGTCTGGACATTTGAAACCAGGGAGTCTAAAGTCACTTCATCTTTCCAAGAAATGTTCATTCGTAGCTTCTTCATGTCGGGTCTTGACAGTATAAACAAGAATTCGACATCACGCATAACCAGCGCTTCTACTGTGAAGTCCTCCCCAGCCAAATGTATACTGACTCTTGCCCAAGTGTGCAGTGTTCGAGATGATCCATCGTAGCTCTTAACCGTTACCACTTTACTTTGTCGCATGTCATCTGCTTTTACCATGGTTTGATTATTCAGACTTACTGGAGCTCCTGTGTCGACTAGGGCACTTACTTCTTTTCCGTTAATAAGCAGTGCCGTTTGCAAAACGTTTGATCGAATCAAGTAGACAGCCTCGTTTTGGTTACACGGGTGGGGCTGTGCACCCACGTTTATTCGTTTTTTGTCTCCTTGACGTCTCGGTTGCTAGGGAAATAGTCAGAAGCTGCGCTTCTGCATGGTAGATGCTGTCATTGCTGTCGCTGTATTATCCGGATGAACCCTGGCTGGATGGATCCAATTGTGCTGCGCAACGGGCCCAGGGGCTTCACGGTAAACGTCCTTAAGACACCCCAGTAGGTCTTCAACTGTCCTAGGCGACCTTATTTGCACTTGCCTTTGGCATTCCTTTGTCATATCGTGAATGACTAAAGGTACAATAGACGACTCAGGCAAAGTAGGATCTGCTAACAGCAACAGCCGTCTCTTCTCGTAGAAATAGTCAATTAGTGAACTTGAGCGTTGTTTGAAAAATATAGGTTTGTCTCATCGGTCGACCGGTTTCTGATCAAAAGCCGAGGTAAAACTTGCTCTCCAGTGATCCCAGGCGTCGTCCGGATGGTCTGTTATGCGGAGCTCATACCATTTCTTGGCATTGTGTACAAGAAATAGTCTCATATTTGCACTTTATCCTGTGACGTCAATCAGCAGTTCTTTTCACAAGCATATTCAAAGAACTTCAACCAAGTGGTTGCCGACGCCGTCGTCCCATCGAACATGTCCGGCTTAACTAATTCAGCTTTGGGACCATTGTTAGCGTGCAGAGTCTCTGTTAGCATAGCAAGCAATTGTCCATGTTGCTCAATTTGAGACGCCTGCACTTTCAACATCCGCTCCATAAGCATAGCAATGTTCTGGCTATTATCATTTTGAAAGAGCTTGCTACTTGATAACTGTCTGAAGTGCTTTTCATAGTCGGACATTTTTATATTAATCTTCCACGTACCTCGGCTGACGAGATCTGCCTCGGTGACTTTAGCCTTACTTGCGATGAACTGGAGCAGGCTCGGTGACGTCGCTGTCTCTTGGACTTCGACTTGTTCTTGATCTTCGGCTTGGTATGACGTGACGTACGGTTGTCCCGCTGTAGTAGTACCAACTCGTACTTCTATCCACATCCTGTCGGCTGCGCCAAATGTAAAATAAAGGATCCGAGCCTGATCAACTGTTTACTGATTTCATTCGATCCTCTTCTTCTTCTTCTCTCTCTTCCCTTTCTTTTCTTCTTTTGACCACGACGTTACAATATATATGTTTTATTCGGTTGTTTTCAGAACACAGCTTCAGGAACGTTATTTCCTAGTTTGAGGAAACAGAAATTTGTATTTTTTGCTTTCCCCGTTTCTCACTAAAGTCAAACGAGCGCTTTCGTCGTACTTATATGGTTATGCTTAAAGGGACCCTGAACCACCCCTCGGGCTTGATGAAATAACATAATCCACTAGTAGCATACGCTGCTGTGAACATCTCAGCCAAGGTTTCCTGTCGTACGCGGTGATTGTACATCGGAAGCGGAGCGCAAAGTCATCTTTCTCTCAAGCGCTCTTTCTTCAAACAGAATCCTGCTCATGACTCTCTCCTGGACGCTTTATTTCGTAATAAAGCGGATTCACATATGCGGCTCGTACTGGTAGCTGCGGTCGGCTACGTAGCGTAGATAGCGCGGTCGCCGCGAAATGCCGCCACGAGTCCACTGGGTAAATGCACTGTGGCCAATTGCTGCTCGCTGAGGACAACCGCGTTCGGCTTACGTTTAGCGCGTCGAAGAGACCAAAATCGGAAGTCGTGGCGTCTACGTTAACATCCAAAACGAAATTTGCCATGAAAAGCGCCATGGTGTAATTTAGAAGGTAGAGCGCTGTGGCCACGCCCCACTCCGCCGTAGCCATCGTAGTGCAAGGCGTTGAAGAAGGAATGGGAGCACAGCGGAGGCCATGTTTGATTTATTGTTTGAAAGTATTTCAGAAATACCCTATTATCACTTCAAATGATTTTCGCCACTTCGATAAAAAGTTGTTCAAGGCCCCTTTTAAGGACAAGTCTTGCGGCTGCGTAGATCGCAGCTAATAACAAATGTTTGAAAGAAGAAGCCAATCAGGGGCGCTATAACCTAAACCTATTCTAAACTGTTTCTATTTAATTTCTGCATTTGGCCCTCCACGACTGGTCAAACATTTTTTGAGCTACGGAGCTTCGCCTGTCTGTCACGCGACGTCGCGAAATACCACGAAAGCTCCCCATCAGATATGGCGTGTGCACACTGATAACGCGTGAGTCGATCGAACAGAAGAAAATGAATTATTTGAATCTACATCTTTTTCGTCATTAACTCCCCGCTATTCGTCAAAAGTGTTTTCTTTTTTGTCGCGCGACGTCACAAAACTCACCACGTCAAAGTGACGTGTACGCATTAAAGATGCACTAATACACTGAAGGAAAGTGATTTTTTTTCCGGAGTAAGTGGAGACTGTCCCGTTCGTAAAGGAATATAAGACGTCTGCCCACCGATCGCTCTGGCACATGCTACGCGAAGCTGCCGAGGAGAACCGATTTATTAGGCGCTTAATAAACAGTATGACCTGGCAGTATAACTTTGCCGAGTTATTTCGGCACTTATACTGCATCGCTCGGTCAACTCTTTCGCTGAGGATCCCTTTTAGCGGCTTTCTCAACCTTCCATTGCACGCCGCTGCGATTTTCGACCGACCACCGCAAGCTATAAGCAAGGGGAAGAGGGCAAATCCCAGACGCCGGCACCACCCTCCTCTCCCAGTTATCTACTTTCACTGCGCTAGCTCGGCCCCACCGAAACCCTCTACAGTTCTGCGTGCTCCTCGCCTCTTGTCAGTCAATTAAATAGCAGAAATATTGTGATGGAGAGAATCTATATACCGAGTACATGCTTTCTGTAATGAAGAAGAAGAGCACATAGACAACGCCAGCCAGATCAGTCTGTTCGATGCCTGCAGTGCAACCAGTGGGCCAGCCGGTTCACCAGTGCTTAGCACGAGTGTGAGCCGCTCGGGCAACCAGCTGTTCCTGCTCTGCATCACATGATTCTCGGTTACGAACAGATGAAACATCTGAACTGTTCAATACACCCCGTTACAATTGGTGGAAGTGCAAAGTCTTCAACAACGTCTACACCCTGGAACTCCGGTCTCAGACTGCCTCCCATTATGCATCACTCTCTCCAGCAGCCGTCGCCGCCACCATCCAATACCTGCTCTGGCGCTCTCCGGCACCGCAATCCAGCGGTTTTTAGCGGTATGGATGAGCATAACGTCAATGACTGGTTCAATTACTACCAACGGTTGAGCTTGCACAATCGATGGGACGATACCTCCAAGCTAAATAACGTCATCTGCTACCCTGCGGGAGTGGCTCACCGGTGCTTTCGAAATCACGAAGCCGACTTTCAGTCCTTGTCCGCGTTCAAGACCAGTTTCGCTGAAGTTTTCGGTCACCCCACCGTCCGCAAGTTGCAGGCCGAGCAGCGGCTACGAGAGCGAGCGCAACAACCCGGTGAAACATTTACCTGTTATATCGAAGAGGTTCTCGACCTGTGAAAACTTGCGTATGCTTCTATGCCCGAAAATGACAAATTGAAACACATATTGAAAGGCATCGCCGATTACATTTTTCAAATGTTGATCGCCAAGAGTCCGCGCACCGTAGAACAGCTCATAAACGTGTACCAAACCGACGACAATGAGGAGGCAGCGCGATGTGACCAGGCGCCACTCAGTGGCTGGCGAGGCCCTCTCTTCCATGGCCGTCTTCTCTGATCGCTCCCCCCTGCTCACACAAATCCAAGCTTCCGTGCGGGAGGAAGTTGCACGTCAGCTTTCTCTACTACCCTTCCCTGAGCTACCCCAACAGCAGCCGCTGCCGTAACTGCCCCCAACACAGCTCGCCCCGACGCTCCGGCGCGTTATTGAAGAGCAAGTTGCTGAGGCTGTACCAATGCAGCATCAGCGGTACCCTGTCGCCGCGCCACTTACTTAGGCATCCGCCCCCGCGCACCCTCCACGTCAACCACTCGTTGCGCTACATCCACGGCCGCTGACACCCGTTCATCATCCCGTTCATCGACCTGCTCCTGCCTTTGCCAATCCTTGGCGCACTTGGCCAAGACAACAGGCCCATATGTTATGCCTGAGGCATTCCCGGCCATGATGCACGACTCTTCCGCCACCGCATGCCGCACTCTAATGGCTTTGTGCAGTCGCTTCCCTGCGCAGACGTGCAACCTTTCCACGACACTTAATTTAGTCGGCAGTCGAACAGGCCACCAGCCGAGCGCCCGTTTCTCACACGTTGTTTACCATCCCCGCGTCGCGGCTTCGTTGTCCCCATACGTCAGCGCCCTTCATCCACGCAAGAGGAAAAGTTCAGGAGGCAGGAATTGCGCCACCATCGATCTGTACAAGTCCTCCATTGTCACCTTCGAACGTTGTCGTCCTTACTATTCACGGCGTCCCTACCGTTGCGCTAATTGATACTGGAGCAGCCGTGTCTGTACTAAACGAACACTCTTAAAAAAAAGGTCGTCATATTCACTAAGTAAATACTAAGACGTTACTAGTCCCAAAAAGCACTACCTTCTTAGTAAGTGCAGGTAGTAAAATGATGGTTAGTACTTTTCACTACCTGCTGAAGCTAGCAAAAAGCACTAACTTAGTAGTAACTAAATACTACCTCGGTAGTGCAGTTACTAACACAACTGAAATATAATTACCAACCTATTCGATTTACAAGTGCCGCTTGCATTGTCCTATGAAGTCGATGGTATTGTAAAAGCATAAAAAAGTAAAATAATAAATATACATGAAAGGAACCGCGTCCTATTGCTATATATTAAGGCATTATTTGGTGGCATATACATATACGTAATGCAAATTTGCCAAGGACATGAATCCGCACTGACTCCGGGTAAGAATGTACTACATATGTCCAACAAGCAACGACAAGCAAGAAAACATATATAGAACGACCAAGGTGCTACGCAACACTTACTGAAAGAGCAACTTCACCAGTATTTATAGGCCTAGTTTGAGGGAGCACATGTGGCACCGGTGAGCCCCTATGTATTTGGTTAAATAATCAAAGCTATGTGCTCAAATGTCTAAAGCCTACTGTCTGTACATATGTGTGATAAGACGTCGCATATAACTGTTAATCCAACATAATGAACAACACTACAGTTAATCTCAATTTCGCATAAGACTGTTACAATCACAGCAAAATAGGCCAAGGCCAGACAAGTTAGTAGTTGCTTAGTAGTTACTTAGTAAAAACTACTAAGAAGCATTTCTGGTTTGTAAAGGCAGCACTTACTAGCTTTACTAACCACTGGCTAGTACGGAACTAGTCAGAAGGTAGTAAAACACAGTAACCTAGTAAAAACGTGCATTTACTAGCTGTTTACTAAGTTTATTTTTAAGAGTGAACGCCTCTCTCGCACTTTACGAAAAGTAACGACGCCACTTTTCTCTTCGGACAGCAAGCGCCGAGCCAGTTCAGCCTTCAGCAGCATGCACAGCTAGAATTCTTATTCAGGGCGTTCTCTGTGTTTTCGAGTTTGTGGATCTGCCATCCTGCTCTCACGACGTGATACTTGGGTGGGACTTTCTTTCGCGAAATAACGCCGTCATCAACTGTGCGCGCGCTGAAGTCGAAATATCGCCTCTGTGTGATGTGCCCCTCGTCGGCGCCAGTTCTCTTCCCGATAAGCTGGTCCTTCGGGAAGACATCGCCATACCGCCGTACTCATCTGTCGTTGTTCCAGTTTTCTGTGGCGCTGTCTCTGAAGGCGCTGTCCTCTTCACTTCTTCGGAACTCTTCATAACCCGCAAAGATGTCCCCTTCCCTTTCGCCACGCTTGACATTTCAGCCGGTTTCAGCTCCATCGTTGTCTACAATCCGCTTCCTACAGCCCTGATAGCTCTCTGCGGCGAATCACTTGGTCGTGTTCAGCTTCTTGATGACATATTTATTACCGACGTGCCGGATGCTTCGTATGCAGCGCTCCCGGACTTCTGTGCACTTTCCTCTTCTGCTCCGCCATCCCCTGGCGCATTCACTCCTGGCATTGTCGATGACCTTACTTCCGAGCAGCGCTCCCAGATTCTTCGCCTTCTTGCCCAGTTCCGTTTTTATTTTGATGTCGCTCAGCCTACTCTGTCACACGTCAACCGTCAGCCACCACATTGTACAGTGGGTACAACGCGCCATTGCGGCAGCGCCCGTACCGCGTCTCAGCCAAGGAGCGTCAGGTGATCAGTGAGCACTAGAGCACTCCATGGGCCAATTTTTTTCAGCCCGGGCCCGGCCCTTGCCCGTTTTTAAGTTGGGCTGCCCACGCGAGCCCGACCAAAATTTTTAGGGCAAGACCCGGGCCCGGCCCAGGCCTCGAAATAATCTACGTTACCCGCCCGGCCCGGCCCGCCACCCCTTTACCGTAGGCCTGAGCACGGCTCGAAGCCGGCCCGAATCGGGCCCGAGACCGAAACAGATCACTGAGCGGCATTAAAAAAATAAAATAAAAAAGAGTGAAATGAATTTATTCTTAAGGCATAAATACATGTCATATGCCATTATGAACACCATTTGAGCGGTCTGAACGCAAATACCAGCGCGCGAAGTAGTACCAGTGACTCTGCCGAGCAGTATCGCCAGCAGATTCCAACGGCGTGATCTTGATGCGGCCCAATCCACTTCTATTGCAGCGCCGCCCCGTATTTTTCCACGTCGGGTGCCTCACTGCGAAACATACGCCGCCCTAGCCGCTCGTCCCACTCAACCGTATTCTAGTACACTATAGCCGAAGCGCAGCCACGTCCGGTCGTGAGCGCAGCACATGGATGGAGTAAATGGAGAAAGAAAGCTTCTCGTTACTCCATGGTGCAGCGTAATGCGCTGCTGCTAGGCGGCCGGTTGAGAACAGGCGTGCAATCATGGATGAACGCAGTGTCATATTTCAGCCGCGTGACTAATGATCTTATCTTACCAGTAATCGTTTTACCAATTTGCCTTTGAAGAGTCAGCAAGTCGCGAACGCGCTTGCAGCGCGCTGACGCATTAGTTACATTGATTTAGTAAGGAATACAATGGCATCGTTTGGTTTGATGTAACTTCGGTCTTTCTGGGCTTTTACATTCTGTTCAAACAGCGCAAAATATGGCGGAAGAAGAAAAGGGAAGCACACAGGGGTAGCACTGCTAGCTTCCAGCTACGCCGGGGCAACAGGTTTTTCAGAGTCGGCTGCGCGTTACATGCACACAACCAGAAAGTCCGAGCCCGGCCCGGGTCATAAAGCACATGCTGTGCCCGAGCCCGGCCCGAGCCCGTGAAAAAACTGCCCTACGCTGCCTGGCCGCGCCCGGGCTTTCGGGTTATCCCGAGCCCGGGAAGTGCTCTTGTGAGCACGTCGACGACATGCTTCAGCGCTGCGTCATTCAACCTTCCAATAGTTCGCGGGCATCACTGGTGGTTCTCGTCACACAAAAAAAGATGGTTCCATTCGGTTCTGCGTCGATTATCGCCGTCTTATTAGGATAAAACGAAAAGACGTGTGCCCTCTACCGCGCATTGATGATGATCTGGACAGCTTCCAAGGCGCTGAATTCTTCTCTTCGTTGGATATACACTTGGGCTACTGGCAGGTCCCGATGTCAGCAGTTAATCGCCCTAAAACCGCATTCATTACTCCAGATAGGTTTATACGAATTTAACGTGATGCCATTTGGACTATACAATGCACCTGCTACGTTTGAATGAATGATCGACAATATCTTGCGCAGCCCAAATGGGAGCACGCGTTTATTCCACCTCGACGACCTCGTTGTGTTCGCCCCTGATTTCAACACGCATCTTCTCCACCTTAGGCAAGTGTTTACGTCCTTGCTCAACGCAGGCCTGCAACTGAACCGGAAAAAGTGCCTATTCGCCGCGCGCAAGCTCATGGTTCTAGGTCACGTCGTATCCCAAGACGGCATTTGCCCCGACCCATCAAAACTTCGGGCTGTGGCAGAGTTCCCAAAACCTAAGACACTAAAAGAACTCCGCACCTTCATCGGCCTCTGATCTTACTTCAGAGGCTTTGTTCGAAATTTCGCCTCGATTATATCACCTCTGACGCAACTCTTAGGTTGCGCCAACGACCTATCCTCCTGGGGCGGTATTCTGTAAGAGTCTACCTAGTGGACTGTCTATTTCGGCAGCCGTTGATTCGCTGCTGCTTGATGTGCAGGAAGGTGCCAGCCAGTCTCCTTCCTCCACGTCAAGCAGCAGCGAATCAACGGCCGCCTCTAGGTAGACTCTTACAGAATACCGCCCCTGGTCTCCTGTATGCGACACCGCGTTCGTGACCTTACGCCGTCTCCTAACGTCTCCATCTATACAGTGACACTGCGACCCACCGCCCCAAATGAAGTGCATGTGGTATTGACCTTGGCGCTGTCCTTGCTCAGCGCAAGCCTGGCTGCTCCGGGTACGTCGTTGCTTACGCCATTCATTCGCTGACCAAAGCGAAACGCAATTACAGCGTCACAGAAAAAGAGTGCCTGGCCATCGTTTGGGCACTCTGGAAGTTCCGCCCTTATTTATACGGCAGGCCTTTCAATGTGGTTACTAACCATCACGCCCTTTGTTGGTTATCCTCTTTAAAAGAGCGGTGTGGACGCTTTGACCACCGGGCTCTTCGCATTCAAGACTACGACATACACGTCGTCTACCGCTCAGGCCGCGCGCACACTGACGCTTACGCTCTGTCAGGCTCCCCGCTGCCAGCCGACACTGCCTCCCTCTCCACCTTTGAGCCGTTGTCGTCGGTCGACAGCGACACCTTCGCATGAGAACAGCGCGAGAATCCTTGGTTGTCCTCCTTGGATATCCTTTCTGGCTCGCTTGCATCTCCCATCTCCCACTCCCTGCGTTGCCAAACTGCCCATTTTAACGCGATTGCGTTAAAGGCCCCGTGTCCTAAAGAATCCGTCACCGACCGTCGTTTGGTGAAACGTCAATTTGAAACGCAGCCACGCAGGCCTTCCGAAGACACTAAATACTTATTTTACCATTAAAGTTACTCAAACTTTGTCTTACAATCTTTACAAAATTATTCCTCGGAATATTGAGAATGACAGCCCACGAACAAACGTCATGAAACAAAACACAGACAACGCATGTCTTTGATCTTAATTCTTCTCAGACTGAAATATTAAAAGTGCGAAACAATAAAAGAAGATCGGCCCATGCAAGAGACCGCGTATCTACCGGGAAGTGGGCATTCGTGTATAGCGTTCACCGCCAGCGTTTAAAGCTAGAGTAAAGGCTCTGTACAAGAGCTACCCTCCTCAAACCGGCCAGCATTCGCATTAGCCGTTGTAGACGGATTCCAATACTCGATTGTCACTGCGTCGATTCCAAATTTCACAGAATCCCTGGAAGCGGAAGAGGCAGCTATTGCTTATTGCTAGCTTATCGAAACGGATTTTGAAAAAAAAGCAGTACTTTCCTGACCATACGAAAAAAGTTTCTCCCTTGCCAAGCGCACACACGCAGCATAATCTTCACGGACGGAAAACGACGAGTTTTTTAGCTTTGAACTGGCAGACAGAATTTGCCCTTTGTCTTTGAATCTCGTGAAACTGACAATTAACGGGCGGTTCTTTCCTGGCTGGTAGCAGCCAAGTCTGTGGGCACGTTCAATATTGTTACGAGGCATTGTGTATGAGCCTGCCATTAAAGGACCGCTGTGCTAGGCGAAGAGGAAGAAGACGGGACAAGCCTCGTGAGATGCTGCTACAGCCTGTATATATTGTCTCTCCGGTGTACTTGTCAATCCCCGTGACAATTTGGTGGAGGTGCGGGGTAAGTACTTTCTTGAGGCGGCGACGAAGGTGATTACTCATCACGGATATTTGTGCCCCAGTATCGACGTGTGCGGGAACAGCTAAGCCGTCAACGTCAACGTCGATCAAGTTTCGTCGCGTCGGCAATACGAGGAGAGGATTTCAGGTGGAAGTCCATGATGCAGCGTCACCTCTAAGAGCTGCATCCCTTAGTTTCCCTGTTTAAGGTTGAGCGGCGATGTCGGACGTCGTCGTAGAGGCGAAGGAGACGACGTACGACATCGCCGCTCAACCTTCAACAACCTTCCCCAACGTTTGAAAGTCACCTTACCCGTTTGGCGACCATTCTAGCTGTCTTTCGTCGAGCAGGACTCCAGCTAACTCCGAAAAGTGTAGTTTCGGCAGACAGCAAATCACTGTGCTTGGTCATCTTGTAAGTGCTACAGGTGTCCGACCTGACCCTGCCAAGATTAGCGCTGTCAAGAACTTCCCTGTGCCCTCGTCTACGAAATCTGTTCTGAGTTTCGTTGGATTATGCTCGTACTTCCGCCGTTTTATACGCAATTTCGCCATCATAGCCCGACCCCTCAATGGCCTTCTCAAGAAGGACGTGCCGTTCACGTGGGGCGCCGACCAAGCGACTCCATTCTCGGCGCTGACCAACTTGCTCACTTCACCGCCTATATTAGCTCACTTTCACCCATCCGCGCCTACTGAGGTTCGCACAGATGCTAGTGCGCATGGAATCGGCACCGTCCTTGCTCAGCACCAGCATGGCCACACACGTGATATTGCATACGCCAGCCGCCTGCTCTCCTCATCTGAACGGAGCTATTCGATCACAGAGCGCGAGTGCCTTGCATTGGTTTGGGCTGTCGCAAAATTTCGCCCGTATTTGTACGGCCGCGCATTCTCGGTTCTTACCGACCACCACGCTCTTTGTTGGCTGTCCTCGCTCAAGGATCCAACTGGTCGCCTTGGTCGCTGGGCTCTGAGGCTACAGGAATATACCTTTGAGGTACTTTATAAATCGGGCAGGCTACATCACGATGCCGATTGTCTTTCGCGCCATCCGGTGGACCCTGCTAGCGTCGCTGACCATGAGCATGATTCCTGTGTATTGGCCATCTCTGATTTACGCGACATCAGCACCGAACAGCGTCGGGATGCAGCCCTAAATCTCACCATTCAGCGACTCACTTCTGCCCGTTCCGACCCTGCTCTACGCCAGTATGTCCTGCGCGATGACGTCCTTTACCGTCGCAACATGAAACCTGACGGGCCAGAATTCCTGCTAGTTATTCCCCGACACCTGCGCAGCACCATTCTTCAACATCTGCATGATGCTCCAACTGCCGGCCACCTGGGCGTTTCACGCACCTACGACCGCGTGCGACAGCGGTTCTTTTGGCCTGGCTTATATCGTTCGTTGCGCCGATACGTTGCTGCCTGCAAGCGCTGTCAACGCCGCAAACGTCCGGCTCTTCCTCAGGCTGGCCTGCTTCATCCTGTCGACATTCCACCGGAGCCCTTCTTCCGCATCGGCCTTGACTTGCTCGGACCTTTCCCTCCATCCGTATCCGGCAACAAATGGATTGCCGTCGCAACTGACTACGCCACCAGATATGCCATCACGCGCGCCATGCGCAGTAGCTGCGCTACCGACGTTGCCGACTTTCTGCTCAACGACGTCATTCTTCGACACGGGGCTCCGCGTCAGCTTCTTACGGATCGTGGCCGCTGTTTCCTTGCGAAGGTAATTGACGAAATTCTGCGTAGCTGCTCTACCGAACATCGCCTTATGACAGCCTACCATCCACAGACCAACGGTCTTACCGAGCGGCTCAACCGAACACTCACGGGTATGCTGTCCATGTACGTCTCTACTGATCACCGCGATTGGGACGCCGCCCTACCCTACGTTACTTTTGCCTACAACTCGTCCCGACATGACACTGCCGGCTATTCGTCGTTCTTTCTCCTGTACGGCCGCAACCCTGCATTGCCCTTCGAGACGCTCCTTCCTGCTGATCCATCCGTACCAACCGCATATGCTCAGGACGTCCTCTCTCGAGCCAGAATGGCTCGCCAGGTTGCTCACACTAGGCTATGTGCGTCACAGGCCTCCCAAAAAGAGCGCTATGGTAGCCGGCACCGCGAAGTGGAGTACCCTCCTGAATCTCTGGTCCTACTCTGGACGCCGTCTCGACGCCAAGGCCTGTGCGAGAAGCTCCTCCCTCGCTACACAGGACCCTACAAGGTTCTCCCCAAGCTCAACGATGTTGACTACCTCATCACTCCGCTCCGAGATCGCCCATCTTCTTCTTTTGCGTCTGCTGCTGATGTTGTCCATGTGTCGCGGCTAAAGCCCTAATACACTAGCAGTGTTGACTACCTTTAGAAGGCGCCGTGACGGCGCTCAGTCCGCCGGGGGTGATGTTACGAGGCATTGCGTATGAGCCTGCCATTAAAGGACCGCTGTGCTAGGCGAAGAGGAAGAAGACGGGACAAGCCTCATGAGATGCTGTCAGCCATTCTCTGGTAGCAGCAGCCTGTATATATTGTCTCTCCGGTGTACTTGTGAATCCCCGTGACAATATCATGACCATTAATGGTGATATCGAGCTCCTGGGAGCAGAATGAAATGACACATGATTCAGATTGTGACCACGTTTTATCTTGCTTATCAGTGATCCCAAAAAACAATAAGTTTGACCGTCGGAGAGGATTCTCGGCGTCGTCGCTTTTGTTGGAAAGTAGTTTAATATCCGAGGAAAGTTTAGCCATATCGGGATCGGCTACAGAGCTTGCGCAACTTAACTGATTTGTTTCCCCGATTTTTTCTAGGGCGTCGACGCGCGAGGAAAGACTAGAAATTGAATCCTCCACCTTCGACTGAGCGGCGTGAATCAGCGCTAGTTCACTTAACACAGTATTCTGAGAGCATCCAATGCGGGATATGGCCATAGCGATGGATTCAAGAGACGGCTGAGAATTACTATTACCATCGGGTCCTGGGTTCAATTCGACGTCCCCAGCCAACACTAACAGAAGGCAAACGACATAGGCGTTGAAAGACTGGTAACAAAATATGCACAATAACTTTCAGAAACAATCAATGGCGTCAGTGGGCCACGACACCACAAGCAGAAATGCATTATCAGAGCGAATGCAATTACTATACGGCAAGTAACCAACCTGCACGAAAAAGGGCATGCTCATGATCAGCATAGTTGCGGTGGCGTGCCCCGAGTGATGGCAGCATGGTGGCGGTATTTGTAGTCCATCCGAAGCGGCTGCGCATAGCGTAGCACTTGGTTGCCAGATGTGGAAACGGTCTGGAGTTGGAAGCAGCGGGTACGGCCCGGCGTTGCTTGTGTTGACTGTGCTGTCGGTTTGTCGCCAAACGTCCCAGTGTTGGTCCAATCGCAACAGCTGCCTTGACAGCACAACGGCGTTGACGTGATGATCTATAATAGTGCGGCCTGCACGAAAAAGGGCATTCTCGTGACCAACATAGCTGCGGTGGCGTGCCCCCAGTGCCCCCAGTTGCGGTGGCGTGCCCCCGTTGGCGACTTAGTGGTGCAGTAGTGGTGGTATGGCATGACTGCTTTTGATCTCGGGGAACTGTGGAGGTGTAAACAAGCGGATTCACAGGGTATTTAGGATATTCCTAAATAAACGCATCACTGTTTTGATGATCCAAAAAATGTCACAGTTTCGCCCAAAAAGCGAAGAATCAATTGCGATAGCAAATTAGTAGAGAGCTATTCGGAGTAGGGATAGTAGTTTTATCGGCTGTATAAACTTGGACACATTCGCTTACTAACTGAATTAACAAGCGTGGTGTCAGCGCGCACAATCAAACATGAATAGATCAGACTGAATGACTGCAGACAACGACTGTCAAAAGGCTGGCAGCAAGCGCAGCCGCCGCAGCGGGCGAAGGTTCGCGCGGGCTATCGCTTCAACGAAGACTGAGCGGCGAATGCACAGCGCATACAAGGGTCAGGGCCATGCGGAGATAAGAGACGGTGCGGGCGACTGCCACCGCCGGGCAAAGTGCAGAGGAGTTGTGCAAAGGAGAATTTGTTGGCAGAGGAGAAGCTGCCCCCCCCCTCCCTCCCACGCTGCCTTCCCGCTTTCTTGCTTTCGCGTGGGAGATTGAGTGGCCAGTTCCCCTTGCGCCCGGTTGCAAGATAAGCATTTGGTGAAGCAGCACAGCCTTCTTGGACCGTTTCTCCAGTCGGGCTGCGGAAATAAATGGGTCGCCGTCGCTACTGGTTACGCTACGCGGTACGCAATCACCAGAGCCCTCCCGACAAGTTGTGCTACTGACGTCGCTGACTTTCGTTTCTACGACGTCATTTAGTGCATGGTGCTCCGCGCCCATTCCTCACTAACCGTGGCCGTAGCTTTCTCTTGGCAGTCGTCGAGGACATCCTCCGTTCCTGCTCGATAAAGCACAAGTTCAGCCCGTCCTACCACCCACAGACCAACGGCCTGACGGAGCGCCTCAGCCGGACCATCACCGACATGCTGTCGAAGTACGTTGCGGCCGACCACCACGACTGGGATCTTCATTTACCATATGTGACGTTCGCGTATAATTCATCGCAATATTGCATGTGCTGCTTCTCTGGTCACCCATCCGCCGTGTGTGCCTTTCCGAAAAGCTGCTGTCGCGCTACACTGCCCCATACCGTGTGGTGCGACAAGTGACCGATGTCACACATGAAAAAATCCCCGCCGATCTCTCAGCGTCATCGTCAGCTGCAAGTGACATCGTTCACGTGGCGAGACTTAAGCCATACCTCACACCATTCACCGCTGATGTATATAGCTTAAGCACCAGGACGGTGCTTCCACTGCCGGGGGTGATGATATGGAACAGCCTCCGCCACAGTGTGGCTACACTAAGGAGAAGAAACACGACGGGTGCCCGTTTGATATAGCGTCGCCATTTTGGCCTCCGTTATGTTCCCTGTAAATAAAATGTAAATAGCCTTGGGCAACATTTACACGTAACATTATTATTGGATGAAAAGTGTAAACCAGAAAATTGTAGAGCAGCACGAAAAAATCAGCAGCCCTTCCCCTGTCGAGAAAATGGGGGTAAGCGAAGCTTGTCGTGTGTGTATCTGACCTTTGTCAGGCTAACGTAAAGTTCACGACATGTCACGATAATACAAAATAAACGTGTACAGTATTAAATATATGCATCGAGGGATGGAAATGTGCAATGCAACGGAACGAAAAGCTGCACCAAAGGGGGAACGAAAAGTAGTAGGAAAGGGAAAGGAAAGTATGTCAAGTACACACGTAACAACCTTCACTTACCCCCATTTTCTCTACAGGGGAAGGGCTGGTGATTTCTTTTCTTTCTCTCTCTCTCTTTCTCTCTTTCTTGTTCTCTTTCTTTCTCACTTTCTTTTTGTCCCTGGTATGTGCCATTGAGCTTGGGCATATTCTGCACAATCACCAGGATCGGCCCACTTTTCAGCGTGACACCAGCACCGCTGAAACTTGTAAACTTATATAGCTTCTCTTAGAACTCCCAATACAACTTTCTGCTGCTCAATACTTTTTACATAAAAGTGTTTTCCTGAGTGTGAAATGAGCCCGCGAATATACGCAAAGTACCTCGACTGGCCAGTCGCGCGGCAATTTTGCGTGTATTCGCGGGCTTCTTTAACGCTCGGGAAAAAAAACCACCCTTTTATGTAGCACGTATTAATCAACGGAAAGCTGTATCGGGATGTTTTCATGTTGCTCTCTACAATCTTCTAATTGATACTTATAATCTAATTATAATATTTGAGGTGTCGATTAATTCTTTGATTAATTTAGGCGGAATGAAAAAAAAAGAATCTATCTCCAAGCGACGGCAAACAACACCTAGTTGCGTCTGTCGAGAATCACGGCATTTGCATGTTTTTAAATATTGGTGCATTGCAGTTGGGACACCATGTATCGGATTTAAGGGAACTCTCCATTTGCAGATGGCCGATTAGACAATAATTTTTAAAGCTTTAAAGTGCGAAGCATTTCTACGGCGAACATTTGTTACTTTGCGAGTATCTATCTATCTATCTAGCCACCTACGACTTTGTGCTCTCATGGTCGTTCCTTTAACTTGGTATGCACCGAAATTGGCATACTATGACAAGAGTATATGACGAACATAAATGATATGTCACGACATTAATATCCTGACATTCGTGTCATGTGGGTCATGAAAGAGCCGCCTACGTCTTGGTGCTCTCATAGTCGTTTTGTTAACTTGGTAGGTACCAAAATTGATATATTATGACAGGAGTGTATGACTAACATACACTCCATGACAAAAATGTCATGACATGCGTGTCATGTAGGTCATGACAATGACTCAGCGAAAAGTTTAACACTCAAAAACCATTCAAATGGGTTCGGACGTGGGTACTAAGTCAAGGAAACACTACAGGATGCTGGTAGAACAGTCATGAGCATGACTCAGCAAAAATGTGAGTGACTCAGCGAAAAAAGATTAACACTCAAAAACCACTGGAATGGGTTCGGACGTGGGCACTAAGTGAAGGGAACACCAAAGGACGATGGTAGAAATCAGTCATGAGCATGGCTCAGCAAAATAACAATGACTCAGCGAAAAAATATTAACACTCAAAAACCACTGGAATGAGTTCGGACGTGGGCACTTAGTGAAGGAAACACTAAAGGATGATGGAAAAGTCATAGTTATGAGCATGACTCAGCAAAAATGGCAATGAATCAGCAAAAACAGTATAGCACTCAAGAACCTCTGAAATGGGTCCTGACGTGGGTACTAAGGGAAGGAAACACTAAGGGATGATGCTAGAAGTCATAGTCATGAGCATGACTCAGCAAAAATGACAATGGCTCAACGGAAAAACTAACACTCAAAAAACACTGAAATGGGTTCGTACGTGGGTACTAAGTGAAGGAAACACTAAAGGATGGTGGTAGAAGTCATAGTCATGAGCATGACTAAGGCTTTCAACTTAAGGTGTTTTAGGTGTAGCTAAAGGGACTCCTGAGGACTCATGACATGAATGTCATGACATTCGTGTCATGCAGGTAATGAAAGAGCCGCCTACGTCTTGGTGCTCTCATGGTCGTTTCGTTAACTTGGTTGGCTCCCCGCGCACTGCTTCGCATCCCATCGATTCCCACAGGGCGTGGGATCTGCCGGCTTTTTCACGTTATCGGGTAGTTTTCAATTTTTTTTACTTCTTCCCTCATTAGCTATCCTGATTTTACCCGCCTCCCTCATAATCATATATGAAAGGCCATATGTGGCTGGCACATCCAGTCACAACTAATGTCGGAGTAGCTTCGCAGTATAGCACAGCCGTTGAAATAAATCGAGGCGTACACGTCGCCCTTAGGATTCGTACTGCGCTTGCGGAGCTGTCACTCATACTGAAAACCATTAACTCTAATTATGACGACAGTATAGCTTTTCAATTGAGCAATAAATCGACGATGACGAGCAAACGCGCGTACAATGCCAAGCTTCCACGCCGCTGCAGCTGCAGTCGACGCGGCCAACCGGTAGCCGGACTCGACCGCAGCGCCGTTAGTTCGCGCGACCACCGCGTGGGCCACATGCCTGCGCTGGCCAATATGCGGAACTGAGTTGGTTCTAGCAACGATGCTGCAGACGAGCAAATACGAACACGTTGGAAACCATGCTTGCATGCCTGCCGTGCCCGCTACTCAAGCTCGCGTGGCATTTTCAAGAAAACCGCGGCACAGCAATGCGCTTGATTGACAAAACTAAAGCGGACGGCAAGCCGATGTCTCGACAGTGGCGCACAACATGCTGCTATGTTGGAAATTTTTAAAAACTTTCACCTTCAGTTCATCGTCTGGCCATTTGAAGGAAACGTTTGTTACGAGTTTTGATAATTGTGCCAGAAACAAAATGCGCAGTGAGAACACATTTATTTCTATTCATCAATGGGTAACTACAGTCACGAAGCATTAAGTACCACGTTCATGCGAAACTTCTTGTGCAGGCAAATGGTCAGCTCCTGAAGAACGAGCTGGACAACCGGAGCAAATTATTGGACGGCGCTGTAGCTGTTGTCAAAGGCGCCATTCCCGATATCGTAAGTGTGATTCCTGTTTCCTGCTGTGTTTTCTAATTCTGTTCAACTATAGCAATCGCCTGGTATTTGGTTTAAGCAACGGACAAAACACACGGAAAGTTGTAAGGCGATTGGACATCTAGTTCACACCAGACAAAGTTAATGTCATCCCGAGTGAGTTGAGAATGAGAATGGGGCGGGGTCACTGCGTACGGCACTCTATGGCGTCACCCCTCGCTTGGGGCAAATAAGATGAGCGCCGGCCTGCTTAAATGTTTTAACCGCACTACTTTCGGGATCGCCCCATATTTTGGCGTAAGCCACAACTGCGATCTGATTGTGAGACGCGACGTAGAGGGCGGTGCAGCGTCCGTGGCTTAAGGTGGCGGTCCCACTCCGGCGGCATGAGCCCCCCGTTTTCACTACTTTTCGAGCAACCACGGCGGCTCTTCTACTTGGGATATAAAGTAGTGGTATATACCATGAAGAAGCCTAATTGTTGCAGATCCCAACTATATATTATATAAGGAAATTTTTGAATGTGATCTAGAAATAAATGTTCAAGAACAAGCATGAGATACATGGCTTTTGCGAACTGTGTCTCAGTTGTGACCATATTTAGAAGGAACTACCGCATTTACTGCTATGTGGCTTCTGTGTAGCTTTATGACATATTTATCTACTTCATAGACGAGGCGAAATAATTTTGAATTTTTACTTTTTGCATGATTTGCTTTTGAAGATTGCCAAATATCGCAAATTCTCTTGCAAACAGCCCGGCAACTACACGCTCAAGGAAGCTAAATTTTGGAAGCTTTAGAGTTCAAGAAATTTTTCCATCTAGTACGCAAAATTTCATTCATGTACCTTTATTTGTTTTTCTAATAATGCCGCCGAAATTAAACGATATTTAGAATTCCGGTTTTACTTTTGCCTATTTTGCGGGAAGGTACTAAAGCTACGAAGCTGCGGTTTAAAACTAATTAATGTACATGAATGAAATTTCGCGTCCTAAATGGACATTCCTTGAACTCTAATTTATCCAAAATTTAGCTTCCTTGAGCGTGTAGTTATCGGGCTGTTTACAACAGAAGTTTGCGATATTTGGCAATCTTCAAAAGCAAATTATCCAAAAAGTAAAAATTCTAAATTATCTTTCTGCGTCTAGGAAATAGATAATTATGTCCTAAAGCTACAGTGCAAGCCGCAATGCAGTACATGCGGTAGTTTCTCATAATATGGTCACAACTGAGACACAGTTCGCAAAACCCATGTATTTCATGTTTGTTCTTGAACATTTATTTCTAAATCACATTAACCAATTTCTCTATATTATATATAGTTGGAATCTACAAGAATTAAGCTTTGTTATGGTATATACGACAACTTTATATCCTAAGTAGAAGAGCCGCCACGGTTGCTCCAAAGGTACTGAGAACGGGGGGCTCGTGCCGCCGGAGTGGGACCGCCACCTTAATAGTTACAGCGTCGGGCTTCTGTGCTAAATGTCCTTTGTGGTAATCCGGCCGTATGTATGTATATATCCGGAATATACAGCGACGAGTGGTCCCAGGGGTACATACGCACCCAATGACCTCTGGGGAACATACCCGCACACCCAGTAGCACATATCTTGCCACATTTTAATGTGAATAGCATTGTTGGCATTGTCAGACCAGTTTTGCTTCCGGCCATCTAGCTAGCCCACGATAATTTGGGCCGATCCCGACGATTGTGCCCTGTAAAATTGTGGGTCATCGCGCAGGTTGTGTAGTCTAACAGTGTGAGCTGTTCACGTGGACATGTGTCGCCCTTCAATGAACCTCTTTGACGGCGACTTGGGCATATGCCACTTGGTATTTTCCGCTCTTCAATGAGCCTCTTCGACGCCAATTCGAATGTGCCACTATAGGTATGCCGTACTTGATGGCGGCGCCACTAAAATACGCAGCGGCTCCAGATGGAACAGAACATCCCCGACTGATATATGCGGCAACAAGACGGCAAGTTGGGTCAGTTGGTTGGAGCGCAAACAAGACACGGACACGGACACAGCACCGTGTTGTCGATTTTCCTTCCTTGTGTCCGTGTCTTGTTTGCGCTGTTACGACCCTTACGATGATATATGCGGACCTTCTGTTCATATTGTAGTGAAGAAGAAGAACAGGGAGCAAGTAATACAGGGAGTAGTCAGAACGAGAGCTTGAAACATACGCCCGTGATCGCCAGCCCACTTCCGATGCCCAACCTTTTGCTGCTCGTCGGTCACCCTCACCACGCCGCCGTTCTGCTTCGCCTATGCGTCGCCGGTCCAGTACTGGTGAGGCGGAAAACTGACTGCCGCAGTTTCTGAGGCACGAGCTGCGCCGTCGTCCACCTGTCTCAGTCCTCGCTTATCCCCCGCCAATCTTATTGAAGTGTTTGTTGACGGTGTACAAAGTCTTGCGCTTCTGGACACTGACGCCACTATTTCTGTAATGAGCCATACGTTTTGCCGTTCCATCCGTAAAGTGACGACGCCACCTTCAGGATTTTCTCTCCGTACTGCGAGCGCAGAATATATTCAACCCGTTGCAGCATGCACGACCAGGGTACTCATACAAGACGTGATCTACAGCGTTGAATTTCTTGTGCTGGCCTCGTGTTCCCATGACTTGATCTTCGGGTGGGATTTCTTCGTCCCGTAACCACGCTGTTAACGTCTGCGCTCGTGCTCAGGTAGAGCTCGCTGTGTTTCCTGAGTCGCCTTCCACACATGTGGCTGGAACTGGAGATAGAAAGCTTGTCGTCACCACCGATACTGACCTGCCACCTCAGAGTGCCGTCATTGTTCCCGTTTCATGTGGCGCCCTTTCCGACGCCACCATTCTGTTCACGCCAACTGACATGTTTCGTCGCCGCCACAGTATGTCACTGCCTTTTGCCATCCTCGCGCTTCATCAGGACAATCTCGGAATACTTGTTTGCAACCCCTACTCAGGCCCTCTGACTGTTTATCGAAATGAAACGCTTGGCCGCGTTCAGCATGTAGACGCTATGTTATCTATCATACCCCTTGATCCCTCGGAGCCTGAAACTCAGCATCAGCTGCACGCGATGACCCCTCACCTTGCGTCCAACGCTGTGCTCTCGGATTCTTTTCACCGTTCCATCGACAGCGACCTCGATCCGGCTGCACGGACGCAGCTTCTTGCCCTTCTACACGAGTTCCGCACTTTGTTTGACTTACCGCATCACTAGGCCGAACTAATGCGGTTGTTCACACGATTGACACTGGGTCTCACGCTCCTTTGCGACAGCGCCCCTACAGTGTGTCACCTGCGGAACGTCGTGTCATTACACAGCAGGTTGACGACATGCTTCAGTGCGGAGTCATTGCGCCTTCTTGCAGCCCCTGGTCCTCTCCTGTTGTACTTGTCAAAAAGAAAGATGGCTCTGTTAGATTCTGTGTGGACTACCGACGCCTCAACAAGATTACTCGCAAAGAGGTTTGTTGTCTTCTTTGAATAGACGATGCCCTCGATTGCCTCCAAGGAGCCGAATTTTTTTCTTCCCTCGACTTGCGAACGGGATATTGGCAGGTCCGTATGGCGGAGTGTGATCGTCCACGACGGCGTTCGTCACACCGGATGGCCTGTATGAATATACCGTGATGCCTTTCAGACTTTTCAATGCACCCGCAACATTCGAACGGATGATGGACGGCATTTTACGCAGTCCAAAAGGGAAGATTTGTCTGTGCTATCTGGATGACGTCGTCGTGTTCTCTCCTGATTTCGCTACACATCTCGCTCGTTTACGCACAATTCTACGCTGCCTTACAAACGCACGCCTTCAACTCAACCTGAATAAATGTAACTTTGGGGCTCGCCGGCTCACCATCCTCGGCCACGTCGTCTCCAAAGATGGCATTCTCCCTGAACCTGACAAACTACGTGCTGTTGCCGAGTTTCCGAAGCCATCTACAATCAAAGAACTTCGAAGCTTTGTCGGCTTTGGCCTGCCTCCTATTTTCGTCGCTTCGTCCGAAATTTTGCCTCCATCATCGCACCACTTACGAAGCTCCTCACCGGCCCCAGTGACCTTTCCCACTGGACACCAACCTGCGACGACGCATTTGCGACACTGCGTCCCCTACTTACTTCGCCACCCGTGCTATGCCATTATGACCCTGCTGCGCCAACCGAAATACATACAGACGCCAGTGGTACCAGTCTTGGTGCAGTTCTCGCTCAACGCAAGCCCGGCTTCTCTGAGTAAGTTGTGGCCTATGCAAGCCGCACCCTCATCAAGGCGGAAGGCGAACTATTCGGTCACCGAATAAGAGTGCCTCGCGATTGTATGGGCGTTAGGAAAATTTCGCCCGTATTCGTACGCCAGGCCTTTCGACGTTGTAACTGACGATCATGCACTCTGCTGACTGTCTTCCCTCGAAGATCCCTCTGGTCGTCTCGGTCGATGGGCTCTTCGTATTCAAGAATTCGACATTCGCGTCGTTTACCGATGGGGGCGCAAACATTCAGACGCGCATGCACTCTCTCGTTCACCCGTGAAATCCGAAGCAGGGCCCCCTTCAGCGGTGTACTTTTCCCTGGATGCTCTCACCATCGCCGACATGCCTTCGGAACAGCGCAAGGACCCATCGGTCACCTCCCTCTTGAAAGTTCTTGCGCCTCTTCACCCGCTAGCCAATCCCATGCCCTTCGTCGCCAAGCCAAACATTTCGCAATACGCGATGCACTTTTATACCGCCGCAACTGTGTGGAGGACGGACGTAAATGGCTGCTGGTCATACTCAAGCACTTGCGAGTCGATGTGTGTGCATGCTTCCATGATGATCCGCAACTTGTCCATGCTGGCGGGCTGAAAACGCATCAGCGGCTCCGCCAATGTTACTACTGGCGTGTGATGTACATATTTCTCCATAAATATATATGGTCTTGTTCCGCATGTCCACGATGGAAGACGTTTAACCACACACCCGGTCAGCTACAGCCTTTACCATGTCCGCCCGCCCTTTTGAGCGCATTGGAATCGACTTTTATGGACCGCTTCCGTGCTCTGTTGCTGGCAATCACTGGATAATTGTCGCGGTGGACCATCTCACGCGATACGCAGAAACCACTCCACTCCCTGCGACTGGTGCTCGTGACATCGCTTCCTTCATATTGCGCCATTTCATACTCCGTCATGGTGCGTCACGGGGACTGGTGAGCGACAGAGGCCGTGTGTTTTTGTCCAACGTCATACAAGAGCTTCTCCTCTCGTGGCGTATTGTTCATCGCACATCAATTAACTGCCTACCACCCTCAAAAAAATGGGCTCACGGAACGTTTCAACCACACGCTCGGTGACATGCTGTCAATGTACATTGATTCTGATCATTCCAATTGGGACGTCGTTCTCCCCTTCGTGACTAATGCTTATAACACCGAGACACAGTGTACGACAGGCTTTTCACCATTTTATTCCTTTATGTGGCCGTGAACAATCCTCCACACTTGCCACAATTTTACCGTAACGCCCGCACGTCTCCGAATTCATTCCAATTTATGACGTCGCCCAGCATGCAGAAGAGTGTCGTCAGCTGGCCCGCTCGTTCACGTCCGTCAGACAAGCCCTCCACAAACATCGCCGCGACACCGATCAGCATGTGCAGAGTTTTGCCGTTGGATCCCTCGCCTGGCTCCGAATACCTTTCAACTCTTCTGGCCTGACTCCCAAGTTTGCCGCCAAGTACTACGGGCCATACCGCGTCAGTCGAGCGCCATTCTCCTGTCACTTATGTCATTGAGCCGGTCAACACCTCCTCGGACAAGCGCCGTCGCGGTCGCGACACGGTCCACGTCAGCCGTCTCAAGCCGCATCACGACCCTCTCATCCTTTCGTCGCCTTGAGTGGGCAGGCTGCACTCCCCTTCGCCGCCGGGGTTATTGTAGTGAAGAAGAAGCAAGCAGTAGTGGGGTGCTCTCATAGATGTAGGGCGTGAGCGCAGATCACGAGCTGTTGGCGCCGAGATCGTTGCTCCTCTTGCGACTGTGCTGGTTTTTCGCCTGCCGCTTGCTGTCAGTAAATCTCCTTATCAATATAACCTTCTCTCCTGCGCTTCTCTCTGGTCACTGTGCGCTATCTAGTGGCACCGGCATTAAGTTCGCGCGAAGTTCCTTTGCATGGCATCTGAGTTTACACCGGTCATGCCAGTGCTTACGAGCCGTGTGCTGTCTCGTACGTACCACTGGATACGCTGCGCCATCTAGCAGCGTGCACGTGAAGCCTGTGGGGAGCATCCGAGATGCGCAGTATGCCAGTGCGTGCGAATGCTGAGAAATGTTCCCTCCCTGGCGACGCGCACTCGCAGCGCAGTGCGCTATATATATAGCGTCGGGCTCCTCGGCTTGACGAACTCGTGGGACGCAGTTTCGTATCCGCCCGCACGGGAGGAATTTACTGGTAGCTTTTTTAAGAGTGTGGCACGTACGCATTTTGTGGGAATGATTGCGAATGGGCGCATAAACAGTGGTCAAAGTTGTTCCCCATTCGGCCACAGACCCCGTGAGATATGACAGTTGGTCTGGTCGTACATGCATGTTCGCGCCCCTTTCATTTCAGATAGGCTGTGCAACAACCACACCCTGCAGTGGTCGCACTTGAAAGACGGCAGAGAGTACCTTAGATATACCTCTCTAGGCCCCAACTCCACCAACGGTCTCACTGCTCCTGATAGTAGGGAGGTTTAGGTATAGCACGCCCTACCGTACTTGCGTACCTAAATAACCCACGTCCAGCTTTCGTTCTTTGGTATTCATTTTTGCATTCGTTCGAGAACACAGCGGTTTGTCTCCCCAAGCTTTTGGCGCGTAATATCCAAAACTCCCTAATAATAAAACAGGACGAGTTGACTCAGCTTGCTTTTTAGGTCTTCGTCCATCACTTAGGAGACTACCAAGCTGTGACTTGCGATACTTGCCTCATTAACCATTTCCTTTAACAATAAATTTGTTTATTACATAGAACAATATGAATATCCTTATCATAGAGTCTGCTAAAAGCCCGCAACTAGTTTTCTGCAGTAGGCGAGCAGCCACTTCTTCTAGAGCACACTTATATTCTTGTTATTAAAGCTCACGTTTCTGCGAACCCTTGCCTCGTTTTTCTCGCTTGACAAAGTCCTGCGTCATAACATATGTTAGCTGTTGTGCTGTTGCCGTCGTCGCATTATGCGCCCGACGGTATGTTTGAGCAGACATGGTGCATACATTTGAGTCGTCGACTCTCGCGCGCGAATAAAGATAACTAAGTTCTTACGTTCATCCTGCTGCGTCTTTTGTGCCTTTTTATACTCCCTGGCAGTGCGGAATTAAAAATAGTGGAGATAAACGGTGCTAAAAATCTAATTGTGTACACAAAATCAAATAAAAATGCATAAAAATAAATAATGATACTGTGTGTATTGAATCTGGAAGACTTCTCCGCAATGCCTGAATTTCTGACACTACCTCAACCACAGAAACACAATTTTATGGCGTTTAATTCCACTTTATCGGTTTCGTTTACAGGACGCCTATGTAGCAGCGGAGGCCCAGATGAAGAGCAGTGATGTGCTTCCGAAGCAGGCAAGTCGCGGTGATACGAAGTTGAAAAAACATATAGTTGTTGTCCAGCATCCAATAAGGATATTTCATGCTCTAGTATTGCTCTAAGCGCTCAGTGAGAGCAATTTTTTTCAACAGTCTTTGGGGAAATTTTGAAAAGAGGGAGAGGGTAAAAAAATTGCAGAGGCCAAATGTATGTTCAAGCCGAGTCAGTTGCTCAAGTTCAATCCTTGTTTTTATTTTTTAACAAGGAAGCGTTGCTCGAACTCGCTGCAAGCATGAAAGAAAAGGAAGCTTCTGTAAAATTATACTTAGAGACCGTATGCTTAGGCACTAAAAATTGCATGTTTTACACCCCTATAGAAGGCATTGAAGCTGCTATTTGGAGCATAAACGTATATGTGTGAATTCACAGTCCATTTGGATCATGTATAGCCTCACTATAAATAAGAGCCTTCGCTGTGCATGCGACGATATATTCTGATTTTCTAAGGAACAGCAGCGCACTGAATCCCTCATTTCTGAAATTAATTTTTTTTCAACAAAACGGGATGAGGCAGCTTGCATAGGTACCAGTTTTATCTGAAATCTATTGTACTAGATACCACGGGAAAAGTTGTGAAAGCAGTGACAAACACCCACCATCCCAAGGTTTCCGGGTGCCATGTGCCTTTTTGCACTGAATATTAGTTTTGTAAAGGCGTTTATTGCACGCAGGCGTTAGGGCCAACCGTGGGATTAGTTCAAGGAACCGCGAGCGTGAGCGGCGTAGTCCGAGCGATGCGCTGGAGAGACTGCCCCACTAGACAGCGCTGGTAAGGATGCCTCACTGCATCGTCCTTCTTCTTCACTACAATTACCCCGGGGAGGAAAAAGGGATTCGCCCGGTGACCTAACAGTTCGTCACTCTTATTTGATCATAATACGGTTTGAGGCGCTCGATGTTGACAATGTCGCGTCCGTGACGGCGCATGTCCGAAGATGGTTCAACGGGCCCAATCACAGTTGACGGGTGATGCACGCTCGACGATGCGGTAGGGACCTTCATACTTGTGCATTAACTTGGAAGACAGACCAGGTGCAGCGGAATGAACTGACCGCCACACAAGCGCTCCAGGAAGAAAGGTGGTCGTATAGGTTGTGTCACCGCGAGTGTTCTTCTGGCGCTCTTGGTCATTGGAGGTAAAGGCCCGGGCGAGGTCGCGGCACTCTTCGGCATGTCTTACCGTATCAGAAATGGGCGCACATTCAGACGCGTCGGGCCAGTATGGTAGCATTGTGTCGATTGTGTGCGATGGGTTCCGGCCGTACAATAATAAATATGGCGAAAAACCAGTAGTGCTCTGCGTAGCCGTAGTTGTACGCGTAGGTGAAGAAGGGCAGAATGGCGTCCCAGTTCGTGTGGTCGGAGATGTGCATTGAGAGCATGTCACCGAGCGTATGGTTGAATCGTTCCGTGAGTTCATTGGTTGGAGGATGGTACCCGTTGTTGTGCGATGAACAACGTGACACTCTTTGAGAACAGCTTCAACTACTTCGGAGAGGAAGACACGTCTGTGGTCACTGAGCAGCTCCTGAGGTGGCCCATGACGTAGGATGAATCGACGAAGCAGGAAGGAGGCAACGTCGCGCGCTGTAGCTGCCTGGAAGCACCGCAGTTTCAGCGTATCGCGTAAGGTGGTCAACTACCACAATGGCCCAGTGGTTTCCAGCCGATGTCATGGGAAGGGGCCCGTATACATCTATACCGACGCGCCCAAAGGGCCGGGAGGGGCAAGGTAAAGGTTGCAGCCCAGCTGACGAGAGGCGGGGTGAAGATTTCCGGCGCTGGCAATCGGGCAAGAGCGTACGAGCTTTTGAACGTAGCTGTACATCTCTCGCCAGTAGTACCGCTGTTGAAGGCGTTGGTAAGTCTTGAAAACGCCAGAGTGGGCACAGTGGGGATCGGCGTGGAAAGCTGCACATATTTCGGAATGCAGGCTGCGAGGCACTACTAACAACCACTGGTGACCGTCGGAACTGTAATTGCGCCGGTGAAGCAGGTCGTCGCAAATGGCGAAATGGTGAGCTTGACGGCACAACGCGCGGTTTGTTGACCTGGTCGATGGATCAGAGAGCCAGCGCATAATCGACGCAATCCCGGGGTCCTTGCGCTGCTCCGAAGGTGGATGGTGCGAAGGTCGAGGTCGAGAGTACGCGGATGTCGTAGTTTTGCAGGCGAAGTACCCAACGTGCAAGACCACCGGACGGATCTATCAATGACGCGAGCCAACATAGTGCGCGGTGGTCCGTGATTACATCAAATGGGCGGACATACAAATATGGCCGGAACTTATTAAGAGCCTAGATTATCGCGAGACATTCTTTTTCAGTCACGGTGTAATTATCCTCGGCTTTCGTAAGCGTTCGGCTGGCATAAGCGACGACATACTCAGGGAACCCGTTGCTTGCGTTGTGCGAGGACAGCGCCGAGGCCAACACAGCTGGCATCTGTGTGTACCTCTGTAGGGGCCGCCGGATCGTAGTGGCGCAAAATTGGGGGCGAAGTCAGCAAACGACGAACACTCGTGAACGCCTCGTCGCAAACTGAGGACCACGAGGTGAGGAGCCCGTTGCTCCCTAGGAGCTTCGTCACGGGCGATACGATGGCGGCGAAATTCCGAATGAAGCGTCGGAAGAGCATAGACCGATGAAACTGCGCAATTCTTTCATGGACGTTGGCTTGGAGAACTCGGAAACGGTGCGAAGTTTGTCGGGGTCGCGCAGAATTCCGTCCTTGGATACCACATAGCCAAGTATCCTGAGTTGCTGTGCAGCAAATCGGCACTTCTTTATGTTTAATTGTAGGCCGGCATTCGATAAACACGTCAAAACACGCCGGAGGCTTTCGAGGTGCATGGTGAAGTCGAGCGCGAAAACGACAATGTCGTCCAGATAACACAAACATGTGTGCCACTTTAAGCCTCGCAGAACTGTGTACATCATGCGCTCGAATGTCGCGGGCGCATTACAGAATCCAAAAGGCATGACGTTGAACTCGCACAAGCCGTCGGGCGTGATAAAGGCTGTTTTCGGCTGATCGACTTCTTCCATGGCACTTTCTAATACCCGGAGTGCAAATCCAGAGATGAAAAGAACTCGGCTCCTTGCAGGCAGTAAATTGCGTCGTCTCTGCGTGTCAGGGGATATAAGTCCTTGCGAGTCATCTTGTTAAGGCGACGATAATCGACGCAAAACCTTACAGAGCCATCCTTCTTTGTAACAAGGACGACAGGCGAAGGCCATGGACTTTTCGATGGTCGAATTACTTCGCACCCAAGCATGTCGTCGACTTGCTCGTTAATCACATGACGTTCGCTGGAAGAAACGCGATACGGGCGTTGTCGCAATGGTGGGTGAGAGCCAGTGTCGATGTGATGCGTTACAGCTGAAGTCCGACCCAGGGAAGCTTGCCCCACGTCGAAAGACGAACGAAATTCTTCCAAGATGGACAGCAGCTGGGCACGGTGGGCCGCTGTAAGGGTTCCAGCGATGGATGAACCAAATACATCTCTGGGCAATGCGTCAGATCTAGAAACAGCACTGAGCGTACGGCTAGGTGGCGCAATTAGGGTAGTCGGGCACGTCGATAACTTGCACGTCGTCGATGGCTTCCACGGTACCAACACATTCTCCTCGGAGCAGCATGACAGGGTATGGGCACGGGTTGCAAACGAAAATTGTGCTAGTGCCCTTGATGATGTCCACGGTCGCAAAAGGTAGCAACAAGCCCTTCCTTGCGAGGAAACCGCCAGACGGCGAAAGTAATGCAATGGCGTCAAAGAGGCCATTGCATTACTGCATTACTGCAGTCCATGCACTGCAGTCCATGGACACGTTCATTAAGGCGTTGGGAGCAACATGAGTGTCGGCTTCGACGATCTGTTTCCTGAAAAGCGACGGAGCGTCAGTGGACGTCAAATCTAGCAGCGGCGATAGTTCTATTTCGGCCTCTGCGCAATCGATAACGACATTGTGGCGCGAGAAAAATCCCAGCCGAGGATGACATCGTGAGAGCAGGAGGAAATGATGAAAAAATTCAATGGCGTATACAACCTCCTTAATTTCTACACGAGCAGTGAAACACGCCAAGGGTCGAATATGCTGAGCACTGGCTGTGCGAAGGGATAGTCCGGACAGGGGCGTCGTGACTTTCCGAAGTAAGCGGCAAAGTGTAGCGTTTCATAACACATACGGCTGCTCCTGTGTCCACGAGTGCAGACGCGCGGACACCGTCGACAAACACGTCTATCACATTGGATGGGCTGCAATGAGGACATCTGCACTTAGACGTCGTCGAAGCCCTTGCCTCTTGGACTGCGACTGTTAGATTTCCTCATCCTGAGGAACGGCACGAGGCCGCATCGGCGATAACTAGCGCCGGCGTGGAGATGACGAAAGGCGGGTGTTCTGCGGCGGGTGGTATGTCGGTGACACACCAGAAGGTGGGTCGTATTATGGACGGGGCAAACGGTTTGTCATGGATGATTCGATGCTGGGCGGCTGCATATGATTACAGAAATGGGCCACGTGACCGGCGTAGCCGCAGGCAAAGCACATAGGCCGGTTGTCAGATGTAGGCCACCGGTTCGCTGTAGCTGGTCCCGTCCACGTCGGAGCACGCCCTGGATGGAGCAGCTGGTGATAGGACTGTATAGCGGGCTGCACTGGTGGCCGCGCCACGACGTCGGCATAGGTGAGGGGCACATGAGCAGAGAGTGGGTGGGGCCTCGCGACTTCAGCGTAGCTGAGTGGTGCGGGTGCCGGGGCCTGTTGGGGTGGTTTCACGACCTCGGTGTAGCTCAGTGGCACAGGCGCAGTACCATGGTGGCGTTGGTCGGACAAGACCTCGGCGATTTCTTGCTCGATGGCGCGGTGGAGCGGACGCACTATAGTCGAAGCATGTTATGGCACATGCGCCGGCGGAGCAAAGGGTACCAAGGAGAGTTGTCGGGCTACCTCCTCCCGAATGAAAGCTTTCATGTCCGCAAGCAGTGCGGTCTGCTCGTAGGTGGTAGCCAGACCAGCGATGTGATCGTCGCGGGAGGAAGACCGACGAGTCAACGAGCGCTGCCTGCGCAGCTCCTCGTAACTTTGGCATAACGTAACAATCTCTGTGACGGATTGTGGATTCTTAGCGAGCAGCATGTTGAAAGCGGCGTCCTCGATTCCTTTCATAACGTTTCTGATTCTGTCTGATTCCGACATCGTCGCGTCCACACGCTTACACAAGTCCAGGATATGTTCGATGTAGCTAGTGAAGGACTCTCCCGGCTGTTGGGCTCGTTCTCGCAAGCGGGATTCTGCTCGCACCTTGCGCGCAGCAGGACGACCAAACACAGCTACTAATGAGGTCCTGAACGCGGACCATGTCGGAACTTCTGTCTCGTGGTTGTTGTACCAGAGGCTTGGCGAGGTAAAAGAGCAAGTTACTTAGTTTCGCGGCATCGTCCCATTTATTGATGACGCATACTCGCTCGTACATGGACAGCCAGTCCTCCAGTGGACGTCGCTGTCGTCGGTGCCGCTGAAAACAGGAGGGTCCTTGTGACGAGGTAGACGAGAGCACACGACGGAGGGCGCAGGAGGCGTTTGCTGGGACGTCGGCTGAGATGCGTCCTGAGACATGGTTGAAGAGAGGGTACGGGATCGATGCTCCCGGATGCGTTTGAGGGTAGCACTCTCCACCACTTGTAAAGGCGTTTATTGCACGCAGGCGTTAGGGCCAACCGTGGGATTAGTTCAAGGAACCGCGAGCACGAGCGGCGTAGTCCGAGCGATGCGCTGGAGAGACTGCCCCACTAGACAGCGCTGGTAAGGATGCCCCACTGCATCGTCCCTCTTCTTCACTACAGTTTGTATGAAAAAAAGCAACGCTCGGCATCCCTCCAACTTAGCCACACATACGTGTACTTCGGAACTTTCGATGATCCAATGCCGTCTGGAGTTGAAGATCGTTCAATGTTCAGAACCGTTGACAGTTCCTTGAGTGCAGGAAACGCAGGGTTCTTGTCCTAGATATTTTGAAGTTTTGAACTCTATCAGCAACAGGTTAATTGTGGATGATGGCAAACTTTTCCGAACGCCCAAATTGAGCCTACATTCAGGAACAGAGTTGTGCCCAAGTATTCAAGTTTCTAGAGGACGTTGGATAAAAACGTGAAGTGAGCGCGCAAGTACACTAAGCCGCCTTCAAGTGTTTCGGCACCTAGAGCAGTTTGAGCCCTACTCAAAGTAATGATTTAGCTTGCCGCAAAGCCGGTAATAAAAGCGGCTATACTGGCAAAGTGTTTATGGTATTAATCGGCGGCCTCCAGCCAAGTTCCCCAGCGAGTTTTAAAATTATAAACAAGATTATTGTCGCAAAAAAATAAAAGAAAAAGGCGTTTCAGGCTATCAAATACGAGTATAAGCAGCAACACTGAATCGGCATTTATAGGCTGATTAAGTGCCACTAAAATATTTCGAGACCCATAGTTTGCGCTATATGTTAAAAAGCACGTAACGACGTAAGGAATAAATAGACACTCTGCCTGAAGTTCCGGTCCCTAATTACGACATTTGCATGGGCCTGCTGCAACCTGCAGGTTTATATGAACTGTATTCAGAGGATCTCGAAAATAGTCGATCTCCAAGCAACTTATCGTGAAATCTATTCTACAGCTGTGCGAATAAGTGCACTTATTGGCTGTAATTGCAAGAGATAACTTTTCCTCAAACTCTCTGACCGAGTTCATGATAAGTCAGCTGCATAAAGTTTGGAAGTAGTTACCAAAACCAGATAGCCCCGTAAATAACATGAAAATTTAGGGTAATATCGTTGGAGACCTGCTTATTATCGCAAATGCGTTTAACACTTCGGTCAGGTTATTTACATGCGCGTAGCCTACACATCTGCCACTAACAAGCAACAAATCCCAGATGCCAGAGGTTAAGATATAGGCATCTGGCATTCTTAACCAGCTTCTACAACTTCACGGTAAAAAAGAACCACGTGGCCCGGACAAAATCTATAATATATTTCTTAAACTCTCAGCGGATCATTTACGCCTCTCTTGCAGTAGATATTCGCATTATCACTGGAAAAGGTGGTGCTTCCTGTTGGCTGACTGTGCGTGAAATTGATACCTGTCCATACAAACAGAAACGAAACAGCTGGTAGAGATGTTCAGACCAATACCTTACAAAGCACGTGCTGCAAGTTTACGGAGCACATCATAAATAATGCCCTCATGAATGACGGTGAAGGTAAAGAGTTGCCCTACCCAAAGCAAAATGGTTTATGATGGGCACAACGACACAGCTTATAGAAATTACGCGTGAAATTAGTAGAACTATAATTCTTTACGACAGACAGATGCGATCTTTATAAATTTTTCTATGGCATTTGATTCGATTGTGCCCTACACCCACTCCCCCTCGTTTCTCATAGAAAAACTTAAACTATTTGACATTATTTTCAAAAGTGTTTCTAGGATCACGGCTTATCTTTCTAATTGCACGCAGTGTGTTGGTTTTATTATCACTGAATCAGGCTGCGTCAAAAGTGTTCCCTAGCGTTCCGCTGGGATCTGTGCACGGACCAACACTATTTCTCATCTCCGTTAATGACATTTATTCTTGCATGGAAACAGGAGTAACAGTGGGCCTGTAGGTGGGCGAATGTGTAATTTGCACCCCGGCTAGCAAAGCAGAAGACCAAGCAAAGGTTCAGAAATCCCTTGAGAATATTTTCAACTGATGCAATAAATACGCATGCAATATAATACCAATAAAATGATGGGCATTACGATAAGTCATAGAAAGGACACCACAAGCTGTTTGGTACTCACATCTATCAAGGTGAACACAGTAAAATATTTGGGGGTCGCGTCCACGCAGTCCTTAAAGTTGGATGTCCATATCAATAAATCTTGTGCACGAGCATTCAAACAACTAGATTTCTTAAGGAGAATGCTGGCTAGTGCTTCCCTCCAGGTGAAAGTAACAGTGCACAAAAAAACTAATTCGTACCATCTTAGAGGATGCGGGAATTGTTTGGAACCCCAGCCAAAAGTATATGAGTGACGTACTAGCAAAAGTTCAAAACGAGGCACTTTGATTTGTTTTTCCAAAGTATGCCAGACGGGAAAGTGTTACAGCACCCAGTGCTGCCAGGTCGAACGAGACGGCGTAGCGCAAAGCTAGAGAAATTGTAGCTCAAATGTAGCCATACACAAAAAAGAGCAAGAAAAATTGCAGCCAAACACAGCCATTTTTATTTGCAGTTTTATTTGTACATACATTTATTTTACATACACTACGATAATCCTTTTTGTACAACCCGTCGTAACAAAATGTCCCTGACGGTCGATCCTTGACATCAAGAACAGCGACACAGTGCTTGCGCGCAGAACACTTTTTGGTTGGCCCCCGGAAACTCTCAATTGCCAGTAAATTGCCGCAGAGGGCGAAAAAGAAAGACGTATATAGCGAAATCGAAACAACTGGGCATGATGCTTTCGAATGTGATGCACAACCTGACTTGAGATCTTTGGCAATTGTGCAAGTAATAAGTAATATCATTTTCTCTAATGAGGTACGAAATGGCAACCGAAATATTCACCAGTTTGCGCAAAACACACTTTGTCTCATCGTCGTATCTTGTTTTCTCTTTCTTTCTCAATTAGCTTGGCTTGGGTTAGCTGGGACCCACTCTGTATAGTTGCCATTTACATCAACCTGGCCGCCATCTTAGGTCTCTAGCACCCCAAGAACATGCATTAAAGAAGTGAGAGACGACAGATGCCACTCACAGTCTGAATCGGTGTCAGAGAAGCTTTAAAAAATTACTGCACAATACGGCACATCAGTGTATAAAGCGCGCAATCGTTTTCGGCGACGAGCGCGTCCCAAACGTAACTCACTCGAAGTGGTAAAAGCCACGACGGCGCACAAGGAGCTAAGGTAAAAGACAAATTGATAACAGTAGTAATCCTGCGAAAACGGGCTACTGTCAAAAAGCAAACCATGTTCATGTGGTATTAATAATTGCTGGGATATTGCGTGCCAAAACAACAATATGATTATGAGCCATGCCGCAGAGGGGGACTCCGAATTTATTTTGCCCCCCCCCCCCCCCCCTGGTTTTCCTTAACGTGCACCTCAATCTAACTTCCCGGGTGTTCCTGCATTTCGTTTCCATCGAAATCTGGGTGCCGTGGCCGGCCATCTGACCCGCGTCCTCGAGCAAGCAGCACGACACCTCACCTGCTAAGCTTCCACGGTGGGTGATGTTCGTGTGACGTGGAGCAGTGATGTCATCGTGGCAAATAGGTTTCGATATTAGCACAATGAGTACCTGCATCTGTGACGTTCCGGGCAAACCATCTATACGTAAAAGCACCAGGACCCACCTTTGAGCTCGGGGTATTGCTCCCATTCCTTTTTATACTTCCTCGCATACTTGGCCCACTTCACCAGGGTTCGACTCTCCTCTAGTGGCATCGGTTTCTGTTCTCATCGTCTCGACCGATCTTGTGAGAATTTTCAATATCCTTCAGGTAGAGCACTGTATGCCTCTGATTCCTTATAATGTTTTTCGTTGGACGCGAGTGGGTAGATAATTTTTTCCCGCCTCTTGCCCAAGACAGCGAGTCCACCAACGAGCAGGAAGATGGCTGTAAAGCTTGCCGTGAAAAACATGGAGCAGGTCGTAAGCGGTGCCCGGCGCGACAGTTCGCCCAGAAGCCATGGCCACGAACACAATGGAGTGTGTCATATACCCGTGCTTTCCTTCTTTCATGCCGGCGCCACAATAGCCCGAGTCTATTTTACTGCTCTCCCTTTCTGAGCATAGCCACGTTAGTAAAGTGTGCTGTAATACCCTCTACTCCCAGACTCATCCCGATGCCCGGGTATCGGGTGTCTGATGACTGATGACTGAAACCGAATAAGACTAAGATGAGACAATGTTACTTTAGGTGCATCAAAGATCAAAACCACCGTACGTAGCCACCGGCTCAGACAACAGCGCAGAGAAAAGGGGAGGGGGGGGGGAGATTTCTCGCACGCCCACGCGCACAGCCGTGCCTGCCGGCTGAGCGAGCTAAAAGATAGCGTTCGAGATTTGTTTCTACTCGATTTGCTTCCACTCTGGAACATGGATTAGGGCGCCACTTATAGCCCAAACAAAGCCAGGTCGCAATTTTCAGTAGCCCAACTTTAGCCACATACCCAACTAGCCCAAGTCGAAGCCAAAATTTTTTTCCTGTAGCCCAATTTGGCTATATATAGCCAAACCTGGTAACACTGACAGCACCCCGTATGCTAGGGCGTCTGGCAACTCTGGCTAGCCGGTTAATAGGTTACCTGCCTAATGTTCCTTCTTTTTCCTTCTTTTTCACAACTTTTAAATATAAATGAGGACTAATACCTGAAATATCTGAACCACCGAACTAGTAAACTAATCACGTAAAAGGCATACGCCCCTTCCTCGCACGTTGTAGCACATTAACCTCTGCATTTTTCCTTCAGCCATCTGAACGTAGAACGACTTGCCAAATGACGTTGTCAGTGATGAGTCAGTCAATTCATTGTAGCCACTTCTAAAATCGAACAGCGCAATAGCGGACGGAGGACGGAAAGAACGAACGAACGCACATAAGCGCCCACTTCAATCTGACGGAGTATCTGGAAAGTCATATATATATATATATATATATATATATATATATATATCCTGCGGCTTTAAATTCTGTTCTTGTAGTTGGACTGTATACACACTTCTTTCGTGTATTATACAAAACTGGTTTTGTTTCCCTTTGCATTCGCGTGGTTCCGTTTTCCTGGGGCAAGTGCTGGCACATAAGTGCGAAAGCTGGTTGGGCGCTGAAAAAAAAAATAATAATGGTGATTCCGGCGTGTTGCCTTATCTTCAGCCTGTGACACACTTTGTCGACAGGGAACAACCGTCATCTTCCTCCATGGCGCTGGCTGAGTTAGGCCAATATTGTTGCCGTCTTTTCTCTTGTGGTTGCTTTCCGATGTTTCACCACACTGCGGTAGTCTCGACGCAAGTGAGTGTTTGCGTAACGGTGACAATTGACGCCGCAATCACTGACAAGGGTGATTGTGTTAGCAAGCTCTCAGTTTACCTGCCTGAGAAAGAATTGGCCTATCTTGAAAGCTCTGAGAGGGATGCGCGCTCCTAAATCTGCCTTGTTTCTTGCAAATGAACGATGAGGCGTTTTAGTTGCTTTTAGATTTGATTCTTTCTCGTTTAGTTCTGTTATTAAATTGGAAAAGTTACAGTTCAATTGAGATCACGTGTCCGAGTATGCATATGGATATATATGCCGTTTTTAATAAACGCTCAGTTGAAAGTCAGCGCTTGTGTTCATTCGTTCGTTCATAATAAATTGTCAACTAGCACGGTGGCACACATTGCTTCTACGATCGCATTTTGAATTGTTGCTGGACTAGGCTTCCAATGCAGCAGACTTTGGTGCACAAAGATAAGCTAAAGGCGTCGTATTGCGCGTATGTCACTATTCTGTTTCAGGGTCTGTGTTATTTTTGTTTTTCTTGTTGCTAGACAAATCTACATAGATACTACTCATTTGAGTTTTCCGCGCATAACGCCAATGTGGTACTCCATGTGATTGTTTCCACAGTGTTCCAAAAAGTTTATGTTGCCCTATTCCGATGTCTTCAGCTTCTATTTACTAAGTTTATATATGCTCAAATTTAAATTTTCCAAAGTACAACTGTTGAGATTTTATTGTTCTTTTGTTCTGCTATGATTAAGTGGTATTGTGACTTTCTTGTCTTTGAAGTCATCGGTATTTTGTATACCCTCTCCTGTATAGGCTCGCGAAGGCCTACAGTAACTTTAAATAAAAAAATAACAATCACTTGTAATGCAGGTCGCGGCGGCTTCCCAGCTGAATACCTTGTATGAGGCAAGACAGCTCTTGGCGATCGCTGACGTAAGCTACTACTACTTTTTTCTTCTTGGAGGGAAATGAGATCTCAAGGGCGATAAAATAAAAAGGCTGACATCGAAAGTCAGAAAAAGAAGATACGCTTGAGGCTGGATGTTGTTTATATTTACCTTCAAAAAGCACGTAGGAGCTAGAGAATAGGCTTAATGTGCGTGCCTGGCTGAGCAGACTAAAACAAATTGGTTAATTACATTCTGGCGTCTACGTGCCAAACCACGATCCGATTGTGAGGCACTCGAGCTGATGGTCGGCATTCAGTCCACGACCTCATCAAGTACAGCAGCGCAATGCTACAACCGTTAAGCTGCTGCGACGAGTTCAGCACACCTTCTGGGCTGCGCAGAACGATGCGCAGTACGAAGGGGAGGGCTTCAGCATGGCGGGTGCGAGGCCAGGGATGAGCGGACACAAAAGCTTCGCTCTGGCTTCACGCAGCCACGGAAAAAGATGCCAATGAAAATAATTCACCTATATTTCGCTCTTTCTCTCAACAACATCAGCTTAAACTGAAAACAGACGCATCCTCGATCGTCGCACTCTAAGAATGGTGTACCAAGCATTTTGTAGGAATGAAATATTATAATTTCCTGTAGTCTAGAATTATCTCAAGTGCACATTGCGGCATTAGCATAATTTTTGACAAAATGAAAATATCAGCAATGTTCAGATTTGTTTAGCTTGAGACCTGTCGTGCTCCGAGTGCTAACGACAGCAGCAGCAGCAAAGAAACTCGGAGGAAGAAGAAAAAAATCGTTCTTTCAGCTTGCATCCACGCCGTGCAAAGTATGGAAAGGAAATATATACATGCAACAAAGTGCTCTAAAGGTTCTAGCCTTTATATTGTGGCTGCGAATCAGTCACAAAAAGATGGCCTGATCAAATCATTGGGAAACTTGTATTAGCTTGTTCATGTAGGAATGCCCTACCATGTTTACAGCACACTTTCAAATTTTTTCAGTAGCTGTCATATTTTTTCAGCTATGCTGCAACTCAGATTTATTTGGGTAGGGACACATAATACACTCCTTAGTGCATACTGTATCGTATCTTAAATGCAACAACTTCGTTTATGTATTTGCTACTCTGTATTTTATTGGCTAATTGGTGTTACGTTGAGCATGTTTCGCTGAGCATATCGTTATATATCTTTACAAAAAACATGCAGGATCGAAGTAGTGGAATCCATAATTCCTATTTCATTACAAAACGTACATGCCTCGCCTGAAATCTATCCTGTACTACCTCAAGCCGATAAAAAAGCCTGATAATAAAAAAACAGCGAAAGCGTAATTCTGTCTTACAGTCGACGGGATATTAACATAATTATGATCACACATTGAGCAATCACGAGTAAAAGCAGAGGACCAATACAAAAGACGCATTGAGTACCAAATTAAATGAAGAAAACGGGCCCTAGTGTCCAGAAAACAACTACTTTCTTTTAAAAGTACTCTGAATCGCCTCATACTAGGCTTACCAGGTTTGCGGCCAATCTAAATGGAAGCGTGGTATCGCCTCACATGTTTTCTTTCAGTCAACCTCATGCCTCCAGATGGCTGCACTGAGGATCACGCAGGACGTTGTGACAAACATCCGGGAAGGGGTGAGTACTTCGATAAGGAGTGGCTAAGCGCGTGGACCGAATACTGTGTATTGAGTTCGGTGCTTGATATGAGAGCAGTTTTGGAATGGCGTACGTAAGCAAACTAAGGCGTTAAGTAGGTATCATCCCCTATGTTAACTGCGCATTCTTTTGCACGACTTATGCATGATATTTTAATACGCCATTTAGTAAGCTTAACACATAGAGCGCTTACGTAAGGTCAAGAATAGCATTAGAAAACACCGCAGATCCTGCAGTGCGCCATCATCTTCAGTTGACGGCATCACAATGACTGCTTCGCAATGTGGTCGCGATGTAAGCCGAATCGCAAATTCCACCACATTGTTTTATAGTGCTCATATTGGTGTCCTTCGTCGTGGAGAGGGCACATTGGCAGCTGCTCGATTCTGTTATCTTGGCTGTAGAGGCTTACCATATGGCACGCAATGGAGCCACGCCTGTTGATGCTTCCCTTGATTTTGCGACCCTGCACATAGAAGTAAAGTTATTAAACTCGCTTGCATTTCTGAAGTCGAGCAAAATGCGTGTACAAGTGTGTGTGAAAAACTACACTGCAAAAATCCGGACTTCTGTGGCTACACACCGCATCGAAACCGACGGTCCCGCTATTATACGACGGCGCCCCTATCGTGTCTCGCCATCCGAACGGAAGGTCATTGAACAACAGGTTTCTGACATGCTTGCCCTGAAGATAATACGACCTTCATCTAGCTCCTGGGCCTGTCATGTAGTTCCGGTAAAGAAAAAATATGGCTCCTTTTGCTCTTGCGTCGATTATCGAGCGCTCAATAAGATCACACGCAAGGACGTATAGCCAATACCTCGAATTGACAACGCTTTGGACACACTACAAGGGGCGGAGTATTTCTCAAGCCTTGATCTTCAATCAGGATATTGGCAAATTCCGATCAATGAGACTGACAAAGAAAAGACTGCATACGCTACACCAGACGGACTTTATTAAATTAACGTGATGTCTTTTGGCCTTTGTAACGCTCCAGCCACATTTCAGTGCATGATGGATAATGTTCTTCGTGTACTAAAATGAAAGACCTGCCTCTTATCTGGACGATACTGTCATCTTTTCGTCTAACTTCAGCCAACATCTTCAACAATCAGACGAAGTTCTCAAGTACCTTGCAAATGCTGGTATCCTGATCAATAAAAAGAAATCACATTTGTAAGGAAAACTATAAAAGTATTGGGCCACGTTGTCTCAAATAAACTTGTCCAGCCAGACCCCGAAAGGTTAGTGCTGTTCTCCATTTCCTCTCTCCCAGCAGCAGAAAAATCTACGTACTTTCCTCGGCTTGGCGCCCTATCTTTATCGATTTATACGCAACTTCGCTGAAATAGCGGCTCCTCTACAAAAGCTACTGGTTACCGGTGCCTCTTTCACAAGGACTGACGACTGCGAGTCGGCTTTTCAAGCTCTTAAGCAACATCTTACTTCCGGACCAGTGCTTCACCACTTCGATGGTCGAGCCCCCACCATACTCCATAGTGACGCTAGCACACAAGGTATTGGAGCAGTACTTCTGCAACGCATTGCAGGCTCTAAACAGCAAGTGCATAGCATATGCCAGCCGAACACTTTCTCCAGCTGAGCGGAACTACACCATCACAGAGCAATAGTGCCTGGCTATCGTTTGGTCTATTCAGAAATTTTGCCCATACCCTTACGACCGCCACTTCACCATCGTCACCGTCCACTATGCTCTGTGTTGGCTGTCATCAATGAGAAACATGCCAGGACGGATGGATACTCCACTTGCAGAATATGACTTTACAATAACGTACAAGTCTGGAAAAAGTCATCATGATGCAGACGCATTGTCTCGCTGCCCACTCTCGCTCTCCCCCGGTAACGCGCCGTCGCCTTCCCCACCCCGTCGTTCCGATGCTACGCCTGCCTCACACCAGCTCTCGCTAACGCGCCTGGACGAAGTTACACTTTCATCACACTCTGATTTTGTCTTGCTTCAGCGGCCAGACTCCTACTGGCCAACTCTCATGGATCGCCTTAATTGATGGGTTCACAGAACCACACAATAGCCGCTTGCCACGCCAGCTTCCACAATTCCACCTTCAAGATGGTGTGCTACACCGCTACGTTTACCACCCGACAGGTAACTGGTGGGTATCTGTCCTACCTCGCTGCCTTCGGCTTCGAGTATTAGAAGCGCTTCAATGCGACGTATCGGCTGGACGCTTAGGCTTCCACAAGAGCTACGACCGCATCAAGACCCGCTGCTGCTGGCCTGGCCTATCCACAACGGTGTCCAAATACGTTGCATCTTGTGCGTAATGTCAGCGCCGCAAACGCTCGACATCCCCTCCTGCCGGTTTACTACAACCTCTCCCTTGCCCGGATGCACCTCTTGAATATGTTGGCATTGATTTATATGGTCGTTTGCCTTTGACACCCTCCGCTCACCGTTGGATTGTTACTTCGGCCGACCACATAAGATATTCCGAGACTACACCTCTGCGATCCGGTACCGCTTCTGAGGTCGCCGACTTTTTCTTGTGCTCCATCGTCTTGCGCCACGGGGCTCCTCGCATTCTTCTGAGTGATCGTGGCAAGGCGTTTATTTCCAAAGTTCTCGAGGAAGTTCCTCGGGCCGCTGAAACCCTGCACAAATCTACTTCTACCTATCATCCGCAAACCAACGGCCTTACTGAACGTTTCGATCACCATACGCTGTCTGAGATGATTTCCATGTACGTTCGTCCTGACCACGCTGACTGGGATAAAAATTCTACCTTTTGTGACATTCGCATATAATACTGCTGTTCAATGGACTACTGGCTACAACCTTTTTACTTATTTATGGACGATCTCCTTCCTCCATATTCGACAGAGAATTCATTTTTAGCTCCTCCTTCGCCTAACACGTCCCTTCCAGAAGAGTTTGCTGCCCGAGTTGCTCACTGCCGTCAAATCGCCCAGCAAAGCACGGAAGCTACCCATGCTGAGAGGAAACGTCGCTGCGACATAAAACGCCGCGACGTTCGTTTTCAATCTGGAAACCAAGTCCTGCTTTGGATTGCAGTCCGAACTCTAGCCCTCCGTGAGAAGTTCCTTCAACGCAACATTGGCCCATACACCATTGTGCAGCAAACATCTGCAGTGAAGTTCCGCCCAGTACATACCGTCACTGTCCGCCGCCGCCGGAATACAGAAATTGTTCACGTCTCGCGGATGAAGTCCTTCACTCCCCGTTTATATTATTTCTGAGCTGCGGCCAGGCTGGCCGCTTCCATTACGGGGGAAGTTAGTGTAAGCACTATTAACGTACTTCGTCATTTTCATATGTACATAGCCATCATCATCCCTGATCTTCTTTTTCTTAACGCATGAGCTGGAGCGTTTTCTTTTTTGGAATAAAAGAAGCGCTTGGCAGCTTGGCTGGTCTCGGTCTTATAATATATTTGGGTCTCTGTCTTATAATTTATATTTTGCCGTCTGATACAGCAAGCGCAAAGCTGCCTGAATCATTCTTGTGCATACAGTCAAGTTGTGAAAAAGCAAAAAGCTCTACTATCCTGTCTCCCACACCACTAAATTTGCATTTTTTTAAGTGGCGTGCCATAATAAACTTGTCGGCAACACGGCAAACTCACTTTTATAGCACAAGAAGAAAGGAATCCGAGGGTCTGAATTTCTTGTTAGTCCCTATTCTATAGGAAGAAGCAGACAACGAACAAGAGGAGAGCTTAGGTGCTATGTTAATTGAAAGGTTCAAATAATAAGGTTCAGGAAGAAGGCAGTTGACAAAAGGACAACTTGCCAGCGGTGTGCGCCTACCCCGCATTTTCCGCTTTACGCATGCAGTGCCTCATGACTTATGCTACCGCATTGGCCATCCTCTGAGCTAATTTCTGGGGCACTTATATATGTCTACAAGATTAGCCCTGGGAGTGGTATCCAGCGCCATTTTCGCACATGGCAGCGAATGTGGAACGAACTTTTAGTCGGAGGCATCACGTGATACGTTTGTGAACACACGAACAAGAAACTGATCCATAAATGTTAATTGCTGCGTCATGGCATCAAGGCGGCCAAAGTCAAAGCCCTCGCGTTGCACCAAGCCAAAATAATAATGGCATTTCTTATTATTGCTACATCTCTATTAAACAGGCTATTTAATTTTCATCCTTCATCTGGCTTCAGTGCCAGCTTTCGGTATGTATAATTCTAAATATGAGAGATGAAACATATATTTCGGTCAGAAAAATGAGCAGAAGACACTCACAATAACTGCGCAGAATGCGTTCGTAGCTCAGGGCTCAAAGAGACTTCGATTCATCAAAAGAAGACTCGGCATAAATATCTCGGCCACCTACGTATAGAAATCTAACTGCGGAGCTCATTTCCACTAACAAACCAGTACCTGATGCAGCATCGTTCAGACTTACCAAAATCACTCAGACTGGGACTCAGACAGAGGTAGGCTAACTGGCAATCTGAGGCTTCACAGACTCCCAGTTCAGGAAATTAACTCAATAGCGGAGTCACTCAAGGTCTAAATATCAAGGAGTGAAGCTTACTGAAGAGGATAAAATCGCGGTCTCACTCGGTGTCGCTATAGACACAGGCTTGAATATTAGGACAAACAATAATAGACATGGGGGGAGAACAAACATCAAGGAGTCAGTGCTCCATTTGACACATTTCGGTTTGCTTCTTCTCACCCGATTTTTTTCTTGGTTCTTTTTTTGCACCTAGTTTTGGGGACTCAAAAAACATCACATTCTGAACCAATCTGACATCGATGAGCTCAATCAGGCCTCAAAGTTAGGGAAGGATGGGGACCACTCTGACTCAAGCTCACAACGCTTGATCTTGGCTTACTCAAGCTCGCGTCCCATCTGACTTCGATTTGTTCAGTGTGGTAAACACAGAATACTATTATCGTGCAAAAAATGTTTGTGATTTGGCTTTTGTTCGAAGATATTCCTGATGTGCACTGCAAGACGATTACAATACAGAAAATTAATAGAATACATTATCGCCTAAAATATTGAAAAAAAAATTATTTTGTGCTTTTACCGCCGCTCTGTTCTCGCGACATATTAACAGTAAGGTAGCGTTTTATTGTCCGGATTGTTCAACTTAACATTTGGCAGAGTTAGTTGCCTGGTTTTTAAGAAAAAAATGGTGGAATCCATTTCATGAGCAATGTCAGTGTTATCGCGATTAGTAGTAAAGTAATGTAGCGACTCGCCGTACTGTCACAGCCGAAACGCAGCAGAGACCTACGGCATATATATAGCAGTGCCGCTGCGAATTCCGCGTGTGGTGCGTCTGTGAGCATTTATTTGGACAAGGTTGCCCGATTTCGCCCAGCCCCGGATAAATTCAAAGGTATTTTTTTTTCTTCGTGAATGAGTGGCACCAACACAGTGAGACCCAAGTTGCAGTCAAAGAGGTTCATTGAATAGTTCCCCGTACCCATTTACTCAAGTCGGCATGAAGGATTCATTGAAGAACCGCTTGTGCCTAATGTCCAATACTCAGTGACTTTAGTTAATCCAACGGTTGGTTTCGAACGCAGTTCCCCCAGCACGGCAGCTGGATGCTCTGCCCATAAGACCGTGTACCACCGATTGACCCATGTTGGTGGGAAAGAGGTTAGGCGTGGACAAACATACCACTAAATAGGCGAAGCACCCAAAGAATGCTAATCGCATTAAAATACGAAGTTGCATTTGTCTGTGGGGAAGCTTAGCTGCTGCGAAAACGGAACTATAGCACAGATTTGTACCGCCACCTGTCGGGCGCTGCGGAAAGCAGCTGTTCTGACAGGGTCACAGCGTGTCCTAGAAGAGCGGGCAACATATGGTAACCCCCCAGAAACAGCCGCTTTTCTCCACTTCAGACGGGCGGCGATATAAGATTATCCTAGCGCCGTCTTCGCATCAGCTAAATTTACCCATAGACGAATGCAACTCCGCAGTTTATTGGCAAGTGTTTTGGCAACCAGGCAACTAAACATGCCGAGTGTTGCATTGAGCAATCAGGACAATTAAACTCAATATTTCTGTAAAATTTGAAAAAGAATAGAGAAGTAGTATTTTTAAGATATTGAGAAACAGCAGCAGCATTTCGTTCAGGAAAATAGGCGATGTATTCCATGTTTTCGTAGGCCGGTGAGCTCATTGACGAGTCGATTCTCCACGACTGGCTTGGACTGAGACCAACCCTTGAGTTGTAGCGTATGAGCACCAGTAAGCACAAATGTGTGCCAGTCCAGTGCATGTCCGTGAGCCCTCAGAGGTACGAGTCTGTTAATGATCATCAGTACGCAAGGAGACGAGTAAAACAGAAAAAACACGGTACATGCTCCACGAAGGCACAATCACAATCATTATATATATATATATATATATATATATATATATTGTTTATTGCATGTACTAAAAAAACGGGCTCACATATTATATACAGTATCAGGAGGTCCCAGAGTAAGAAACTGCCAGGGGGACCTCCTATCATTAGTGGATACATAAAAGTACTAGAGCAGCAAGAAGAGGGCGAACAAACAACAAAACAAAAGAAGGGGGAAAAACGCATCAAAAATACAATTCGTAGGGAACAAGTTATAATAAATAGAAAACAATTAGATAGGTATTAAAACAGCGCTATACAATAATATCACAATAAATAATCAAACGCAGGAATATCTAGTAATGCGTAACTAAAAATTTCGCTCTTCAACATATCAATGAACAATCCAAATACAAATTCTTTTACAGAAATATGAAGCCTAACGATACAATAATAGAAGTAATGTAAAGAAAATGTGATATGAAAATGTATTTATGACAAATGAAAAGATGGTTCTGCTAACAGTATTCTTTTCATATTGCGTTTAAAAAATTGCAATGAAAGAGATGACTTAATATTAACAGGGATGCGATTCCAAAGTGAAATACCATAGAAGCGAAGTGTAAATTTTCCATAGTTGAATCTGATTTTAGGCAAGAGAAGATTATTGTGTTCTGAAAACCTAGTATTATTTTTGTTCATGAGGTTATCAAAAGAAAGGCTGTCTAAGGATATTTCACGATGAAAGAGACGAAATGTAATGAGTGACAACTTGTGATAGAACAGCTGTTGAATGGGTAAAATGCGAAGATGTTGATAGATAGGGAAAGAATGGCAACGGAATGAGCTAAAAGTCATTAATTTTATTGCCTGATTTTCAAGACGTTCAAGTGGTTTGAGATGAATGGCATATGTATTACCCCATGAAGATAAACAGTATGATAAATGACTATTAATATAAGCATGATACAACGAGCTAATCACATGAGGTTGGAAGAATGCACGCGTTTTAATGATAATGCGGATGCCAAATGAAACCTTTTTTATTAACGAGTTGGCATGGCTATTGAACTTAAGATGTTTGTCGAGAGTAACACCCAGGAATTTAACAGTATCAGATGTGGGTATAACAAAAGTATTTAACGAGACAGTCATGGAAGAAGAAATCGCAGTTTGTGGGTTATGAAATAGTACAAACGTTGTTTTTAAAGGATTGAT